>NW_006159859.1:496276-583575 GCF_000334495.1 Tupaia belangeri chinensis
AAAAACCGTGATCCTAAAACAAATTTTTCCATTGTCCTCTCCCTTTTGATAAGTATGTCATAAATATTTTTAGAAAAAAAAAAAAACTATACAGATCGACCAGTCTGCTTACTTGCTTCACTTTTTTAAATTTTCTTTTCTTTCTTACTTTTTTTTTTTTTTTTTTTCCTATATGGTACATGTGTTTGCCAGAGAGAGACAGAGAGGGAAAATGAGAAATTCCCTACAAGGAGGATGGCCATGCCACATACCCTTCTTCTCCATTCGCCTCTCGGGATTTTAGACATGCATGCACATATGACAAGTTTGGTTTTTAAATATGTGGGTTGTTGATTTCAGCTGCCAGATTAAAGCATAAGTAACTCAAAAGACACACAGAATTCAAAATTTGGTTTTTAATTTATAAAGACTTACAAACACATCGGTGCATGTACTTGCCAGAAAGACTGAGAGAGATAGAGAATCATAAAGCAAGAAATCACCCCCGAGAGGGGATGGCCATGAGGCAATCCCTTCTCCATTCTCCTCTCAGGATCTTGGGCACGCACGCACATGCACTCAGCGTAAGTTTAAGCCACTGGGTCCGGGCTTCAGACTGTGGTTAACTACATGGGAGTTCAGTGACATAGCCATTAGGCCAACTGCTGGTCCCAGTATGTATATATTTTTGAAATGTTATCACAGGCACTGTAAACAGATGAAATTCGGTTCTAAAGTAAGACTGATCAATGGTAGGCATGGTTGTAAGCCACAAATTGGAATTAAACTTTCAAGCAAGCAATATTTTGCTTTATAGGTTGTTCTCACCTCAACTATTTCCTTATCATTTTATGCTATGTGTATTTCTGTGACACTATTTTAATTTGGCTAGTCTCTTTTTCTTTCCTCTCAAACCTATCCTTTACATTTTCATCTGATTTTGTTGCCTTCTTAAAAATCCAGGCAGGGACCAGCAGGTGGCAGGATGGTTAGTTTGGGCACTGGATTCCACATGGGTGACTCTACAGTTCTAGTCCTAGACCTGGGAACTTGAAATACATGCTGAGTGTGCGTGTGTGTGTGTGTGTGTGTGTGTGTGTGTGTGCACGTGTGCCCAAATCCTGAGAAGAGAATAAGAGAGAAGGGGTGGTAGCATGGCTATTCTCCTTGGGTAGTGACTTCTCACTTTCCCTTTCTCTGTCTGTCTCAGGTGAGCACATGTACCTTACGGAAAGATTTTAAAAGTTGTGAGCAGTAGTGCAATTCTTCTCAGTGCTGGAGGACACGTGGAGGACCAGGTTTGGTTCCCAAAGTTGGCTCTTATATGTGCAGCACACTCATACATGCTTGTAATCCCAGCTGGGTAGGAAAAGCTAGGAGGGTGGATTGTGGTGTGAGACTCTGCTGAGGGTGATTGTCTCTCTCTCTCTCTCATGGAAGAATAAACTTAAAAATAACCATTGATCTTGGGCCAGCAGGTCACAGGGACATAAAGGCAGCTGAAAATCACACACTGACTGCAGGTTCAGTCTGCTGACCTGGCAGCTTGAGCCTTGCATCAGTGCCGGGGTGTGTCTGCACAAAATCCTGCAAGGAGAATGAGGAGAGGGGGTTATGACATGACCATACTCCTTGGAAGATGATTTCTAACTTTCCCCCTCTCTCTTTCTCTCTCCAGCAAGCACACATGGTTTATTGCAAACTAAAAAACAAATAAATAAGTAATCCCCTACAGTTTTGAACCACACACAAAATGCAGGTCAAATTTCTTGACAAGCAATTTAAAAGTTTTCATAATTTGCATTCAATCATTTGTTTTTCTAGGATCATGGCCAATCCCTGTCTTAAATATTGTGTTTAAGCACCTCATCATCTACTGAAAACTATGCATTTTATATCTCTACCTATTACATATGCCGTTACTTAATTCCTCCTTTCTCGATCAGCCTAATGAGGCCTTATTCCTGATTGAAGACGTAATTCAAATATTACATCCTACATGACTCCCTGTCCTAGCATTTAAAATCCAACTCTCCCTCTGCTGTACTTTGAATGAAACATTTTAAAGATGGCATTACACTCACATTCTGCATTTCACCTGTACACATAGGAACTCACACACTGATCCATACATTTTATTTTAGTATCCTTCAGTAGAGCAACAATTTTATTTTTGTTCTTTTTAGATATCAAGCAAAGTTCTCAGCCAGGTTTGTTTGTTTGTTTCTCCTTCCTTCCTTCCTTCCTTCCTTCTTTCCTTCCTTCCTTCCTTCCTTCCTTCCTTCCTTCCTTCCTTCCTTCCTTCCTCTCTTTCTTTCCTGCTTTCTCTCTCTCTCTTTCTTTCAATTTAAAGATTTTGTTTGTTTGTTTTTTGCCATAGAGTATGTGTGCACTCACTGAAGAAAGAGAGAAAAAGAGACATGAGAGGGAAAATGAGAAATACTACCCTCCCTGGGCGCGGGGGCGGGGTTGGCTATGCCACAGTTCCATTTTCTCCATTCTCCTCCTGTGATCTCGGGCATGCATGCAGCACATACACCTGACCTGATCTTCAAGCCAACTGCAGTCAGGCAAGTGAGAGTCCAGGGACATAACCACCATGCCATCTGCTGCCCAATCCCCAGTCAGGTTTCTTAAGGCACATTTTTTTTTTTTTTATTGCCTAAATAGAGAAGACAAGATTCAGGGCCTTATAGCTTAGGATTCATATTTTGGAATTTGATTCCTAGCATAATGACATTGGGAGGTGATGAGACCTTTAAAAGAAGAAGCCTAGTGGGTGTTCATTGGATCATGGAAGCTTCACCCTCATGAATGGATTAATACTGTCTTGTGAGACCCAGGAAGTTCTAACTCTTGTGAGAAGCAGTTAGTTCTTGTGATGGTGGGTTGTAATAAAAAGAAGGGGTCTGCACCCAGGTCTCTCATCTGCCCACCCTCCCCTCTGGTCCCATCAGTCATGTTGTGATATAGCCAGCCTGACACTGGGTTCATGCTTTTGGATTTTCTAGCCACTAGAATTATAAATCAAATAAACTTCTATTCCATTTTTAAAATAATTATTTCTTTATTTTATTTGTTATTATTTTTTTAACTGGACCAGACAGAGACAGAGAGAGAAATGGAAGGTGAGAAAGCAAGGCGTCCAGTCTACCACTTGAACCACAGTTGGCATGTGGGAATCCAGCACCTTTAAGCACCACACCACCTGCCGGTCCCAACTTCTATTCTTGATGAATCACTCAGCCTTGGGTATTTCTATAAGCAACACAAGAGTACACTAAGGGAGATAACGGGTGCTGTGAGCTGGGTTGTGTTGCTACAGATACCTTGAAATGAAGAAGCAACTTTGCAACTGGGTATGGAGCACAGCTTGGAATAACTTTGAAAGGCTAAGAAAAGCCTAGAACTTGGAGGTTCAGAATAGTTTAGCATTGTAGCTGGGTGGTGAAGTGGTCCAGATTCCACATGGCTGACCGTGGTTGAAATCCTTGCTTCATAGTGTAAGAGACACTCCAGGTGCAAGTGTGTGCACACCCAGGATCCCCACAGGGTGGAGAAATGGAGGAGAAGGGATTATAGTATGACCACTGCAGCAAGGGGTGGGACGGGGGTCTTCCTCCTTCTCCCAATCTCTCTGTCTCTCTCTAGTGACTACACATGCCCTCTGGTAATTTTTTTTAAAAAAAGACCAAATGCAAGTAGAACAAAAGCTCAGGAACCATAGCAGCACTTTAAAAATACTTTGTGTGTGGGATCAGCAGATGGTGTAATGGTTACGTTGCTGAACTCCAACATAGGTGACCACATAGGTCCCAGACTTGGCAGCTTAAAACTCATGCCAGGCACATGTGTGTGCGTGCCCAAGATCCTGAGAGGAGAATGGAGGAGAAGGGATTGCGGTGTGATCATACCCCCTGGAGGGTTATTTCTCACTTTCTTTCTGTCTGTCAGGCAAATGCATGCATCCTATAGCAAAAAATCTCTAAAAAAAAAAATTGTGTGGTTCCACATGATGACGGTGACCTGTAGTGCCATGCTGTCTATGATGGTAAGATGAGTGGTGGATTGGCCAGTTGGGTAGACATCCACCTCCCTGTGTAGACTCTCATGGTTCTGGCAGATGCTCATCCTCTCTGTCCTGGGCCATCACACTAGTTTCCCTTGGATTACTCTCAGTAAGTTTGATTTTCCTTCTGTAAATTTGATGCTTTCATTATGCACCTCTGTTTAAAACTCACCACTGATTTAATTAACCTTAAATACCACTCATAATCCAGCTGTCAGAGCCAAGAACAGAGTAGCAGCTGGGAATACAGAAACAACAAAAAAGACAGTGCAACAGAACATTGAGAGGAGTGGAGCACCTTTCAATGGCACCTCTAGGAATAGGAGTTATTGTACAAGGACCACAGTTTAGTGTTCTGGCTAACTCGGAAGCTTTTTGTGTGATCAGATTCCACATGTAATTGTTTGGTTGCTCTGGGTAACACAGGCAACACTGTCTGGTGATTATGGTATGTTGTTCAGCATCTTAAAGTTAATTAGGCAAGTTGGACTGCATTGTTTTCCAGCACATATTATGCAGTAACAAAGGTAATAAGGCAATTTTATGTAAACCTTGTTCTTTAAATGATGGACTATTTTTTTTCCAGAAAGGAATATCCCTAACTTCAAACTCTAACTCAATCATTAATGATTATAGTTTCATGAGACATAGAAAAATGGAAAAAAAATGGCCCTAGGTTCAAAGAAAAAGTTGAACATGATGAATATGAATTAAAGAAGCTATTAGCATTTTCCAAAAATTCTGGCTTTGAAATATTTGGAGTTTAGAAAATTATATGTAAAACCATATTAATAAAACATTAAGCATGAGATTCTTTTTTAAAAGTTTCATTTTTCACAAGAAAGAACAAAGAGCAACCAAAGGGGAGGAGGGGCACAGAGAGAGAGAGAGACAAGAACCCTCTACAGGGGGCAGCAGGTGGCATGGTGGTTAAAGGCACCAGACTCCCACATGGTCAACCATGGTTCAAGTTCTGGATCTGGTGGCTTGTTTTCTCACTTTTTGTCTCTCTCCCTCTTTGTCTGATCTAAGTGGAAAATAATGATAATAAAGTTAAAATAATTCTTAAAGAATAAAATAACCCTCTACAGGATCCTGTACAATAATCCTCCCCTCAGCCCTTCCTGGATAGCTAGGACCACAGGCTTGTGAGAACCGCCAGCATGTGTGTGCACATCAACATAGAAGCCAAACCCAGGCCTTCCATATGGCCTTCGGCTTACAGAGCTGTGTTACTACAGTGCCTACTGATATGGGCCAAGGAAGCCAGAAGTTTGTCACTTACTTCCAAAAACATTTATACACACACACAAATATCGACACATGTATGCAAGCACATGTAAATGTATGATTGTATATACATGAATACATATATATGGATGTATTTGAGCGTGCATGTTTTCCTAAATATGCGTGCGTTGTTAGGTTTGTTTAGTGTCCCTAGCAGTAAAGATGACATGAGTCTCCAGCAACAGGCTGGACAGGAGGGGCAATGCTGAGCACAGCAGAATAGTCAAAGCTTACCGGCTGTCCTGAGGACTGACAGTCTAGGTGAAGGACAGTGGGGGGAACCACGCAGCCCTTTCACAAGGGGAAGATCACATGCTGGCTTGCAGCAAAGTGGGAACAGAGTTGGGAAAGAATTGCTTAACCTTGTTGCATGAATAATATTATATATCAGTGAAAAGAAACTCAAGCAAAGTCAATAGTTCCTCAAGTCACACTGGTGGGAAATTAACGCTGTGGGAATTACATTTTCTTACGTTAATGAGACTCGAGACTCGGGAAAGCAATGAGACCACTCAAGCTCTATGTTTATCATCTGGAAACCATTTGAAAAGTACAAAAAGTGCATATAATTAACTAAAATATAAGTAGACTTGTGGTTTAGCATGTAATTGCTTTGACATGACTGTCAATATAAAAATACTGTGAAGTAGAAGCAGACTGACAGACACGTGTGCACATTTTATCTGAAATAGGAAGCTCTCTGAATTGGACTCAGGATCCCTTGATGGGAACATCTTTTTATTAGATTATGTTATTAACTTGCTGCAAGATGACTCTTCTGTAACTAAACCTTGCAACAACCCCCTCCTCTGAGCCACTCTGGAATGTTACATTATTAAAGCAATCCACTTGATGCCTGGCTTCAGTCTTGGGAGAAAAGAAATTGTCTCTGGGTCAAGGAAAGGTGTGGGATGGTAATTGGTTTGGGCTGGCAAGTCTATCTTGGCGCAATGTCACCTTTTCCACTGGGGCACCGATATCAGGATGACCCCGGGCTCATCCTGCCGCATTTCAAATGTGCAGGGCTGCCGTCTGGAAACGCATCTCTAGTGAAGTCCCTACGGACTGGTTTTGCTTCCTGGGGAAATACCACTTTCTCTCGTCTGTTTTCAAGGTTGGTAAGAAGGGAGATGCTTTCTTTCCCAGTGGCTACATGAGACTCTGTAAAGTATGCGTTTCTTTACTAGAACGCTATTACTCATTATTACAGTTTAAGTATTGGTATCAGTTGCCTACTAAGAGTGTGCTCTTCACTGCGCCTGAAAGGAGGAGAGGAAGATGGTTTTGAAACAGGTGGAATTGTTTTATGTAAAATAGTGGCTTTAATATTGACTGAGGACTAATTGCTTTAAATTGAAAGGACAAAAACGCAGAAAAGAAAATGTGTGCGTTTAGTTGGCTCCACGTATTTGAGCTTATAAAAAGGATGTTGGGTTCAGCTCTAATGGCTGGCAGCCTCAGGGGAGGTCTGAATCAGTTCTGAGGTCAACCTATACACTGGAAGTGAGGTTGTGCACATTTATAATTGGAGGCTGGAGTGGGAAAGTTGTGACCCAGCCAGAGCCTATAAAAAGTATCTTTCTGCCTCTCTTTTTCTCTTACCACATTTCCATAAAGGAAATGATGAAATATTTTATTATATTGGAAAATTAATAAGATGTATAATTACATAGATATCATTACCAAGTTTTTAAATTATTTTGTTTTATTTTTTAAGAGCTATTTTTGCTATAGGGTGTATGCACTGGCTGGAAAGACAGGGAGAGACAGAGAGACAGAACGTGAGAAATCACCCCTGGGAGGATGGCCACATTGCATCCCTTCTCCTCCTTTCTCCTCTCAAAAAAGTACTTAATTTAAAATAACATACCTACGATGTTTTCCAGGAAACATAAAACAATAATAGATGTATGTCTTACAGATACCTTTATTGAAAATGAGCAGCCTCACTGTTTGCTCCTCAGTGTGGAAGAGCCACAGTTTGCTATTAGTGCAGTAAAAAAAGAGACACTCATACTCTCTCTACATGCACCTGATCCATTTTCTTTCTTTTTTCATTTTAAATTTTATTATTATTATTATTCATTCAATCACTGTACATCATTTAGTTTGTAGAGAGAGTTTACCCAACCTGAAATACACCCCAGGCCAGTCCAGTTGAAAATACTATACACATCATCATCAATAAGTAATAAGCCGTTTCTGTGTCCCACAAATGCCTTACTTCTCTACTCCCTAATTTCCTTCCCTACCCTCTTCCCTCTCCTATCCAATGTCTGTGAACAAGCCAGACACCTGCTCACCTCACAGCTGTTTTGTTTGTGTCCTATTTGCAATTCTCTTCCCAAATAATGGAGGTTTCATTTGCTTACCTCTTCAGGTTGGCTTTCAAATATTTATTTCCTATGAAGGTTTCCCTGATCACTTGAACTTTTAGAATTTCAGCTCCCTTCTAGCCCATGTCACTGTCCACACTGCTTATCTTCTTTACCTTTCTTCTTTGCAGTAATCATCCCCAAGATGATGTATATTTTAGTCTTTGCTAATTGACCCATATTAGTACATGATCCTCTTTGAATTATGGATTTTATTGACTGTTTGCTTACTATTCTCTTCCCAGGGTTCAAGACAATATTTTGTTAAGTGACAAATACCCTATATATTTATATTATTTGAAAAATGGCATGCTTTTATCTTCTAGTGTTAAAATCACATTACAGAAAAGTTAAAGAACAGCTGTTAACTATATCTTATCATGAAGGGTCTTAAAATAATAGTAATTGGTACAGTCATATTTCATAAATGCTATTTGGTCTATGAAACAATTTTAGGATGTGAATCTGAATATATAGGGAACTTATATCCCCCCAAAACAGTGCTCGTTTCTTGATGGGTACGTTGGGAACTAATATTGCTCTCTGAAATCATTAATCATTTTTTTCTTAAAATAAATAGTATCTTCCCCAAATGCTCTCTGTGTGGAATCTCCTCTGAGATAAGTATTGTGACCAAGATTATAATGTAAAGAGAGTCAGGCACAGGGGCCACAGCTGGAACACCTGGCCACCAGCTCTGTCACAGGAACCAACTGCTGACATCAATGGATCCCTTCCTGGTGAGCAAATTATATAGCCTCCTTGTCACCTGGATGTGAAGCCTACAAGTCCTAATTACAAATACCCTTCTGGCTAGAGACAGAAGTAGAGAAATAGATACTTAGATATCTATGTATATGCAAATATAGATATAATATATAATATATAGATACAAATATAGATACATTCTATAATACATAGATACAAATATAGAGCCATTGTGTGTATATATATGTACATATATATATAGATAGATAGATAGATAGATAGATAGATAAGTATAATACACACATAGTGTCATTGGGTAGACAGATACACAGATACACCCATAATTACATACATAGATCCTGCATAGGTGATGCATAGGGGCCGACATAAACACATGGATACATAAGTAACTAATACATGGGTAGGTAACCATCAGTGGATACATTTGCACAACAGATACATGCATAGTTACATTTTTTTCTAAATGCACAGTAAGTGAAATCATCCATAGAAGGGCCAGCCTTGCAACAATCTCTTCTCCTCTATTCTCCTCCTGGGATTCTGGGTACACATACACACACTCCTGGAGTGATTTTCAGGTGTCAGATCTGGGACTGGAACCGCAGTCAACCCTGTGGGAGTTCAGTGCCTTAACCACTATGCCACCTGCTGGCCCCCAGTGAAATAATTTAAAAATACAAAGAAACATATGAATAAAAATTTTCTTTGGCAAATAATAGAACAAAAGCTTCCTGTCCATCTTTGGTGCAAGGCTAAAATACACGATTTTGCACGGAAATTGCTAAATTGGATTTAGCAACTTTTAACTGAATTTCAAATTTTCTCTTTATGTCTAACTCTGGATGGAATTTCTGACGTATGATTCATCTGCAGGGAAAGTGGCAAACATATCTTTAAATAATTGAAGGCATATAATTCTGTCTCCCCTAAATTAATAGGTTGTCTCACATTCCCCCCACTTTTATTAGGCCACTTTTGAAATGGATCTCTGTGTTATTTTGCCTAAAGTAATCATGACATAGCAGCTGATAATCTGACAGGACAAGAGACAAGTTGACAGGTGCCCCTCAACAAGCATCGACTGTGTCTTTAGTGCTAAGCCGAATTCGACATTTAATTTAAAAAGTGTTTTAACACAGGTTCAAACCCAGACACACACACACAGAGGCTGTTACAAAATCAATGTTGTCTTCCCTCAGCCAAAAAAACTCCTGACATCCAGATGACAGAATTTTTGTAGGAATATTTCAACAGGATCAACAATGGTGCACTGTCGTGCGTTGAAGATTTTGGACTTAACTCGCGAATGTAGAAAACAATGGTAATTATTTAAAAGGAAAAAAAAAGGTACATTGCTATATACAGAACTTTTATTGCTATAATTAGCTCACTGCTCTTATTTACTAACTTGGACAAAGTATTTGTGAACGTTTATGTGTTAGTTTGTAACATTCACATGTACAGAAATCACAAATATATCACAAAAGCATTGTCTTATTTTTTCTGCTCTTTAGAAGGAAGACATTCATTTTCTCCTCAAAGTTACTTAGGAAAACAGAAACAGTTTACAAAGCAAATACACATGTAAGTTCTTTATGTGTGTGTGTGTGTGTGTGTGGCATGATACCGATGATGGACGTATAATACTTTTCAGTGAAAGGAGATCAAGAATAAGTTTTCTGCTTTTGATGACAAATAAGCTCAAACATATATAAGGATGCTTCAAAAAGTTTATGGAAAAAATAAAATTAAAGTATGAATTTATTTTGTTGCAAAAATGTTTTGAAATTCATGTATAATTTCTTCACAATACACATTTCACATGAACTTTGTGAAGACTCCTCATATGTGTTAAAACATGTGTTCACTGTCTCTCATTTGACAGTGACTTTCTTTTTTCCCCTCTTTTCTATATTCTTATTTTTTATTCATTCAATCACTGTGCATACAGCATACAGAATGAATTTCCCCAGCATGACGATACTATTAATCCAGTCAAATAAATATATTACCATATAAAATATCAACAGATACCCGTTTCTGTGTTCATTAAAAGTTTTGCTCCTTTTTTCCCCCAATGCCCTTCCTTCTCCCACTTCCCCCCATTTCCCACTCTCTTCCATACTGTCTGTGGTATACACAGTTGCTCTTCATATTTTTATAAATTCCAGTCTTTCAGTTTCTGCCACAGAGTGCAGACATTTGGTACCTATTAAGTGGAGACATACAATACCTCTCTTTCATAATCTGACTTGATTTTCTTACTGCTAAATTGGATATCAAGAGGAAAAAGAGGGACCAGCAGTTAGCATGATGGCTACGTCGCTGGACTCCCACGTAGTCGACGGCAGTTCGAGTCCCGGACTCGTTGGCTTAAACTCACTCCGGGCACGTGTGCGTGCATGCCCAAGATCCCGAGAGGAGAATGGAGGAGAAGGGATTGTGGTGTGGCCATCCCCCCTGGGGGGTGATTTCCTGCTTTCTGTCTCTCTATCTCTCTGTCTCTTTCTGTCTGTCTGGTGAGTGCACGTGCCCTATAGCAAAAACCTCTCCAAAAAAAAAAACCAAAAAAAAAAAAAAAAAAAAAAAAAAGAGGGAAAACACTTAAGGGACACAGAAATGGAAATTATCTGTTGATAATGTACATGATAATATCTTTAGACTAATAAACAGGGCATTCATGCTGAGAAAAATTCATCTTAAAAGCTGTAATGATAAACAGTGATTGGATGTATATAAATAAATAAATAAACTATGAAAAAAATCTTCCATGTCTGTCCACTTTCTATCAAATGCCACAGTCTCACTATTTTTATCACTGAATAGTATTCCATGGTGTACATGTGCTACACTTTTTCATCTATTCATCTGTTCTTGGACATTTGGGTTGATTTCATGTCTTAGAAATTGTGACTGATGCTGCAATAAACATAGATATGCAAATGTTTTTCTAACTGTGTATGTTCCTTTTCTGTGGGTAATACCCAGGAGTGGAACTGCTGGATGGTATGGTAGTTCTATGTGGAGGTTTTTGAGGAATCTCCACATTGTTCTCCACAGCAGTTGAAGTAATTTACATTCCCTTCACAATGTAGAATTCCCTTTTCACTGCAGCCTCACCAGCACTTATTATTCTTTCTTTACTTTTTTAATCTCAGCCTGGGTTAAATTGGTATTTCATCGTGGTTTTGATTTGCATCTTCCTCATGCTAGGAGATGTTAAAGATTTTCTCATATGCTCTTCGGCTGTTCATATGTCTTCTTTGGAGAGTTGTTTGTTCAGTTCTATTACTCATTGATGCTTTCGGTAACCTTAGGTAGGAAAGCCAGCCGCTCCTTATTTATCAAAATTCTACTAACACCACTCTTCTGAGAAGCCTTTGCTTTACATTTCATAACGGATTGTTTCCTCCGTTCACTAAGACTATGATATACCATAGAGACTTTCATTATAAAATTCTAAACATTTTATTTAACATAATTTGCTACTTATGCCTTTACTTTTACACTGTATGTTTCCTGGATATAAAAATGAGTCTCAAAAGTATTTATTTCAATATAGCCAGTTCATTGCATGTTGACTGAATAATGAAATGTTTGTCAAATAGATGAATAAGTCGTTTCTCATGTGAAGGTAAAGGCAATCATATCTGTGTAGAGTACATAGAATAGGTTCGGATATTTAAAAATATGAAGGCTTAGAAAGAATGCTTTATGTTCATAAGATAAATTAAGAGGAATCTGAGGGTCGATTCATATAGATAAATATAGCAAAGATATCCTGTCACCGCTGGTGCAAGTTGGAGAGCATGCTTCTTACATGCCCCATACATTTTTGTCTTTATTCCACCAAATAAATTTTCTGTTTATTTGCTTAGTAGTAGAGAAGATATTTTGGTTACGGAAAAGGCTAGGAGAAAAAGAAGAGAAATGGTAAGATGGAGGTGTAACCGTTCCTTTGTGGCACTGTGGATTAAATCTGAACAGCTAAGATTAGGGATGCAAACTCTGAGGACTCCATGGGGAAAACAATGAGGCTCCTGTCACAGCGCTTAAGTGGCTGCATGTGGGGACAGGTCCACCAGAAGCCCTGTCCTTACTAGGGAATGCTGCATTATCTGACCCTCCAAAAGCGAGATGGCCTGAGACTCTCAAGAAAAAAACTTTCCTGGTGTCATTTCAGGGTGATGTGGGGCTGTGGTTCAGTTTCTATAAGCAACTAGAGAAGCCAGTGTGGGCAAATGCAATCACAGGGAAGAGGGAAGAGCCGTGGGGACCATGGCTCACTCACTGGTTTACGCATGCGCTTGTGTGAGGCATACCTCCCAGACACCAGAAATAAGTACCCAGTGCTGTCAAGGAGAGAGCTTGATCGTGCCATTTCAGAGGTCAAGGCTATCACAACGGAAGTCATTTGAGTGGAGAAGTAATGGAATTGCCAAACAATTTTGAGGACCCAACCAAAATTGGAAACCATAAATCTGCCCCACCTGGCAGAGTTATGTCGTTTGCTCCTGCAAAGCTCAGGAGAGGGAAAAACTCTCTTGATTAGATCCAGTCTGGGTGTGTGTTTAAGTGCAGCAGAAAGCAGGAGAAGAAGGGGACTGAAGATAAGTGGGGTGTGAAACGGTGAGCCATGGCGATGAATGTCATTAGGAAAGGAAAGTCAAGAAGCAAATGATCATCTAAAAATATGTGGAGGGGTTTAAAGGCTGAAGTGAATGAAAATATATATATTTAGTGGAGATAAGTATTGGTTATCAGATTGAGGGATTTCAGATTAAGAGTTTAGAGTACAGTTCACTTCAGGGAGATAATAAATCCTGACTGAGGCCTCAGGCATGGTTTACGGGAGGAAAAGAAAGTGAAAGTGATTGGCAAAGAAAAGATGATGAAATTGTAAGGAAACTAAAGTTACTCAGGATAAGGGAAGAGTGGGAATAAAATATTAATAAAACAAAGCGAAGCAGGTGTTGCATTCTCTTCAGAATGTGAAAGGCATAGAAGGACACGGTCAATGACTCAAAAAAAATGGTGGGTAAAATATTTCCTGTGAATATTTCTGCCACCAGGAATCCCACATCAGCGTGGAGGGACATGACACCTTACAGACATCATTGATATTTGTATGAGGGGACCGACGTCCATATAAGGGAATAGAAATAGAGACAGATATTTCAGGTAAGGTAGTATGATAATTATTTTATTCTCCACAATCCTTCCTCGTCCCATTTACTTAAATGGCAAACTTCATCTGGGCTCTCGTTTTATACTCGACATTGATAGAGAAATAAGAAGGCAGCATGGCACCCCTGCTGCCAATGGACTAGAATGTAGAGAAGGGGAGCCATTGGGGTCTGTGGGGAGGTGCCCCAGGTTGGATAGGCGAGGACATGGGTGGTGTGGATGTGACAGAACTCAGAGACAGCTCTTCTGGGGAGATGACACTTAGGGAGATTAAAAACAGAAGTAAAAACAAGGCTTAGAGGGGCCAGCAGGTGGCATGGTGGTTAAGGTGCTGGATTCCACATGACTGACCATGGTTCAAGTCCTGGACCTAGCGAACTGAAAATCATGCTGGGTATGGGTGTGTGCATGTTTAAAATATCAGGAAGGAAATAGAGGAGAAGGGACTGTGGTGGCCATTTCCCCTAAGAATTTGCTTCTTTCTTGCCCTCTCTCTGTGTCTCTGTGTCTCTCTGGTAAGTGCATGTGCCCTATGGCAAAAGCCCAAAAGCAACAACAGAGGGCCAGCAGGTGATGTGGTGGTTAAGGGCACTGGACTCCTACATGGCCGAGTGTGGTTTGAGTCCCAGACCTGGTGGCTTGCTTTCTCGCTTTCTCTCTCTCTTTCTCACTCTCAGTCTGTCCCTCTCTGGTCAAATTATAATAAATAAATAAAGTTAAATAAAATAGTTCTTAAAAAAAATGAGAGTAAGGTAGGTAAGTTGTTGGCTAGCTAAGAAATGTGTGTGTGTCAGGGCATGGGGGATGATGAAGATTTCAGGTTGGAGAAAATAGCGTTGCAAAAGTATACATACCCCCAGGTATAGCGCTTTCCAGAGAAGGATAAAGAGCTTTGTGCAGATGACAAAGAGGGAGCCCCTGAGAACCTGGCGGAAGGCATGCATGTGGGATGGTGAGCATTCAGAAGCACATTTCGCTCCATACAAGGAGATTCGTACCTGTTGGTGTCACTGAAGAACCGTATGCTGGAAACGAACTCTATGAGATTCCATTGGTCGTAGTACCTATGTTCCCAGCCCTTTTATGCATTTTTTGTTCTATAATTAAGCAGCCTTTCCAAGTGTACTTTTAAGCTTAATTTCTCACCCTCCATTTCATTATATTTCTACAATTTGAAGCAATTTTTGCTTTCATTGATGAAGTTACACAAAGAAGCATGTACTAAGTCCACATTCCATGACATGTTTAATGCAGAAAATTGAACCAAATACTGAGAAACACAAGGTTTCAACAGATCCCAGAGAGTACAATTTTAAAAAAAATAATAAAAAATTTAAATTCTGGTAAAAGGGTGAAAAAAATGCTTACAGTTAGAAGGAATTTGCAAAATTACTCCTGTGATATAAAAATATGAATTGGAAACCTGTGCCCAGAAGTATTCTGTTTTGATCAAATTGTTATTTTGAACAATTTGTCATTCTACTCATTTTAGGAGGTCAATCAGATGCTTTAGAATTATGTCAGTTTATGGGCTGGCAGGTGGCATGGTGGTTAAGGGCTCTGGACTCCCACATGGCTGACCACGGTTCGAATCCAGGGCCTGGAGGCTTGCTTTCTCAATTTTCATTTCTCTCTATTTCTATCTGGTCAAATTTAAAAAATAAAATAAATAAAGTTAAATAATTCTTTAAGAAAAAAAGAATTATGTCAGTTTATATGAAATAGTTCTCCCATTGCAGTGTCAGCTCTGAGTGTCAAAGTAACAAGAACCTAAAATGCTGTTTGAAGTGACTGCTCATAAAATTATTTCTTTTTCAGGATGTGACATACAAGACTGAGAACACAATGAATATAGTTGACACAACATTCTCTCTTTTCATTTACAAAAGTTAAATTTTCTGGGAATACGGAATAGGAAAAAAACTATTATTTATTTCTGTGTAATAGCAGAATAATGAGATCTATGGTTACTGAAATATTTCTTCACTTTAAAATATCTTTTCTTCTCTTTTTAAATATTGATTTTTTTTGGGGGGGTAGAGGTTTTTGCTACAGGGCATGTGCTCTTACCAGAAAGACAGAGAGAGAGAGAGAGAGACAAAAACGAGAAATCACCTCCCAGGGGGGATGGCCACGCCACAATCCCTTCTCCTCCATTCTCTTGGGATCTTGGGCATGCATGCACACGTGCCCAGCATGAGTTTAAGCCACTGGGTCCGGGACTTGAACCGTGATCGACTACATGGGAGTCCAGTGACATAGCCATTATGCCAACTGCTGATCCCTAGATATTAAAAATTTAAAGATACCCCAAAAAACATGAATTTCCTTTCTGGTAAACATTTGTTCATCTTATCATGTAAAGCAAAATTTATTGTGACATTTGTAAAATGGTATGTCAGGCAGTAACCATAATAGAAGAGACAATATCTCCAATAAAACAACCTGCTACTTTTTTTTTTTCCTAACTACTTGACCTTGATAAGCAGAGCTTCAGGTAAAGGAAGACTTATAATTACACAATTGTGAATAAAAAACAACTTTGCCCTCTACTGAGCTCTCTTCTTTCTCATTCCTCTCTCATTCCTCGTCCCACTTCCTTTCTCTCTTCTGACTCTTGCATCTGACTCCTTCTTCTGCTTCAAAATGTGAGTCATAGGTCTTAGGTAAGACAAAGGCATTTAGAAATACTCTATGAGCTAAGAACATGCCTGCATAACAATCAAAACCTTTGTATGAACCATTTTTTTAAAGAGAGATTTTTGCTATATGACATGTGTGCTCACTGGACAAACAGAGAGAGACAGAGAGGCAGAGAGACAGAAAGTGAGGACTCATCCCTTATATCCGGCCATCCTATAATCCTCTCTTCCATTTTCCTCTTAGGATTTTGCGCATGCACACACGTGCTCTTGGCATGAGTTTCAGGCCTCCAGGTCTGGGACTTGAACCACAGTCAGTCATGTGGGAGTCCAGTGACATAACCACTACACCATCTGCTAGGCCTTGTACGAACAGTTTTATCTTAACTGGTAAGAGCTTATGTTGTCACTCCCATTGCTCAAACATTATCACCTTCAGAGAAACTTTTTTTTAATCATCATTCAGTTGAGATTTATTAATCTGATTTTGTTATCGAATAACAGGATTGGTAGCCTCAGTCCCATGAAAATCATTAACAACACTGCTGAGCCTTGCAGCAAGAACGTTTTATTGTGTGGCTAGCCAGCAAGGCATTACTGCTCAGGGAACAGCTCAGATGTCAAATCTGCCTTTCTAATGCAAAAAGTCGAGGTCTTGTATAGGGAAATAATTTTCACTCCAGCCTTCAGTGAGGTGCTTTTACGCA
This sequence comes from Tupaia belangeri chinensis, assembly GCF_000334495.1. Lineage (NCBI taxonomy): Eukaryota > Metazoa > Chordata > Mammalia > Scandentia > Tupaiidae > Tupaia > Tupaia belangeri. The sequence continues at coordinate 513,255 of NW_006159859.1, forward strand.
AATGAAGGTGTAAGTTGTGCTGTTCTGATTGGTTCATCTTTATTTTTCTCTAAGAATTCTTTATTTAATTTTATTTACTATTATCATCATTTTTTAATTTGCCAGAGGACACACACACTCACCAGAGAGGACAGACAGAGAGAAAGAGAGAGAGGGAAAAGGAAAAGGCAAGCCACCAGGGCCAGGACCCGAACTGCCGTCTGCTGTCAGCCATGTGGGAGTCCAACAACCACACTACCTGCTGCTTCCCTCCCCCAGGTGGTTCGCATCTCACTCTGTGTTCTGCCTTCAGTTTTAGGATCTCCCTTAGTGCTGTGTGTCTATACTGATTGGCTGGCCTCATGGTGGCTGTGACTAGTGCTCCAGTGTTCTGATTCAGTTTCAGCTTCGGGGTGCTCTGTGTCCTCGTAGAGTATCTCCGGGTTCTCACTATTTCCGAGCTCTAGTGATGCTCCCACTCATACTCCTGCAGTCCCCCGCTGCAATGAGTTTTCACTTGTCATTAAATGTGCCTATATTTTCTGTCCCTCCCTAAGACATTTAATATTGTCGCTCAGTAAATGAGACTAGACAAATGTATCTGAGAAGGATTTTTTTTGTTGTGTTATGTTTGTTTGGCCACACAGAGAGAGAAAGTGAGAAATCACCCTCCCAGTGGGGATGGCCATGCTGCAATCCTTTTTCCTCCATTTTGCTCTTGAGATCTTGGGCACAAATGCACATGCACCTGGTGTGATTTTCCAGCCACCGGGTCAGAATTGTATCACACAGCATGTGGGGTCCAGTCCCTTAACCTCTGTGTCCTCTCTGGCCAAGCTACTGTTCTTTACAGCAGCACTGGCATGCACCTCCTAAGGGATTATAGCATCGTGAACACACATGAAATGCGTAATATATGGGGACCAGCAGATGATGTAATGGTTACGTCGCTGGACTTCTGCATGGATGACTAGTTCAAGTCCCAGACACAGAGGCTTGAAACACACCAGGCACGTGTGACTGGAGGAGAAGGGTTTGGGGTGTAGCCATCCCCTCGGAGGGTGATTTCTCACTTTCTATCTCTCTGCTGAGCATAATTGCCCTATAGCAAAAGTCTCCATATATATATATATATATATATATTACATAATATATAATTTCTTCACAGCTTTCCTTCTGACACAGTTCCTACCTAATGCATTTTATTTTAGATGATCATTTACTGCCACACATATTTCAAATTCACTTGTGCAGATTGCTTATTAAGTTAAACAATACATCTTCTGGAAATGTATTTTGCTTACTTACCATACACAACACCAACTTTGCTTACTATATCAATGTTTACATGATTACTTCATCCACATTTCCTGAGTTGAAAATTGAAAATTGTGGGCCAACAGGTGGCATGGTTGTTAAGGCACAAGGATCACACATGGCTGATTGTGGTTCAAGTCCTGGACCTGGCAGCCTGCTTTCTCAATTTCTCTCTCTGGTGAGCATGTGTGCTCTAAAGTAAATTAAAAATAATAATAATTCATAAATTTAATTATTTTTAATATTTGGAAATTCTAACAAGAAACAAAGTGTCTTGAAAAGCAAAATAAATAAATATAGGAAGGAAGGGACTTCAGTTGTTATTTTCTCTTGCATTGTTAAGTGACAAGTAATTAACAGCTACATACTTCAGGCTTGAAAATCACACTGCGTGTGTGTGCGTATGTGTCTAAAATCCCGAGAGGAGAGGAGGAGAAGGAGCTGTGGCATGGCTACCCACCCTGGGGGCAATTTTTCACTTTCCTCTCTCTCTCTCTCTGTCTCTCTCACTTGTCTCTCTCTATCTCTGTCTATCTCCCTCTGGTGAGCACTGATACCCAATGGCAAAAACCTAAAACAAACAAATTAAAAAAACGCAAAATCTTTCATTACTAAATTTTATATTAATTACATGTTGAAATAATAACATTTAGGATACATTGGGTAATATGATTATTAAAATTAATTTCACCTATTTCTTTTTAATTTTTTCATTTTAAAAATTTTATCAGAGACCATGAGGTCATCAGAGAGAGAGAGAGAGAGGGAGGGTATATAGCATCCCCAGTGGGGCATTATCAAACCGCACTCCCTTCTCCTCCTGTCTTCACCTGGTTGGGTTTGGGGCATGCACACACATGCACCTGGCAGGTTTTGTGAGCTGCCGAGCCAGGGTTTCAGCCACAGTTGATCCTATAGAATTTGGGTCCCTTAACCACTAGGGCAAAGGACTGACCCACCTGTTTCTCCCCTTCCCCCCCCCCTTTTTTTTTGAGAGAGATTTTTGTGATAGGGCATGTGCACTCACTGGAGAGATAGAGACAGAAAGCAACAAATCACCCTCCAAGGGGAGATGGCCATGCTGGAATCCCTTCTCCTCTGTTCTCCTTTTAGGATTTTGGGCACATGCACACACAGATTAAACTGAACTACGGTGAATTTAATCTGCTGGGTCCAGGACCTGAACCATGGTCATCTACATGGGAGTCCAGCAATGTAACCATTACACTATCTGCTGGTCCCCACCATGTGATTCTTTTTAATGTAGCCACTAAAAAATTAAATTATACATGGCTCATTTTGGACTTTTACTGGACAATGATGCTCTAGGAAAGGAATGATAAAGAGAATATGGTGTCTTTTGTTTTTATTTTTGTAAGTCTGAGGTTTATCGTATTATAGTCAGAAGCTGAAATGATCTTTGGACTATTTTTATATGAAGTTTTACATGAAAAATCATTTATCTTTCAGGTTGTAAACATGGCATTCTTTTAGCAGATCAATTTTTTTAATAGTCAAAACTTATTTGGGAATTTGAATTGGAATATAAAATTCATGGTTTTATTTCTAGTCATAAAAAAACTTTCATCAACAAATATAGATTTAACTATCTTAAAAATCTATAAAAGTTGTTTAAAGCATCCAAGAAATTGCTTCTCAAAGGAGAGGTCATAGTACACTTGCCTAACTGCATTGAAATACTCTGTCATAAATATTTCTTGACATTTTTAAGAAGTATCACATTATAGCTGTGCTAGATTTTGAATCACTCAGCGCATGAGTATTATTGAACTTGGTTGGGAATCTCAGAGGATAACAGCCTAGAACTGTTTCTAATAGCAAAAGCTGAAACACAAAAGCTGAAGACAAAAGGTGGTCAAGGAAACACTCTTTGAAGGGAAACATTTGTTTCTACGTGGGTTTATAAAATAAAGTTTCTACAAGACCTCGATTACTCCTTCCTCACATCAACCACCTGGGGGCCCTCTGTTTAAATGGAAGGAAGCTTACCCTTCCCAAGGCAGGTCATGTTACATATCTCTGCATCCTGAACAAGGGACGGAGGGCTGTGCTGCATTATGTCAGAATCCATGCCATTTGGTCATTTGTATGTTTTATTTTCCAACTAATGTTGCTAATCTAGAATATTTTATTTCAAAATTATGAGTAGAATGCAAGCATATTAAGTACCTATTATTATTAAATTATTTTGCTCAAAAATGGCCACTGTACGCCCACACTTGGATTCCTTTGGATAAGCCAAAATCATCCATGTTAGACTGTTTTCCTGAGCTGGTTGCTAAGTTACAGCCAATTGCACAAGCCATACTCCTGCCAATCACAGAAAGCCCACCTTTTGGGCTGTTTGTGCAGCCTACCATCCACCTGTAACCAATCCAATTGCTTCTCTCCTTCATTTCTTCACTTTGGTTTTTGTCTGTCGTTTTCCTTTATCCTGAACTTAAAGACCAAGTCAACCACAAGTTGTCCCCGGAAGTCCGGGGACAACTGCCTGATTTAAATCACATTAAGATGTGCTCAGTTAAAACTCTATTATATTGACTGGTTTTTCTTTTAACATTATACAATGCTCACATAGGGTGATTAAACACACTAAAACAAACTGAAACAGAAACCAATCTGCCAATACCATGTACTCCCATTACATTTTTGTTTACTCGGAAATACTATAAAAAGTGTGTAATATATCTCTCTCTATCTCTCTCTCTCTCTATCTCTATCTCTCTCTCTTTCTCTATCTCTATGTCTATCTATACCTATATCTATCTATATAGAGAGAGTTTTTTGGTTCCATAAAGAATTCTTTGTACAAAGTGCCACAGTAAAGGCTCATAAATTCTCGAGGCAATGACATCGGGATGCGTTCCAGAGGAACCTTATCTAATATGCAATCCATATGGCTCTTGGCTAGAAGCAAAATCTCAGAGAGAATCAGAATATAGTTCAGCTGCTCTCTCGCAGGACACCCAGTGAATCTTCCACAAACCCTGACATTCTGTCTGTGCTTGGAGGTCAATTTCTTATACACACTACTCTTGCAAAAGCCCATAAGTTTTGATAAAATGTATCTTCACTTTAATTTATTTTAAGTAACTTTAAATGTCTTCTCATAAGACATTTGGGACCCATATTTCCTAGCAGCATTGTTTAATCTCCAAATATTTGCTATCTTCTTGTTATTGATGTCTAGTTTCATTTAACTGTGGTCTGGGCATATATTTCACATGATTTCTGCTATTTTAAGTTTGCACATGTGTGTTTATGTGTAGAGTGTAGTCTGTGTTGGGTCCTCTCTCATGTGAGTTTGAAAGCATGCATGTTTTGCTGCTGTTGGTGATGCGTTTTATGCATTTTTCTTAGTTGTGTCTTGGTTTCTATGCTGTGACTTTTTAAAAATTATTTTATTTAACTCTTATTTAATTTAATTATTTTTAATTTGATCAGAGAGGGACAGAATAAGAAAGAGAGAGAAAGCGAGAGAGCAAGCTGCCAGGTTCAGGACTTGAACCACAGTTGGCAATGACATCGGGATGCGTTCCAGAGGAACCTTATCTAATATGCAATCCATATGGCTCTTGGCTAGAAGCAAAATCTCAGAGAGAATCAGAATATAGTTCAGCTGCTCTCTCGCAGGACACCCAGTGAATCTTCCACAAACCCTGACATTCTGTCTGTGCTTGGAGGTCAATTTCTTATACACACTACTCTTGCAAAAGCCCATAAGTTTTGATAAAATGTATCTTCACTTTAATTTATTTTAAGTAACTTTAAATGTCTTCTCATAAGACATTTGGGACCCATATTTCCTAGCAGCATTGTTTAATCTCCAAATATTTGCTATCTTCTTGTTATTGATGTCTAGTTTCATTTAACTGTGGTCTGGGCATATATTTCACATGATTTCTGCTATTTTAAGTTTGCACATGTGTGTTTATGTGTAGAGTGTAGTCTGTGTTGGGTCCTCTCTCATGTGAGTTTGAAAGCATGCATGTTTTGCTGCTGTTGGTGATGCGTTTTATGCATTTTTCTTAGTTGTGTCTTGGTTTCTATGCTGTGACTTTTTAAAAATTATTTTATTTAACTCTTATTTAATTTAATTATTTTTAATTTGATCAGAGAGGGACAGAATAAGAAAGAGAGAGAAAGCGAGAGAGCAAGCTGCCAGGTTCAGGACTTGAACCACAGTTGGCCATGTGGGAGTCCAGTGCCCCTAACCATCGCACCACCTCCCGGTCCCCATGCTGTGACTTTTATAACTATTTCTCAGCTTCGTTTTCTATGAGAGACAAAAAAAGGCTACTTGGGGCTGGGATTTGGTAATTTTCTTTCATTCTTCATCTGATAAAATGCTGGTAAACTCTTTCACTGAGTAAGCTTTGTTTTGGAGAACATTCTGGGTGTGCTTCAGAAGGATTACTTTCCACCTCCTCTTACCATAAGTCACCAGGGCTTTTTCCAAAGGCTCTTTATTGGGAAAATCTGGTGAGATTCCTCAAAGTAAAATCCATGAGACCATGGGGGAACCTGTCACCTAAGACTGCAGGTCCACCTTTGTTAGTCTACACTTATCTTTCAATCACTCATCATGGTCATCATTTAGGTGTTCCTACCAGTAAGTGGTTCCAGATGCTTCTCTTCCAGGGAAGCATGTCTGGACTGTGTTCTCTAAACATGTCTTTCTCCAGTTTTCACACTGGCAGTTCACCGTGCAAACTCAATTTTATAATGGGCCCAAGAAAAGTCATTGATTTTTAGTTTGTTCCGATTTTTTTTTCTTGAAAGAACAGGAATAATGACTGGGTTCTTTAAACATCAAATTTGAAGCCTAGAAATGCTTGAGAAGAAGCCGAAGCTGAAGTCCAGAGACGGAAATTCTTCTTGCCCCAGAAAATTTCAGTGTTGCTCAGCACTTTCACCCAGGTCATCAAATAATATCCTTTACTCAAAATCAATTCATTGAAGATGTTAACTACATCTGCAGAAAACATAGTGACATCCAGACTAGCATTTAATGGAAAAACTGAGTACCAAGACCTAGAAGGTTGACCCTGACACTAAACTTTACAAAGACCTCAATGCTTTGAGATTTTTCTATATTTATGTGTAAGAAAACTCAACAATTACATATGTAATTCTCCTAAATTATTTATTTAATAGTATTCCAGCTGATAGCTCAGGAGAACTTCCGTAGACTTTGACAGTCAGAGATACTCAGTTGAATAGCAGTAGTTCAATGCTCTGGGTTGTATGACCCACATGGGAAACACCTGGGTGTGTGGCCCAGACTTCCTGTGCCCCCTGGGCACGTGTGGGTGTCTGTGATTCAAGATGGCTGAGATTGGGGGTGAAGACCTCGTGAGGGGATATCTCTCTCTCTCTGTTTCTCTCTCTCTCTCTCTCCCTCCTAACAAAGAAAAACAAACAAACTTTTAAAAATATTGGCAAGCAAGACAGAAATGATCCAAACTGAGAAAGAAAACCTTGGCAATAAGAGTAAGGATTTAGGGCCAGCTAGTGGTATGTGAGTGAGGATGCTCGATCTCACATGGCCAAACACGTGGTTTGAGTGAATCTTGAGAAACTTGCTGGGTCCTGTGTAGACCCAAAATCCTGAAAGGAGAAACAGAGAAGGTATTCTGCTGTGACCGTCCCCTACAAGGGATGCTTTCTTCCTTTCCCTCTCTGTCTCTTTCCAGTGAGCACATAGGCACTCTAGCAAAAGAAAAACTGATTAATCAGATACTTTCAATATTACAAATGTCTTCTTTTCAAAAACACCACTTGAACATGTAAATTGATACTCAATACTAATAAGTATTGAATAAACATCTCTCATGATGGTATCAGATCTTTTATTTTAATCTTCATTTATCCAAGACTGATATTTACTGTATCAATATTGGTAAGAAAATTTCACTTAATTTTCTTACAATTCTAAAATGCTATTCACATCAGATTTTTTTTTTAATTTTCATGAAACTTGATTTAAAGTTGTATATGTAAGTTTCTAATTAAGTACTCAGGAGTGTTAATGAAATTAGACTCTCAGATTTGTGAAACTCAAACTCATCCCAAACTTAAATGCCTGCTCTAAGCAGAGATTTTACTTCTAATAAATGCTTGAATATATAAGCTTCATAAATTAGTGGGTATTTTAATGAGTTAATTTTTTTTTTGAGAGGTTTTCGCTATAGGGCGCATGCGCTTGCCAGACAGACAAAGACATAGAGACAGAAAGCGAGAAATCATCCCCCAGGGGGGATGGTCACGCTGCAATCCCTTCTCCTCCATTCTCCTCTCAGGATCTTGGGCACGCACGCACACATGCCCGGCATGAGATTTAAGCCACCGGGTCCGAGACGCGAACCGCGGTCGACTACGTGGGAGTCCAGCGACATAGCCATTACGCTAACTGCTGGTTCCCAATGAGTTAATTTTGAAGGTAAATTAGTATTCAATATTTGCACTAGAATTTACATATTAGGACTGAAAGTATCTGCTGTTTTGTTTAAAAAGGAAATATATTTTTTTCCCTGAGCCTTATATTTAAAAGCAAGTCTTAGCCCCATAAGTGAGGAATACAGAAATTGTGTTTTTCAACATATTGCTATATTATTCCCAACAGTCGAAAATGAATTTCTAGATAAAAAAAATGAGTGACTTCTATTTGGTGTTACTTTCTCCCACAATTCAGAATTTAGAATTGCATTATGCTGAAGAATAGACCACGACCATAATATCGATCATGATGCTATTTGGAAGTCATGTGTTAGGTGGAGATAATGGTGCCGTCGTAATTATTTTCTATATATCTCTTGAACAAGGACAAATCAAACAGATGGTGCATTTTTAAAGCAGAAGAAAAACATTCAGAATTTCCTTTGGTTACTAAAATTTTGCTTCACTATGAAAGCAGAAATTAAGGAGTGAAATGTTATGATATACAGTGGAATAAGTAGACATGGCCGCAGAGTGTCTGTCTTCTTCCTCAGGCAAAGTAAATCAGTGTTCAGTGGCATCATTGCCTTTGGGGAAGTGAGAAAGCACTTTATTCTAGGCTGGAGACTGCAAGTGGGTCAGGGTGGAAGAACAAAGGAAAGAAAACTGCGCTATTCCACCTTATCACAAAAAGGAATTGCTCCTTAATCAGTATTAGGCTATATTCTCATTTTAATCTGTATGCAGGCATATCCTACCACACTTTTAAAGGAGTATTTGTAATGGGAGGCTCCAGGATGCTTTGACTCCAGTGTCCTGCAGGAGGCCCTGCTGTTTCAGACACCGCCATAGACAAGGGGACTCGCATCCAAGGCTCCCACTGCAGTTGACTCTCAGCCTATGCCCCTCTTGCTGGGAGCTAGCCCCTGGTATGTTACTAGAGATTAGATAACCACAAACCTGGGGTCCTGGTTGTTGCTGTTGTTTGGCAGAAAACAGCTATGCAGAAAGCTAGTTCACCACAAAAATCTCACACATGTGCATCTCACTGATAGAAAACAATTTTTCCAATTAGAACTGTGAGATGACGCAAATTTTACTTTTATAGCCTTTTCAAGACAAGTAGGCACAGTGAGAGACATGATGGAAAATGAAAGCACCAAACTCATGTGCTCATTATGGTTTTAAATTATTTCTTTATTTTACATTATCTCTGAGTTTCTCAGTCTTCTTAAAAATTAAAAAAAAAGTTTGAAAATGTGAATAAGCTTATATTCTAATCAGTAATGAGTTACCTCCTATACGTTAGATGAATGAAACCTAATCATTTTTCTTAACTTAAAATACAATCGCTAGTGTTACACAAGCATCTGTAAACATCCTTTGTAATTGTTAGCGAGACTAAAACTTCTTTCATGCTATCCTCAACTTAGGTTACACTAACTGGTAGTTTTTACCCTATGCTAATAATCAAACAAGTGTAATGTAAACTGTGCTCTCCATTTTCAAGGTTTTGCATTGTGATTACATATAAAGTGGAAGTCGGGCCCAGTAGGAGGTATAGTGGTTAAGGTGCTCAACTGTGATTCGAGTCCTGGAGCTGGAGGCTTGAAACTCTCACTGGGTACATGCAAGTGCATGCCCAAACTCCCAATAGGAGAAAGAGGAAAAGGGATTGTGGCTTGACCATTTCCCTTGGGGGGGAGGGTTATTTCTTGCTCTTACTCTCTCTAAGTCTCCAGCAAGCACAGTGCCCTATAGCAAATATCTCTCACTCTAAAAATAAATAGATAAAAATAAATTGAAAGTCTTCCCAGCAGGTATCAAGTTTTGTTTTTTTTTAATCTTTTTTTTTTTTTTTGAGAGGTCTTTTTTGCTATAGGGCATGTGCGATCGCCAGAAAGACAGAGAGACAGAGAGACAGAAAGTGAGAAATCACCCCCCAGGAGGAATGGCCACGCTGCAATCCCTTCTCCATTCTCTTCTCGGGATCTTGGCATGCACGCACACGCACCCGGCATGAGTTTAAGCCACCGGGTCTGGGACTCGAACCATGGATGACTACATGGGAGTCCAGCGACATAGCCATTACTCTAACTACTGGTCCCAGCAGGTATCAAGTTTTGAAAACTCTATAAAATGGAAGGAATATGAAGAGGAAAGAAGTAGAAAGAAGGAACACAGCCCCAGAATATATATATTTATATTCATTTATTTCATTATAAATGATAATAATACCTTTTAGTATAGCAAATAAAGATGTTTTTCCCCTGATTTTAGTAACTGATTCAACCTCTTCTTTATAATCTATCAGTGGAAAATATTGTGACCATCACCATATAGATAACATATATATAATGTGTATATATTTGTGTGTGTTATATGTATTTTCCAATTTGTTTTCTATCAAAGTGCTCTTGATGCATTTCTAAGGTTTTAATATATGCATGTTCTAATGCGTGCTGTTGAAAGGTGACTTTTTGATTGGATTTTCTTGCTGCTTTTAATGCTAATAAGATGGGGACAAGATGCCCAATGACTCTTGTGTACAGGAAAATGGTAGATGGCTTATTTTAAATTCTAGACCTGCAGTATGGCCAAGCTTGCTGAAGAGTCTTTGGAACCTAACTAATTTTAGAGGGAGGTTGTATTGATTACTGAGAGACAGGGCACATTTTAATCATTTCCACGCACTGTATTGCCCTAGGTAACAAAAATCCATTAAACAAGGATTATAAACTTTGTTTTAAACTAGATCCTAAATTGTTTCTTGATGTATCGTCAACAGAAGCTCTGTAAGCTCTGTAAGATCAATCAGAGTTACCGAGGCATATTAAAATCAACTCGTTTAATTTTAATTGCTCATATGCCCGACCCTCTGAGGTGCAGGTGTTCATGGAGCTAAATCACTTTCCTACCAGATAGGAGCTTCATTTCAGATTTTTTTTTCTCTTTCACCTGTAAGGCATCTTAACTGTTTCAATATGTCTTTGCTTTTTATTCTAATGTCTTTATATGCACAAAAGATAGTTCACTGGCACCTAGAAATGTTTTTTAATATTTTTATAATATTAAAGGGGGAAAAGATTTTCCCAAAAATATTATTTGAATTAATATTGAAACTATATCTGTGAGTGTGCACTGAGAGTGCACACACGTACAAGCACATGACGAATGCACACACAGTACAATTCATGGTTCATGCAAATATATCACTGTAGATTTCTAACTGGTTTCAGTAAGTTAATATGTACATAAGAGAGAGCAGCAGTTGGCATAATGGCTATGTCACTGGACTCCCATGTAGTCCACCGCAGTTTAAGTCTGGACTCAGTGGCTTAAACTCACGCCAGGCATATGTGCATGCACGTGCAAGATCCCAAGAGGAGAATGGAGGAGAAGGGATTGCGACATGGCCATCCCCCCTGGGGGGTGATTTCTCACTTTCTGTCTCTCTCTCTCTCTCTTTGTCTTCCTGGTGAGCATACATGCTGTATAGCAAAAGCCTCTCAAAAATAAATTAATATGTACATAAGAAAAATCATAATTAGTATGTTTTACTATAATATAATTTTGTTGTAAATAGGCAATGAATATATTGATTCCATTGAAAACTGATTATGTCTTAAACTCTAACATAATTAAATATGTTTAATTTGTTTATTTTACTTTCTCTGTAGATTTACGTAAGGAAGAGAAAAATCATACACACAAATAGTACTAACTTAAAATCATATGACCTTTAGAACTACAGACCTGTATTTACAATTCATATCCCACACTAATCAATCATGTGAAAATGTGTTAAATTTCTCCAGAACTCAGTTTGTCCAAACAATATAAAGACGGATTGACACTGCTACCTGTATCACAGGGGAAATTTGAATCTCAGCAGTATAGTTGACCATGTTTCATAAATATGCAGGTCTAAATAAATATTGCTAGTCATTTGTCAACTATGTGTATGTAAATAGGCTGTTGGGTTTCCAGAAGCAGTTTTTACTGTACAGATTTTAACTTAAAGGCTGTGGGTTAATATGCTATAGCTCATAAGAGTCTGGCCTGAGACCTTTTTTCCTGGAAATGGCCAATGAGCAAAGATGATCCTGAAGCTACTGGACTTCATCCTTGTGGTGTAAAGGGAAAGTCAGAGTGAAAAAGATCTCATAGAAAGGGGGTTTACCTAAGCTCCAGTAACTACCTTTCCCAAACACTGATGTCTTCCATGGAGATTCTAAGCTATTAATAGTTTCCCATTCAATATTTTTATTTGATATTTTTAAAAGAAATATTACTGGGGCAGGTGGTATGGTGGTTAAGGTGCTGGGCCCCCACATGGCCAACTGTGGCTTGAGACCTAGATCTGGCAGTTGAAAAATAATTCTGGCTTGTGTGCATGTATGCCCAAAATCCCAGGAGGAGAATGGAGAATGAAGTCAGCATTTCTTCCACGGGTTGGGGGGTGATATTTGCACTTCTCCTCTCACTGTCCCTCTCTGGCAAGTGCATAAACCCTATGACAAAAACCTAAAAAAAAAAATACTAACTTGTAATTATTACTATGATTAATTAAAACTTAGTGTGTGAAGAAATTAATGAAAATAATGAACATCAGTTCATTTCCTATAGGTATAGTTGAACTACACTTTTACAATGTCAAATTAAGAATTTTAATCAAATTTAAAAAAATTAAACTTTTCTACAAAAGAAAAGAAAATCTGGATGTAAAATTCAAGAAAGATACACATGAATTACAACACATGCATTAAACATTTGGGTGAATCTAAAATGGTACTCAAAATAATGAAACTCCATTGGAGATGGCCATAACAAAGATAATGATGACCTCAAGCAAAAATTCCTGGGAGAGAACAAGTCAAACCATGAGAACAAAACCAAGTATAATCTCAACACCATTTTGGACCTCATAAATATGAGAATTCAAAAATTTCAATGAAAGATAGAATTAAAGTACAAATTTATTTTGGTACCAAAACATTTTTGAACACTATGCATAGATTTTGCTAGTAGACATTTTCTGTAAATGTATTGAAGACCTTTTGTATATGCTATAATTGGTCAATAGAACAAAATGAAAAACTCGACCATCTATATCTGGGAAACCGAATCTGGAGAAATGAACTCGGAGAGATGAACCTTGTCAGTTTAAAGTGACAGATAAATTGAAGACAAAGAAATCCCTGAATGAGATAATGGGACTAGCACTGACCATGATAGTTTTTATTTATTTATTTATTAATATTCAGAGGGAGCTTTTGCTCTAGGGCATGTGCTCTCACAGGAGACACAGAGATAGACAGTGAGAAATCGCCTCCCAAAGAAGATGGCTATGCCAGAGCTCCTTCTCCATTCTCCTGTCAGAATTTTGGGTGTGCACACACACGCACCCAGCATGAGTTTTAAGCCTCCATCCAGATCCAGAACTCAAACCACAGTCGGCCATGTGGAAGTCCAGTGCCTTAACCACTATGCCACCTACTGGCCCCCATAAAAGTTTATTTTTAATCTGTGACTGACTGAGATGGGAAAAGATTGCCTGGAATAAGGGGAAAGGATGGAAAGGATGTCTGGAAAGGATGAAGTAAGAATAATGTATTTATTCATTCAACAAATGTCAATTCCTTTTCTGCTATGTGATAGACACTATGTTATAACTATGTATTGTTATTTCCATATTAATTTTAAATAGATGATTTTTATAAGAAAGCATTTATATTTTATAAGTACTCCCTGGCCACACTTATACAAATTTTTAAACAGTCCATGTATAATAATTTTAGTACTTCTATTTAAAAATTGGACCAGTTATTTTCTTTGGGAAATCATTTAATCTTTCTGAAACTAGTTTACAAGTGTGCTACAAATGAAAACGCATACTAAACCACTAGTTACATAAGTGTTTTGAACTGTCAAATTTGTTTATTGTGCCCAAAGTGGAATACTTCATCTGAAATCAGGTATCTACCTTGCTCAATTCACAGAATTGTTGAAGAGAAAATTAATATCTGTAATTTTTTTTATAACTTAAAAAATAGATTTTTACATTGAAGTACATTGAAATATGAAGTATTAAAATTATTGTGAGAATAATATTCACAATAATAAAAGAATTAATTATTAATGACAATAATGAACGTCAAAGTCTATTCCCTATATATTGTATGAATTGGATTATAATTTATGTCAAATTAGGATTTTTAATAATTCAGATTAGTTTATGACATGTTTTTCTTTCACCACGTCAGGATCTTATTATTTCTGAACTAACTGCTAATTGTGACATTATTCATAAGGCAAATAAGGTGCATTTTATTCTAATATTAGAAAATCTATCTTACAGAGGAAAAAATACATTTTACATTATAAATTTCCTCTCTAAATTAAAGTTAGTATCTAAAGTATACCAAGGATTGTGAATAATATGAATACGACTATTCAATATCTAATTTCTTGTGGCTATTTTTTTAACACTTACTGCATTTTAATCCTCAAATTATATCTACAATGCTTTTTTAAAATTCTTGACCTTTTTTGCAGGGAATTTTGTTTTTGTTTTTAATTAATAGCTTCTCCTTTCTCAAATAGACCCGTATTATTATGAAAAAAATTAAGTCCAAATAATATAAGAAAATTAAAATAAATTTCTGGTTAAGTATATGAGAATAACAAACTAATAACTAAACTTAAGCAGGCGAATTTTGCACTGATACTTATAAGCAGATTTTGGAATTGACTTTGCTAATGTTCCTAGTTTATATGTAATATTTTCTTATTTTTATATTTTCTTCATTACATTTGGCTAATAGTATTTAGATGAGCTTGTACCTTTTTAACTTTTGAATATATGACTATATTCTCATTTTTCTAGAGAAAATCTTAGAAATGTTTTATGTACATAATTAATATCAATGATGAAAATGAAGACTATAGCTCCCCCAAATTAAATGACAAGTGTCTGAATTCTTAACACCAACAATTCCAGTGAAAAGTTCATAGCTAGTGTCAAATGGCCTAGGATTGTATTTTAACTCACCACTTACTAGTTATTAGTTATATCACTTTCTAAAGTTAATTGAGACATTCTCTCATATGTGAAAAAGAGTTAATAATAGCTTCCTCTTTAGGGTTGACACTCATTTTGGTTTTGTTTATTTATTTTTATTGGAGAGATTTTGCTATAGGGCATGTGTGCTTGCCAGAAAGAGAGAGAGAGAGAGAGAAAGTGAGAAATCACCTCCCAGGAGGGATGGTCATGCCACAATCTCTTCTCCTCCATTCTCCTCTCAAGATCTTGGGCATGCATGCAATGCGCCTGGCATGAGTTTAAGCCACTGGGTCCAGGACTCGAACTGCAGTCAGCTATGTTGGAGTTCAGCGACATAGTCATTAAGCTAACTGCTGGTCCCTCATTGGGGTTTTAAAACAGACTGGCAAAGTGCAGATTGTCTGAGGGTATAATTTGGATTATATATTCATTCATTTGCTAGAAGTTTATTAATTTAAAAAATATTTTCTAAAACTCTACGTCCATATTTGATTCTGGTCTATGTAGTTGGGATACATTAGTGAATAGAAAACAAAACAACTAAAAAAAAAAAACCCTCTGAAACTTATATTTTAATAATTAGCAGAAAATTGTAAAGTCATTTCAGCGTGTCAGGTGTTTCCTAAAAAATGCACAAAGAACTTCTGTTTATAGCTTAAAGTGTATTATTTGTGCAGAATTATGACATTTCTTTAATTAAATTGGAAACTCAACCAAGGATATTCTAATAAAGTGAAGGTTATAGTGAATGTATAATTATTTATATTTATTTATTAAATGTTTCATTAAAAATATCATGAATGTTTCTTGTCCCTTTAAGACTTTTTTCTTCTTTAATTTGGAGCCTTCCTGCCTTCCTCCGTTTTTCTGTGTACTGGGAACATGGATAACTATTTGATTAATTCATAGGACAGCTAGCACTTTGAAGATCACAGTATTCCGGCAATCTACACTGATCAACAAATACATTTTAATCATTTGTATGTTTTCAAAAGTACTATCCTTTGAGTAAAAGGAAAAGTTGGGGATCACATGTTTTTAAGCATCTACATAATGATTTAATGCCTTGAAATGCTCATAGCAACACACAGAGGGTGCTTATCACTAGCATTATTTAAAGGTGGAAAATAAAGACTAATTTGGTAAATGGTAAAATAAACAATTGATGTCTTGTCTAGTTGACCCCATAGTTGACTATTTTATTACACAAAGTTGAACATAGACAGGTTATTAAAGAAAATCTGTATCTTTTCTGTATGCATAAGTCACACACACTCAACACACACAGAGAAATACAAGTTGATACAGGAATATAACTGGTTCATTTCCAGTAGTGACAGATTTACGTAAGTTCAAACTTAGCTTTCAGTGAGTTACAGAGTACATACATAGCTGATGCAGTTAAACACTGCCCTGAGTAAGCACTTGGGTTGTGTGATCTTTAAATATCTGTAGACTATGTGAAAATGATTCAACTATATCTTACCTTGAAACAGTGAAGGAATTATTGATTCAGACATGAATGATTTTTGCCAAAAATTACTTATTTTCTAATACATGTTCTTGACCCATTAGGATATTGACCAATAACTTTGTCAAAACTTTTCATTGCCCTTTTGTCTAAGTGCCCAGGAACCCAAGCTCCTAAGCATTTCTAACCATCAGCCTCATCAATCATTTTGACAGGCATTGGGCTGGATCAGAGACCCATAAAAAGTTGCATTATAGATGGGAAAATGACTCAGTAGAAAACTGTGGTAAATGAAAACTTTCCATCACCCTTACATAGTCTACCTACTTGCATTTTCATGCTTCAACAGAAAAGAGAATGAAATCAGCAAGCACAGGGATGAGTAAGGGGCAAAATCCTAGCTTTAAAAAGCATTTGTCTGTCCTTTCACGAGCACGTGTTGAGAACATTCCATTTCTCTTCATTATTTAGATGATTACGTAACACATATTTTAATGTCTTCCTCGAGTTCTTCTGCAATGGTGATTGGTAAGCAATTTCTTCACAACACATTGCATTTCCTCCCGAACTTCTAATTGACATTTACAAGCTTTATAGCAGAAAATAATTTTAATTCATATAAAATATAAAGAAACTGTCTGGACTGTTGTGTATATGTATATGAATATGAGTGAGATTTATTCTACTTTCCGTTGGTTCTCAAAACTGAGACGACTTGTCTTTTTTCTATTATATGACTAAAAACTTGACTTTCATAACTAAATTATAAATTAGTTTTTCTGGGAAATATTGTTGCCAAAGTATCCCTTAAGTGTAAATTAACTAATAAGCTGAAATTATTGTAAATACAGTCATATAAAGATAGATTTGTCTATGGTAATAACAGAAGACTATAGACCATCATCGATTTTCTAGACTATTTTGTAAGAATTATCTGCTTTACAAACTTAGATTATGATTCCAAATGAAGAAAATTTTAACCCATTCCTTTCTCATAAATTATTATACTTTAAAAACCCTACTTAAAATAAAACTAAAATATCACTTAAAATATTATTTAGTTTTTCAAGTTCTCTGAATTTATTTTTTAACAAGTGCCATTAATTGTAAACATTTTTCTCAAGATAACAGCGTTAGAGATCATTTTAAGATGATAAATCCTAATAGTGGCCCCAGATATCCAGTTTATCCACTTAACTTCCAATCTTACTTAATCCTGTCAGACCAAGATCTAGGTTGAAGAATAAATTCAGAGTTTGAACAAAATTTTGTGGAGGGAATTCTTGATTATGTATACTCACACTATATAATTTTAACTGATGCTATAAATATTGTCGCTTTAAAAAGGTTATATATAAAAAGAATATAGAAAAATGTAGACTGTTTTAAAACCATATATTTGAACAATAGCAAAATTTATTGAGTATTGTGATGAGGCAAGAGGTTTACAATGTTAAAGATGATTAATTTCTCAGTATATATAATATTTAACAATTATTAAAGTATAGGAAATAAAGCAGAATACTATATTTTAATAGTTGTAGATAAACAACAAATCCCATTTTTAGTGCTTATTTTAGTTCAAGTTTTCTTGATGATACAACTGATATTTGTGGAGGAATCATGGTCTCCTGACTTCCGAGGCTCAGGGCTAATGTGGGCTTCACCTACTGATGGAGTCCCTTCAGTTACTCTCATTACGCCTTCCCAAGTCCCACCTCTGCCACAAATATTGATCTGAAAATGGGCCGCCAAGGACAATGGCCCCATAAATTGCTAAGAGTTCTTCAAGCAATTAGAGACTCTTACTCTTTTACAAATGGGGTGTTCAATCTGTCAGCCAGATCAGATACGGTTGTATTGCCTCTGAACTGAATAGACTTGTCAGAAATATCCTCCACACTTGCCTCTTTCCCACTTCTCACAAAAATGCACATAATACCTCTTATCTCTGTAGCCTCATCTCCTAAGAACCCTTCATTTGTGGGTATACGTGAGTAAAATAATATTGAATAGTGGCCCTTCTTTGGCCAGTGCTTAATAAAAATTCAGGCTCCTAATAAACATTTTAAAATTAGGAACATATAAAAACATTCAGTTGATAATTGATTTTAAAAGGCACACTGCACTTACGAAAGGTACACATTATTCCAAAGACACATTTTAATTAGTGTATCTGATTTCTGAACAGAATGAACTGACCTGTTCTCAAACACCCCCGTAACTATGTTCCCAGCTCTGTGCAAAAGCACAATATAGCATGATTCTTAAATAAAACACAAAGGTTTAAGTAAAGATTGAGTCATGAAAAGTAGATTAATGTATCAATGTTTAAGTAATTCCCATAAATTTATTTTATTGACTGGTAAGGGCCAGAGGTTTTCATCATTTCCTACTTGTTTATGACATAAATTTAAGACAACTGACCATATAAGCAGCAAAATGATCCCATTTGTGCTTACGATTTAAAATGTTAAATGGAGTTGTGATATTCAGTCTCCTTGGATTGATTAACTTATTTTTCAACAAATTTTGGGAACTGATCTATGTTAATCTTTTATTGATTTCTTATTTTTCTAATGTTTATCTCATCAATGAAATAATTAAGACACAAGGAATAATACTTCTGCACACACACACACACACACACACACACACACACACCAAGAAAGAGTATTCAAATACAGACGCTTAGATCTTCATTTGAGCATTTGTCCACTCAACATCATTCTACAGGTACTTATTAACTGTGGAGCTCATCGTAGTGGAAAGAAATTATAATCACACTTCACAGATATACATTGATTGAATGAATGTGATATTGATTGTGGCTGTATGTCTTTTTTTAAAAAAATATTTTACTGAACTTTGTTAATTTATTTATTATTTATCTATTTTAATTTGACCAAAATGGGGGGGGGAGAGAGAGAGAGAGAGAGAAATTAAGTGAGAAAGCAAGCCACCAGGCCTGGGACCTGAACCATGGTTGGGTAAGTGGGAGTCCAGCGCCTTTAACCATCATGCCATCTGCTGGCCCCATGGCTGTATATGTTAATGAATTCTTCCAAAAATGAATGTAATCAGTATGCATAACATCAAAGAAGAAGCGTGGACCTAGGAGTTGAAATACACACACCGCAGAATATTGAACTCTGGTGCCAGTGCTTAATACTTGTTTGAACTTTAGAAATTTGTTCAAATTATTTGCAACTTTCTAAATACAAGTTTTCTGCCAGAGAGAACAGAGAAACAGAAAGTGAGAAATCACCCTTAGGGGACCAGCAGTTAGCGTAATGGCTATGTTGCTGGACTCCCATGTAGTTGACTGTGGTTCGAGTCCTGGACCCAGTGGCTTAAACTCACGCTGGGCATGTGTGTGTGTGCGCGCAAGAAGATCCCAAGAGGAAAATGGAGGAGAACGGATTGTGGCATGGCCATCCCCCCAGGGGGTGATTTCTCGCTTTCTGTCTCTCTTTCTGGCTATCACATGCACCCTGTAAGGGGAAAAAAAAAATCACCCTCGGTGGGGATGGCTATGCTGCAGTCCCTTCTCCCTCACTTTCCTGAGATTTGGGGCATGCACCCACATGTTCCTGGTGCGATTTTTAAGCCACCAGCTCTGGGACTGGGATTCAAACCATAATTAACCATTTAGAATCCAGTGTCCTAACCACTGTGTCACCTGCTAGCCCCATAGAACTAACCCTTAAAGGAAAACTCATTTGTTATATTTCTTGTCTGAAACATTTGTTCCTATTCTATCACCAAATATGGGGCATTTTAATAGCCAGTATTATGGTGACGTTAAAACTACCATCTTAGAAATAATTCCTGAAGCATTACAAAAATCAAGAGCAATCCTGTTGTTAATTCTACACACTTCGTAATATGTGCGATTATTTTTACCCAGTCATTGTGAGTGACTTTGTATAATATATGTTGTCAAACTCCCAGATCATGAGAGATTTATTACCACCATGTGTCATATTTGTGACACGTATGACACATGTGATCCCCTGTGGTTGCTGCTGGTTACAATAGAAATAATTCCCCCTCCATTCTTGTTGCTGTCTAGAGATAAGTAAAACTTGGGAAGGTATGTACTTTTATTCTTGTTTAGTAACTTAGGTCATCTTCTGTCTTAAGGCAACACATTTCAGCAGTTGAAACACCATAAGCAAATGCTAGTTTATATGTTCAAGTTTTACTTAAAACCTTATTTAGAGCAAAAATAGTTTTTGAAGTTTCTTAGTCATTTTTTTTCCATGAACAAGAGAGGTACAGAAAGAGAGAAAGAGAGAGGGGACCCCCAAGAGTCTTCCCACCATATTCTACCCCCAGCTTCATCTGGCTCCAGATCCTGGGAACTCATATTTGGGATGCTCAGGGAGGTCCCTGGGCACACAACGGGATCCTTCCCAATGGGTCAGCCTTGCATATAATCCCATTTTGTAGGTGTGTCACCCTTTGGCTTTCAGAGGTATTTTTAAACCTTTAGAATAATTTTCTTTCAAAATGAATGCCAGGAAAGAGAATTTTTGGAACTCTCAGAGAGGAGAGTTAGATGGCTAGTCTGGGTTTCTACTTAGCAGTAACATATAAGCATTTATCTTTGTATAGCTTTTATCTTTCACAGGTTTTCTGATGTGTCTCCTTTTCTTTTAATGGCTTTTAGTTCCTTCCCATAATTAAGGATCTCCAATTTCTTACTCATACTGGTTGCATATATTAACTTTCCACTCATGGAGCCCCTGAATTTACTTTCTATTATAATTTGTCCTATTGCTGTAAAAAAGCAAAGCAAAACAAAACAGAAATAATTGAATTGGAAATTGAATGTGTAACTGTCACATGATTTGAGTGTATGTGCTTTCATGAGTATGCATGTGTTTTGTTATTTTCCTGAATTATTCTACATTTTTTTCCATTATTATGCTTTCCCCCTTGAATTCCTTTGGTTCAAATGGGATAAATTCTCAGAGTTTTGGCTTCTTTTTTCTTCATGGAAGCTAAGTCCATATGAGAGCTAGACAGCGTCCTTAACATCTGAACATTATTCTTTCACCTCAGAACTGATGTGTTAGACTATAGAGTTTTATGTTCTCAGGCAATTTGGTTTCGATGTTTTTGCTATTTTAAAGGTAAATTTTTCCTATTGAGTATTTCACTGTTTTTACAGTTGTGTAGTTTTACTGACAATTTTTTTCACTCCCTAAGACCACAAATAATGAAGAATTAAATATTTCTTCAATTCAGAAATATTTTAATTTCTCATATCTTTCATTATTTTCCCTCTACAGACATTCTTTTCTGGAATAACAATTACATGTATAATAACTTATCTAAATTTACTTTATATTCTTAAATTTTCTTTCATAATTTCATAGCCTTATCTATCTCTTTTATTGTCATTACATCCTCAGTGTTTATTCTCTTAACTTTATCTTCCAGATTACCAACTGGGTACTCACCAATAATTTGACCTTCAGTTACATACTATATAATATTTAGACCTTGGGAAAAGCAGTTGGTGTAATGGCTATATCGCTGGATTCTCATGTAGTTGTCTGCGGTTTGAGTCGCAGACCTGGTGGCTTAAACTCACGCCAGGCTTGTATGCATGCATGCTCAAGATCCCAAGAGGAGAATGGAGGAGAAGGGATTGTGACATGGCCATCCCCCCTAGGGGCTGATTTCTTGCTTTTTGTTTCTCTGTCTCTTACTGTCTTTCTGGTGAGCACATGCACCCTATAGCAAAAGCCTCTCCAAGAAAAAAAAAAAAAAAGAGGCTTAAGAAAAAAAAATATTTAGACCTTTAGTTAAATATTTCAATAAATCTATTTTTAAACTTCCAAGGCTATTTTGTCTACTCATTCTTTATTTATAGTAACTTTCTCTTGGAACATATATGCAATATCTCTTGATTCTACCTAAGGCTACTAATTATTAAGTTTAATTTGTCTTTGCTATCATTCTTTTTTTCCCTCCAAATACAATGAATGGGCTTTGAAACACACACACACACACACACACACACACACACACACACTCATTCTGATGTGGTAAATCTAAATGTGAGCTTGAGTTTGAATTTTATTATTAAAACTCAGGCCTTTCTAATAATAAGAGTTTCTCTCATATCAAGATTCCTAGCAATTCGCTGCAAATATAAAAAGTGACAATGAACTGTATGAGGCAGAAGAAATTATTCTTTTTGCTTTATTAGCTGAGGATACATTTGCAGTAGAAATCATTAACTCCATAACTCACATAAAAAATTAAAGGCATTGTAAATTAAGCTATTTATTAAGCCTTAAGGGCTCCATAAAAAAAGCAATGTCTTTCTTCGAGCTATGCAGAGGAAGAATTACACATGGGCAAGGAAAGAATGTAACGATGGAGATTCAGATATTCCTTGCTGGTGGTTTCTTTCAGTGCCAACATCCCCAGCTGTAATTCTTCAAAGGTTAACCATCCTCCGGCAAGCCAAACTGAGAACAGTCTGCTTCCCAGGGAGTGGAATCACCTGATATTCTGCCTCAGTCCACTAGTAACAAAGACAATGTGTGTCATTTTGAGACTGATTTAAAACTGAGTGATAAATGAGTATCCTGGCCAAGGGCAGACAGAGTTCCGAGTGAAGCATGTGCACTAAGCATCAACATTTAGTGTTTTGTGGGAACCGATCTTGAGTAGAAAGAAGCTAATCCCAGTCCAGTCATCCATGCCATGTTATAAAATATCATCTCAGTAATATGCTATTAATCTGGGAAGAGTCTACCAAAAACAAGCTTCCAAGAGAATTCAATAGAATTTACTGTGAACGTCTTAGAACAATGTGAACATGAAACCAGTAAGCCCACACATCTGGCAACTGTACTCCTGGTGTTAAAGTTCAAAATAGTTTATTATTTTATCACCTGTTGTTGAAATCTGTGCAACAATGAAGCTGTCACCCTGTCGTGAAGATTGATAGCTTATTCTACACTAAAGAGAAAATAGATGCTC
This sequence comes from Tupaia belangeri chinensis, assembly GCF_000334495.1. Taxonomy (NCBI): domain Eukaryota; kingdom Metazoa; phylum Chordata; class Mammalia; order Scandentia; family Tupaiidae; genus Tupaia; species Tupaia belangeri. The sequence continues at coordinate 536,555 of NW_006159859.1, forward strand.
ATAACTAGTTCACAATATTCACATCAACTCTCCTGTTCAAAATTAATCACATGCTAAAATAACAAAATCATCCTTATGCACAGTCACTGCCCTAGAGAGCAAAGCGTGCATTATTTGGACAAAACTCAAACTGCATTTTTTTTTTTAAGAAAAGGAAGTTTTGGCATTTTCCTGTAACAAGAAAGTCTTCTTCCGGTAATAAATCATCTTCCCAGAAGGCTCAGTAAAGTTATCAGAGTAAACTGTGAGTGGACAGTTCAAAATGTAGAAGCTCAACTCTGCCAGGTATGTAAAGAAAATTTATTCTTGACCCATTGGTGGGCCAAGTGGATTCATTCATTAGGTATATAATTGTCATTCTGCTGCGCAGAGGAGCACAGGCTTGGTCAAATAAGATGCATGATCTTAGTTTTGGTGAGGACTGGGGAAGTGGGGAGGGAGAGGAGAGAACAGAGAGCATTATGAGGGTGAGCCTGGAGCCTAAGATGATTGGAAGGGATGACAAACTCAGCCCAAAGTGGGAAGGGTGAATAGGAGGCCCAAGAGGAAGGAAAACTAGAAATAGCATTTCCTAAGCTTAGTTTTTGATCAGAAATACCAATAGAGATCTGTTTAAAAATACTGATTCCAAAGTCCACCTCGATCAGTACTGAGTGTTCATTTCTTTTCTTTTTTTATTTAAGGTGTGTGCACTCACCAAAAAAAGAGACAGAGAGAGAGAGAGAGAGAGAGAGAAAATGAGAAATCACTCCCCAGGGAGGGTGACCACCCCATAGTCCCTTCTCCATTCTCCTCTTAGAACTTTGGGCACACATGCATATATGCTCTTATGATTTTCAAGACATGATGTGGGGCTCCAACTACACAGTGGCCATGTGGAATCCATCACCTCTAACCTCCATGCCACCTGCTGGCCCTCATTTCACTTTTTTTTAAGCTCATAATTATGTTCATTTCTGGAATTTGGAGCCATTGAATTAGACAGTATCACTTTACCTAATATCCACACAGAAGTCTCTCTGGAATGGAATAAAATTGTCTGCACATTTTCACAGCTGTAGCTTCCAAAGAATTTTCCAATTTAAAGCACAGAAATAAGTGGAAGGAGAAATATCAAAGAAGAGTAACGATACAGTATTAAGGAAAAGGAGGAGATGTGTGTGTGGGGGGGACTGACTCTTTCAGGAGTAAACATGTTGAGAATTTAAACTAAAAATGAAATCAGAAATTTTTATGTCACTTATAATTCATTTGTAGAGATTAAAATAAGTTTAAACTTTTAAGCTACTCTAGTAGTCTTAAATGCAGGGCCAGCAGGTGGCGTGGTGGTTCAGGTGCTAACCTCCCTCAGGGTTGACCATGTTTGGAGTTCCAGACCAGTGGCTTGAAAATCACACTGGGGACATGTGTGTGCATGCCTAAAATCCTGAGGGGAGAATGGAGAAGGGATTGCAGAGTGGCAGTTCTACCTGGGGGGATGATTTTTCACTTTCCTTCTCTTGTTTCCTCTCTTTCTTTGATAAGCATGTGCATTCTATGGCAAAAATATTTTAAAAAAAACTTAAATGCTAGGATTTCATATTTTAAATATAAGCTATATGTTTGCCTACTGTATTAACTGATATTTTAAAATATTAAGGTGAGGAAACAGTATTTGGAGGGAAGGTGGCGACAAAGACCCATCCTACAGGAGAAACTATTGAAGAAATAGATTATTCCAGGAACACTTTTTCTAGACATACATGGTCAGAAACTGCTTCCCACCAACAGGCAACATGAGTCGGATACTCCAATATGCAGACCCAGAAGATGAGAGAATGACTGGTACAGTGGAGACTGGGGAGAACATGCACACGGCTTTACATAGCCAGGGTGGTAACCAAGCCAGGAAGAGCATGTGAGCACTGAGATGAAAGAAGAATAGAGTTCCTTGGTAAACTAGGAGGCCTGGGGCTCATTTATCCTTGGGTTAGGTCATCAGGAATGACCTGGCAATGTAAAGAAATATAGTAAAGAGCAATACTATACAAATTCACAGCATGGTAGCTCAGTGATCAATGACACAGAAAATAGAGCATGTGATCAATGGGGTGCCCACACACACACACACACACACACACACACACACACACGGAGTGCATATCAGAGTCATGCTCCACTAGAACATTCCATTATTTTTAAAAGAACTATTTATGTCATTTAATCTTATTATTATTTTTGAATTTGCTACACAGCACATGTGCTCATGAGAAAGAGAGAGAGAGAAGAAAAGTGAGAAAGCAAGCCTCCAGGCCTGAGACTCAAACCATGTTCAGCCATGAGGGAGTCCAAGAGCCCTAACCACCATGCCACCTGTCGACCCCAGAACATTCCATCAGTAAAAGAAAACAACTTAAGTTTCATGACCAGACTAATTTATTGTTGTAATGTACACCATAGAGATGTTATGAGTAACTATCTAAAGTGCCAAAAAAGATTGGAATCATCTTATTAACAGCTTGGCATCTAAGGCTAACTGTCTATTTGGATAGTGTGCCTTTCTATGTTTATCTATGTTTATAGACAAGAAAATTGAGTTTGTGCTCCAACTGGGCTGTCTTTTTCAATGCCACATGTGCTTGACCTCTATGTGATATTGTCTTAACACACACTGTATTCAAGATCATTTAAGCCATGATTTGATTAGAGAAACTGAAAAAGACTCTGTGTCTAGCCACTTCATAAAACAGGAGGTCGGCAGCACAAAATAACAAAAACTTTGTAAAGTTGAGGATGTAAGCCAAAACCAAAATAAAACAAGAAAAGGCACCAAAGACAGTAACAAAGTTTGCTTCTTGTGTCTGGATGTCACAAAAATATAGTGAGTAAATAAATAATGAATTCTTCAGAGAAATATTCTTGTCTAATTAAGTTGTACCTGAGTTGATTTTATTTAAAAGTCTGCATAATTTTCCAGTAAAAGCATTTTGGTTCGGGACCAGCAGTTAGCGTAATGGCTATGTCGCTGGACTCCCACGTAGTCGACCACAGTTTGCGCCCCCGGACCTGGTGGCTTAAAATTCACGCCGGGCGCGTGTGCGTGCGTGCCCAAAATCCTGAGAGGAGAACGGAGGAGAAGGGATTGCGGCATGGCCATCCCTTCAGGGGAGTGATTTCTCGCTTTCTGTCTCTCTTTGCCTGTCTGGCGAGTACACACGCCATATAGCAATAACCTCTCCAAAAAGAAAAAAAAAAAGATTTGGGTTCTCACTGAATTCTTTTTCCCACTCAATTTCTTTTATTAAAGAACTGAATAAATAGACTCATTTTGGAGTTTGTTTGTTGACAGGCATAACTATCCAAAGGAACTTCCAGGTCACTGTCTACACAATCAAGAATTATACAACTTTTGCAAAATTAAAGTAGCTTCTGTGTTAAAAATCATCACATAACTCTTGCTCACTTCATGAAGACCTAAAGTATAACTGGTAGGAAGAATTTAAAGTATTAGTTGGGGGACCTAATGCATGTTGGTTTGTAAATATTTTTATAAACATGCTGATATTTTCATTTCATTTGACTTCAGGGTTCTACCTCTTGTTACATATCTTGCAAGCAACTGCACCAAATATGCAATGGATTTATATTTCTACATAAAATACATTTGGCCCTCATTTCACTTTTTTTTAAGCTCATAATTATGTTCATTTCTGGAATTTGGAGCCATTGAATTAGACAGTATCACTTTACCTAATATCCACACAGAAGTCTCTCTGGAATGGAATAAAATTGTCTGCACATTTTCACAGCTGTAGCTTCCAAAGAATTTTCCAATTTAAAGCACAGAAATAAGTGGAAGGAGAAATATCAAAGAAGAGTAACGATACAGTATTAAGGAAAAGGAGGAGATGTGTGTGTGGGGGGGACTGACTCTTTCAGGAGTAAACATGTTGAGAATTTAAACTAAAAATGAAATCAGAAATTTTTATGTCACTTATAATTCATTTGTAGAGATTAAAATAAGTTTAAACTTTTAAGCTACTCTAGTAGTCTTAAATGCAGGGCCAGCAGGTGGCGTGGTGGTTCAGGTGCTAACCTCCCTCAGGGTTGACCATGTTTGGAGTTCCAGACCAGTGGCTTGAAAATCACACTGGGGACATGTGTGTGCATGCCTAAAATCCTGAGGGGAGAATGGAGAAGGGATTGCAGAGTGGCAGTTCTACCTGGGGGGATGATTTTTCACTTTCCTTCTCTTGTTTCCTCTCTTTCTTTGATAAGCATGTGCATTCTATGGCAAAAATATTTTAAAAAAAACTTAAATGCTAGGATTTCATATTTTAAATATAAGCTATATGTTTGCCTACTGTATTAACTGATATTTTAAAATATTAAGGTGAGGAAACAGTATTTGGAGGGAAGGTGGCGACAAAGACCCATCCTACAGGAGAAACTATTGAAGAAATAGATTATTCCAGGAACACTTTTTCTAGACATACATGGTCAGAAACTGCTTCCCACCAACAGGCAACATGAGTCGGATACTCCAATATGCAGACCCAGAAGATGAGAGAATGACTGGTACAGTGGAGACTGGGGAGAACATGCACACGGCTTTACATAGCCAGGGTGGTAACCAAGCCAGGAAGAGCATGTGAGCACTGAGATGAAAGAAGAATAGAGTTCCTTGGTAAACTAGGAGGCCTGGGGCTCATTTATCCTTGGGTTAGGTCATCAGGAATGACCTGGCAATGTAAAGAAATATAGTAAAGAGCAATACTATACAAATTCACAGCATGGTAGCTCAGTGATCAATGACACAGAAAATAGAGCATGTGATCAATGGGGTGCCCACACACACACACACACACACACACACACACACACACGGAGTGCATATCAGAGTCATGCTCCACTAGAACATTCCATTATTTTTAAAAGAACTATTTATGTCATTTAATCTTATTATTATTTTTGAATTTGCTACACAGCACATGTGCTCATGAGAAAGAGAGAGAGAGAAGAAAAGTGAGAAAGCAAGCCTCCAGGCCTGAGACTCAAACCATGTTCAGCCATGAGGGAGTCCAAGAGCCCTAACCACCATGCCACCTGTCGACCCCAGAACATTCCATCAGTAAAAGAAAACAACTTAAGTTTCATGACCAGACTAATTTATTGTTGTAATGTACACCATAGAGATGTTATGAGTAACTATCTAAAGTGCCAAAAAAGATTGGAATCATCTTATTAACAGCTTGGCATCTAAGGCTAACTGTCTATTTGGATAGTGTGCCTTTCTATGTTTATCTATGTTTATAGACAAGAAAATTGAGTTTGTGCTCCAACTGGGCTGTCTTTTTCAATGCCACATGTGCTTGACCTCTATGTGATATTGTCTTAACACACACTGTATTCAAGATCATTTAAGCCATGATTTGATTAGAGAAACTGAAAAAGACTCTGTGTCTAGCCACTTCATAAAACAGGAGGTCGGCAGCACAAAATCACAAAAACTTTGTAAAGTTGAGGATGTAAGCCAAAACCAAAATAAAACAAGAAAAGGCACCAAAGACAGTAACAAAGTTTGCTTCTTGTGTCTGGATGTCACAAAAATATAGTGAGTAAATAAATAATGAATTCTTCAGAGAAATATTCTTGTCTAATTAAGTTGTACCTGAGTTGATTTTATTTAAAAGTCTGCATAATTTTCCAGTAAAAGCATTTTGGTTCGGGACCAGCAGTTAGCGTAATGGCTATGTCGCTGGACTCCCACGTAGTCGACCACAGTTTGCGTCCCCGGACCTGGTGGCTTAAAATTCACGCCGGGCGCGTGTGCGTGCGTGCCCAAAATCCTGAGAGGAGAACGGAGGAGAAGGGATTGCGGCATGGCCATCCCTTCAGGGGAGTGATTTCTCGCTTTCTGTCTCTCTTTGCCTGTCTGGCGAGTACACACGCCATATAGCAATAACCTCTCCAAAAAAAAAAAAAAAAAAGCATTTGGGTTCTCACTGAATTCTTTTTCCCACTCAATTTCTTTTATTAAAGAACTGAATAAATAGACTCATTTTGGAGTTTGTTTGTTGACAGGCATAACTATCCAAAGGAACTTCCAGGTCACTGTCTACACAATCAAGAATTATACAACTTTTGCAAAATTAAAGTAGCTTCTGTGTTAAAAATCATCACATAACTCTTGCTCACTTCATGAAGACCTAAAGTATAACTGGTAGGAAGAATTTAAAGTATTAGTTGGGGGACCTAATGCATGTTGGTTTGTAAATATTTTTATAAACATGCTGATATTTTCATTTCATTTGACTTCAGGGTTCTACCTCTTGTTACATATCTTGCAAGCAACTGCACCAAATATGCAATGGATTTATATTTCTACATAAAATACATTCTAGTCCTTAAACAGAATTCCACCTGATGACTAGGATGATCTTTCTTCTAACTGGCCCTTCATTAATTTCTACAGGTATGTAGAGTTTTACTTTTCTCATAAACTTATAATGCATGGCAGAGTTTATGAATGTTCCTTTTACTGAAAGAAATAAGAACTTTTCTTTAATTCTTTTTATATTTTTGTAAATTCAAGAACACAAAATATTTTTGCCCCAGCTCTTTGTTTTTAACGTGAGCAAATGAGTACATCATTTTATTGTTTTATTCTATGCACTTACACTAACAAAATATTTACTGCAAATGCTGAAAACATATATTTTACTCTTGATTAAATTTTCAGAGAACTCTACCAATTGACTCAAGAAATGCTATTCTCTAAATTACTAAAATATTTAAGCTCATACTTTTGTCCTCATGTCATGTAAGAAAATATGTAAGTTGGTCATCAATTCTCAATAATGTGTGATTTTATAGCATATTATGATTTGAATTATTAGAGTGATATAAATTACTCAATTGTCTTTATATTTAAATAGGAAATATATTTTTAACAAAAAAGAGTTTTTTCCCAATATGAATACACTATATATTAGTTTAATCAGAGATATTATGCTATACATCAACAGTTAATTAAATATATTTTAATTAACAAATATTTTAGAAATAAAGATAAATTAAAATGAAGAATTTACCTTTTACTTATAACATATAAAGAATCATAAAGAGGTATATGTTATTTTTAAAAAGTACATATGTTGGGGCTGGCAGGCAGTGTGGTGGTTAAGATACTGTATTCCCTTCAACAGACCCTGGTTCAAGTCCTAGACCTGGTGACTTGCTTTCTCACTTTCCCTTTCTCTCTCTAGTAAAATTAAGAAGTCACAATAATAAATAAAATTAAATAAATAATTTTTAAAATGCATATGTCTTTAAAACTTTTTAAACTGCTTTGTGATGATAAAAGTAATTTGGATATTTAATGAGATGTTTCTGTCAGTCTTTCCTTTCTTATAAATTGGAATATTCCTCCATAATGTGCCTGCAATAAATTGTATGTTTTATTCAGTGCAACCAATGTTCTAAGTTGTCTACAACAGAAGTTTGTAGTGAGAAGTTGTAATAACTCAAATTTATATATAGTCACTGCAAGCAAATTGGAATGTAAAACATAGTCTATTCTGTAATAACAACTTGCTTCCTCTTTTACTAAATTATAATACTGTCAGCTCTAATCCAAACCAATTTCTAAACTAGGTCAAAGAAAATTTAAAGGCTTTTAAATATACCAACCAAATAATAAAATTTTAAATGAAGGCAATTAAAGCCAAAAATGCAGGTCAAATACCAAAAAGCAAATATATCCAGCTATTAATCAAGCAAGCCATACTTACATATTGCCATTTGCATTTGGTAAAAATACCAATGGCATGTACATTGCAGGATCACTGGGAACATTTCTAGTGTGATCAGAGAAATCTAAATATGTCTTTTACACTCTGAAGTATGATAGTAAGTTCCTTTAAAAGATATAAAGAATTAAAATAATAATAGTAAACTGTTTTATTATCCATCCTTTCTGGTTCTACAAAGAAATGTAGAAAGGAATTGAAGTTTAAAACTAGCTACATAACTGTGCTGTGACCTCTTTAGAAACGGAACGTGACCTGTCCCTCTCCGATGTCATAACAGACTATGTCCCACAATCCCAGGCTCTCAGAAACTGTGCCCCAGTTTCTCTAGTCCCCCTCCCCTTGATCCCAAGGCTCTATTTAACCACTAGAATTTACATTCCATAATTGAACTTTATATTCCCTATGACAAACCTTTCTGTCTAAATTCTCTATTCCTTAGAGTGAATAGACATTCAAATAGGTATAAGGACAACAAAGAACTGTTTAGTGAAAGAAGGTGATACCCCAAAAGAAATATAATTAAGGCTCTTAATATGGTTATCAGACATCCAAAGCCCTGTAACAATCATTTGAACACTACAGATTCTATAAATATTTACATTTTAGTATAATAGGAAAATATGCTCAAATAGGAGAAGGACTGGGCTGCTCATGTATAATGCTGATTGAAGATGGGGTCCAGATGAAAATCAGCAGCTTAGTCTGACTGGCATTGTGTGTCAGAGAGGAATGAAACCCTTGTCAGGTGTGTCATTTTGACCTGCCAGTTTGGAAGCAGGTGCACACAAGCAAGGTACAATACAGAAATGGCGTCCCATCAAGTTTCTGAAAGACCAATATTGCAGCCATTTAACTTTTCCATACTTTTATTTCAGAGGTTGTCAGGAGAAATAGATTGCTTTCTGTTTCATGTAACTAAAGAAAATCTCTCTAAAGCCAAGAATCCAGAAAGTGAAGACTGTACAGGCACTTTCAGTTTCTATAGGAAATCCAAATGAAATCCAAGAGACCAAGATTCAAAAGGGGAGAGAGAGAAATAGTAATAACTCTCATTTGGGAAGTGTTCACTGTCTCACGGGCTGTGGCATGAGTTGTATGTTTTACATGTTAACTCAGTGAATTCTCAGAAAAATGCTATGAAGAAGAGAATATTTTCTTCCTCCTCCTCATTTTTGGTCCCTTAAATGTCTTGCCTCTCTATTCTTCTTCTTAATTCCCTTGCCAATCTTAATACCACTTTTAGGTATTGAGAAAAATTTTAACTTGTATCAGATTTGGGGTTCACTTGAGAGTTACATTGTTTATATAATTTTGAAGTAATTTATATTATATATTAGCTACAAAAAGAGTAAAATGTAAAGGTTAGAAAATTTCATTTAGTCCCTTTCCCTCAATATGTGTATATGTAAAAGGAATATAAATAATTAAGAGACACTAAACAATTTCAATGTGTGGTTACTTAAACCACTTAGATTTTAAAAAATGCTTTAAATGTTACTGGAACATAATTCTCTTGCCACTTAATCTGTAGCATATTGGGTGAGTGTATGTGCCCTACGGCAAAAATCTAAAAAAAAAAAAAAAAAGCACACAAAATTTTGAATTAAAAATGTTAAATGTCCAAAGCTTATGTCAGTAATTTAAAATAATCTATCTTTTAATTACTTGTTGAAATTATGTTACTAAAGATGTTTTATTTCAGAAAAAATTAATTTTTTCTAAGGTAAAATTATGTATTTTGCTTAGATTAAATATTTCAGTTATAGGTTACTGGGTACATTATGGATATAATCAAAATGATGATGTAGGCACCCCGTCAGTACATTTCTGGGCACTTTAAAATAAAAATTATATTAAATAATAAGATTTTAATGAAAATTGAAGCAAATTTTGTGCAAGAATTCAAAACTTTCTGTTATGGCATGGTGGTCTCCTACATGACTGATCACAGTTCAAATCCCAGACCTGGTGACTTGCTTTCTCTCTCTCCTTCTCTCTGTCTCTCTCTGGTTAAATTGAGAAATAATAATAATAAATAAAATTAAATGAATAATTCATACAAATATTTATGAATATTTAAAAGACAGGAAGGAAGGAAGGAGAAAGGACAAGCAAGTTAAGGGAAATGAAAATGTAGAAGTGTGGTATTAGGGAATGTGGGCTTTTGAGGAAGCAGAAATCACACAGGTATATCTAGCATAGATAAAAGAGAAAAGCAATATTTGCCACTATCAATTTTATTTTCTGTACATTTTTTATAACTTTTTATTGGGTGTGTGCACTCACTGCAGAAACTCAGAGAAGGTGAGAGAGAAAGTAAGCGAGCACCCCACCAGGAGGAATGACTATGCTACAATCTTTTCTCCTCTCTCCTCAGATGTATTTTTTTTCCTTTCTTTCTCTCTCTTTGTTTTTAAATTCAACATTAATTTTATTAACAATACATGTCTCTCAAGTCAATCCAGGACAGTTAGCTTAAATTTCAGAGACACATCAGCTCTCCTTTTTGCACTATTTTGCCAGTTTATATCATAGTTAAGTGACATAATTGCAAAAAGTAGTACTACTGTCATAAACAGATTTTTGTACAAATAAAACTAAAATACAGTGTTAGTCCTGGCTTCTTTGTCTCTCGGGCGAGTACAAAGTATAGAATAAAGGAGAGCAGCATGTTTTGCGAGTCCTCGGGTCTGAGATCAGAAGCCACAGTCAGTCATGTGGGATCCACCTGCCTCAGTCACCACCCAACATGGTGGTCCAAATTTCTGTACAGTTTTATGGCTTTTTCTGGAATGCTAGCAAAATCAAAATGGGAACTGAACTGAATATTTTATTTATTAATACATATGGAAATCATGCATAACAAATGACATTTTCCCTGAAATCTCCCATACCTATGTAAAACAAGTGCCCCATTTCAGAAATGATGAGTTATATTATCCACAAGAGAAAATAGCCCTAAAGCTTCTGGAAAAGAAAAAATAGTGTTGTATAACACTGGATGTTTAAATATAATTAATAAATAATTAAAATACACCCAGAGCCTAGACTCTTTCAATACTTAAGAAAAAGTAATTGACCTCCCTAGTAATAAATAAATGCAAACTGAAGTAGGTACCATGTTCGGTCAATCATAATCTTGAGATTTACATGAATTATACTTTGCATGGAAGAAGGAGAACTGCAGAATCAAATGCTTCAGAATTTATGAAGAATAATTTGACAATGGGAACAAAATCATTACAAGTGTACATATTGTATGACCCAACAATTGCACTCCTAAGAATTTATTCTCTGCAAATGTGCAAATACATGAAAATATATGTATAAGGATGCTCCATCACAATATTTTTCATATATGAAAACTTACAAACTAATACTCAACACTAGCTTAATTAAAGCTGATTTGTTTATTTAGTAAGTGAATACATGTTTTATAATAAAAAGTGGTGCTCCTCATATCAATATAAAATAATGAACAGTCTTACATTATAAATTAACTTTGTAATGTCTTTATACTATATATTTGTCATATAGAAGTATATATAGCACAACTTTAACGTTGATTATTCATAGTGGTAGAAATACATATCATTTTTGCTTTCATTGTGATTCTTTCTGTGTTTAGTTTATTTCTCCCTACTAAGTATATATTACTTTTATAATTGGAAAGTAAAAGTTAATAAAAAATAGCCTCTAAATTTCTAAGCTACTAGATTATAGTGAATTATAAATAACCCATAAATTTGAAGATATGACAAATAAAATAATAGATAATATTTAAGTAGCAAAGAGCTTCGGTCTAGTATTTATAACATATACAGCTTGATTTTAATTTCTAAAAAAATATTTAGTTAGTAGGGACCATAAGGTGGCATGGGGGTTAAGGTGCTGGACTCCCACATAGCTGATCATGGTTTCAGTCCTGGACTTGGCAGTTTGCTTTCTCACCTTCTATCTCTCTTTCTGTGGTCAAATTGAAAAATCATAATAAAAAACATTAACTATTTTTTATAAAAGATTTGTTTTTTTAAAAAATTTAGTAAGTAGCCATGTTCTAATTTTTCCTGTAATCCTTATAGAAATGATAAAATTACAAACTACATATTAATTAAATCTATCTAATAGAAACATTGCAAAATGAATTATTTATATGAGTTTATATTTATGAACATAGAAAATAGGACAAAGATGGGGCTGACAGGTGGCATGGTGCTGGAGGCACTGGGCTACCAAATGGCCAACCACAATTCAAGGCTTGGACCTGGTGGCCTGGAAAGTCACAACAAAATAAATAAATGTTTGTTTTTTTTTAAAAAAAAATAGAACAAAGAAAAAAGTATCCTATTTGATATAAGTAAATGCCATTCTACTCATGACTACTCAGTGTTTTAAAAATCATTTTTAATTGCACACCTATTAGGATAACCAAGAACTGAAATACTTACCACGTTAAATGCTGATGCAGACCAATAGGAACTCTCTTTCCTTACCTGTAGGAATGCAAAATGGCACAGCTGCTTGGGAGAGTGTGGCAGATTTTTATAAAACTAAACATATCTGACCATATCATGTAGCAACTTCAGTCCTTGGAAACTACCCAGAGAAGCTTCAAACTGAAGTCCACACACATGCGGGCACATGGATGGATGTTTATAAAAGCTTTATTCTTTTATTTTTTTACTGACAAAACTCAAAAGAAGCCAAATTCTCCTTCCGTAGGTAACTGTATAAATTGTGATATATATACAAGACAATGGAATAACTTGTTGCTGAAAAGGAGTGAGCATGAAAAGACATGGAGGGACCTTGAAAGTATATAGGCAAGCAAAAGAAGGCTTTCTCAAATGCATGATTCCAAATGTATTACATTCCAGAAAAGGCAAAATTCTGCAGACACTAAAAGATCAGTGGTTGCCAGGGGCTGGGATTGAGGAGGAATGAATGGGCAGAACATGGGACTTTTAGAACAATAAAAATACTTGGTAAGACACGGTAATAATGAAGGCATGTCATTTTAATTTGGGTCAAACCAATAGAATGTGCAGCACTGAGAAAGTGTACCTCTGTGTACATGTGTCCATTTTGGTCCATCACTTGCAATAGAATGTACAGCACTGAGAAAGTGCACCTCTGTGTACATGTGTCCATTTTGGTCCATCACTTGCAGTAGAATGTACACCATTGAAAAAGCGTACAAGCGTATATATGTTCCATGTCAGTCCATCACTTGCAGTAGAATGTACACCACTGCAAGGGAATTAATGGTGATGTGTCCGTGCAGGTCATCATTTACAAAAGCTCACCTCGCCAGGGAGAGATGTTGACAATGGCACAGTCTTTGCATGTGTGGGGGAAGGAGGTTTATGGTGAAAATCTTTACCTTCCTCTCAACCAAAAATTGCTCTAAGAAAACAAAGTCTTTAGAAGATTGTTTAAAAGGTTAAAACTGGAAAGTTCATTGATTTTTTGATTGGGCCACTTTAACTTAGGTGTGCCAGAATGGCCCAGTTTCTGGTATCATTTTGGCTTCCCTCAGCCCTGAACCTATCTGTGTCTCTTTTTCTCTTCTATTTTTCTCCTTCCTTCCTACTGGGAGCATATCCCTGCCCACTCACCACTTTCTTGCCCTCCATCAAATGCCACTAATGTGTTCTTTCTCTTGCCAAATCTTTTAGTTTCCCCTAGTATTGACCACTTTATCAATAATTTATTTGTAAACAAAACTTTATCCTTGACAACGAGCACATATACACGCATGAAAACCAAAAGTAAGTAGTCTTCTGATCACGTCAAACGTGTGTGTTCCTATATAGAGATAAAAAATATTTACACGTCTACAAAATGTGAACTACTTGTGGCTTAAATGTAATACAATAAATACAATGTAGCTTTAAAAATTACTCTCATTCATAGCAAACCTTGTTTTGGTTAACTAATCAAAAACCTTTCTAAAAAAAGTTCTTATACATTAAAATGCATGTAACAGAGACCAATAGTACACAATCCATTAAAAATCATTAACAAGCTATGGTACTCATGTATTTCAACTCAATGAGGTTTGTGCAATTTGGCTTCTTTCAAGCCCAATTTTGTTCTGGGCATCATATTCTATCCCTGATTAGGAAATGGTATTTGTTTAGCAGATGTCTGGTTATATCAAAACTCTCTCTTACACACAATTTTTTTTGATAATCTTTCTATTCATAATGGATGCCAAAAGGGGGGAAAAACAACAACTATTTTCAAGGACATGGAATATCACTAATTAGAGATGACTGTCTTGCCACAGGACAATGAATTTATTCCAATTCTGTAGACAGCTTTAATTTTACAGACTTTCTGCTCACTCTCAAAGGATTCAAAGCAATTAAATAAATCAAAAGAAAAAAAGATTCTACTGCAGAGATAATAACAAAAACATCAATGACAAAAGTTAAGAAGCCACCTTTTCTTCTAAGTATGAACCACACACGTATTAAAAGAATGAATTCTGGGTGGGGTAATTTCAGAATCTTTCCATCTCTCCTCATTTCAGAATCCATATCAATGTATGGCTACTCATTTATTCTTTGAATTATAAACAAATATTTTCATATACTTGCTGCTGAACATGTTTTATGTTTGCTCATCATGAGTTTTGTGAAGTTGGTGCCCTTTGGCATGTTTTGTTTTTAAGCATTTCCATGTTTTATTGCTTCTTCCTGACCCAGTCTTTTATTTATTTATTTTATTTTATTTTATTTTTTTAAGAAAGAGAGATTTTTACTATAGAGGACATGCACTAGCCAAAGAGACAGAAAGTGAGAAAGCATCCCCCCAGTGGGGATGACTGCTCTGCAACACCGCAATCCTTCTCCTCCATTCTTTTCTGAGGACTTTGGGCACACACGCACATGTGCCTGGCATGAGTTTTAAGCCACCAGGTCCGTGACTTGAACTGCAGTCAAGTACATGGGAGTCCAGCGACGTAATCATTATGCCATCTGCTGATCCCCCTGACCCAGGCTTAAGAATATCTTTCTCCCCAGTAAGCTCTGGTTCCTTTTATTGGAACACAATATTTAGAAACTAAGACCCAGGTGCTATGCATGCTTGTTTTTTCCCATGTGTACAAGTCTTTAGGCCTCTTTCTTAATTATAACTTGTCTTTCAATATAAATGTCAATATTCATCACCCCAAAATACATGAACAACAAAACCCACAACACCACAAAATTTCCATTGTCTTACGAAAGAAAAACAAAACCGTTAACATAATTATAGTCACTGTTCTCATTCTTTTATTTAATATGTCACTATTTCCATCTTACCTATAAACTTTAAGTTGTCAACCGAGGTCAAATGATGAACTGAGATGAGATGTTTTGTAGTGTAGTTCTTATTTCAGAAAGTATCTACCTACAATTATCATTTAGTATATTTTTTAGAACTTGAAACATATGCATACCTTTCCTGTGGCATGAATTATTTATTCTAGTTTCTGATTACCTTAGGTGTGATATACTCATTTGATGTGAAATATGTGAATAAAAGTCTTACACAAGTTAATCATTTATTTATTATTGTTATTAGTAGTAGGAGTTTTTTGCCATAAGGAGCATGCATTTGCTGGAGAAAGACACATAGAAGGAAAGTGAGAAAATACTCCTTGAGGGGGATGGCCATGCAGGAATCCCTTCTTCTTTATTCTCTTCTTGAGATTTGGGGCATGTACATACATGTGCCCAGTGTGATTTTAAAGCCACTCTATCTAGGACTCGAAACAAGGTCAGCCATGTGGGATTCAAGACTTTTACCACTACAACACTTGCTGGCCACATTAATCACATTTTATATCTGTAATTGAACATCTGTTAGATACTGAATATGCCACAATACTTTCAGGTGTCATATGAATTCATGAACTAATAACAGAAAATTTGATTAAAGGTCTACTTAGAAAAAAAAAAAATCTTTATCTTGTCTAGCCCCATAGCACAGTGGATAAGCACTGTGCAGTGGGAGCAAGATCCCATATGGCTGACCAAAGTTTGAGTACTGGGCTGGCCAGCTTGAAAAACACACCAGGCACATGTGTGTGTGTGTGTGTGTGTGTGTGTGTGTATGCCCAGGATCCGGACAGGAATGACGAGTGGAGGAGAAAGGATTGCATTGTGACCACAGTCCATGGAAAGGGCAGGAACTTCCTCTCTTTCTGGCAAGCTCAAGTAACTCACTGCAAAGCAAAGCAATTCTGATTCAAAGTTTGCTCAGGTATTCTAAGGGTATTTTAGCTTTGTTTTATCCCTACTCCCCACAGGTTTCTCAATTTGCTGGCAATCACAGAATTGAGAGAATGAAAATTTAAGGCAAATACCACCACACAGCTACTATAAAGTGACAGGCAGAGTTGTCTAAGAATCCACATCCGCTATTATTTCCCAGAGCACATTTCGCAGTTATTGTACTATTCTTGTGAGATTATAATGGCTGAATTTTCTCTTTCTAGATCAGGATGGTTTTTAAATTCCGCTCTCATGAAAGAAAATGGGATGATTTATTCTGTCTTTTTTTATTCCCAAGTTTGAATCTTACTGAAATAGAAAATTTTCTTACTGTCAGCAACATTATAAATGAGAAATAGTTATTTTAAATCAAAGAAATAAGAGAACTCCGGAAAGAATGATTATGAAGATTTTCTTTACATTTTATCTGGCAGTGCCCAGGCCACAAAGCACAGAGAGAAATAATGTTCTTTCCTTGGAGCAAGAGGCTAATCTTGAAGAGTGGCAATACTACAACCACATGGAGTTTTATGGAAATAATGCATCCCAGAAACTCTGGGATGAAAAATATGTTGTGGTTTTGCCCTTTGTGCCCTGTCAACAAATTTAAGATGTAATCAGAGAGAGGCATAAATGAGTCTGAAATATAAGACAGAGTTTTTAGGAAAACCCAGTCAACAGGCTCCTGAAAACCAAAGGAAAACAAAATTTAGTGAAGAAATGAAGTTTGGTAACATACAATTAAGTCAAGGGGAAGTGAGTTGAAAGGAGGAAAGTAGACTTGATCATTAATATAGGAAAAGCAAAAAATCTTACCAAGTCAATGGTCAGGAATTGAAGGGCATCCATAAGCATGAAGATTCAAACACACGTGTGTTTCTCTAATGAGTCTTAGGGTTGGAAATGACAGTCATGAAAGCAATATGCATAAACCTGTGACTATATACAGGATACTATCAAGGAGATGACAAGCCCAGGCTGTTGGCTCAGTCAGCAGCAAACTGAACTGAGGTGCAGGAAGCTGTGTGGCTGGTTTTGGTGGCCTGCATAGGTTTGAAAACATGCCAGGCATACACACATGTGCTCAAGATCCTGAGGAGCTGGAGGGCTGCAGAGAGGGGATCAAAGAATGACAACACCTTGTGTAAGGGTCTTATCTCCCTTTTAATTTTTTTCTGTTTCTTTTTCTCTGTGTGTCTGTCTTTCACGCAAGAAAGAAATGAATGAGCTCATTGTTTGTTTGTTTGTTTTTGCTATAGGATACATGTGCTCACCAGAGAGAGAAATAGAGGAAAAGGGAGAAATCATCCCTGAGAGGATATTGGCCTTGCATCAATCCCTTCTCCTCCATGTTCCTCTTGGGATCTTGGGCACACATGTACACGGCATGCTCAGAATCACTGGCGTGATTTTCCAGCCACTGGGTCTGGGACTGGAACTTCACATTTGGTCACATGGGGTCCAGTGCCTTAACGTCCGCACCACCTGCTGGCCCCCCAATTTAAAAAATAGCAGGTATGTTAGTTCATTTACTGTCACTTACAACTGAATATTACACTGGGTAACTACACAGAATACAGGCTCACTTAGCTCACAGTTTTCGAGGTCCAAGGTCGAGGTGCCACAGCGAGTGAGGGTTTTCTTATTGGTGGGGACCCTCTGCAGAATCCCACGTGTGCAGGAGCATCACATAGTAAGGGCTTGCATGTCTGTGTCAGATTTACTCATGGAGCATCCAGGATTTGATCACGTGGGCCCTGCCCGGATAACCTCATCCAATCCCTCCTCCAGGGCCCAGCTTTCAGCCTCAGGATTAGATTGTCCCCATTGTCTCAGCATGGTCATAATGGGGTACTAAAGTTCAGCACATCAGTTTCTGGGGGAGACATTTACCTCATCACACAGGATAAGCATATTGTATAGCCCTATGGAGATTAATACCAGAAGAAACCAGTAAATAATTTACCTACACTCATATTATTTTGCATGGCTAAAATATCATTTCCAGGACAGGAAATTACTTTAAAATCATCCCAGAAATAAACAAGAGGCAATCTCTTGTTCAGTAAAAACACAAAAAGGAAAGAAGCACATATAAACCTTTTCAAATCAGAAACCTAAAAAGATTTAAGCAATTATCAACTGTGATATATTTCACACGTCTGCCAAAGAACACTAACATTTTTATATAAAATTCATTAATAGCAGGACCAGTAGATCATATACTGGTTGCGTCATTAGATTCCCATGTAATCGCTCATGGTTCAAGTCCCAGACCCGGTGGTGTAAACTTATGCGAGGTGTGGGTGCTTGCATACCCAAGATCCTGAGAGGAGAATGAAGAAGGGGTTGCCGAGTGGCCATACCCCGTGGGGGGATGATTTCTTGCTTTCTGTATATTATATATATATATATATGAGAAAATAAACCTCCAAGATATTGCCAAAGTTAAACTGAAAATTAATACATACATTTAACATCAATACCTAAAATGATAATGGTAAGACTATACGTGGATGCATGTGAGTGTATGAGACACAGTTGTAGAGAAGATTGTGTAATGATAGCCATCCACGTTATTTTCATGTGCTAATGTGACTGGGTGTCCTCGGCGTAGAGAGAGAAAGTAAAACACCAGGCTGCTCGGTCACCCATGGCATCCACATACACTGGGTGAAGCCATTTTCAATGATGAAATTCTTGACTATTTTTCAGTTTTCCACTTCTGAAGATAAATGTTCAGAGAGAAACTTTCAATAGTGGAGGATCCTTTCTGCTTTGTTCTGAATGTCAATGACAGAAGCCACTACAAGAGTAAAATTCAATCTCCTCAGTGGAGAAATGAAAGAATGAAACATCCAAAACAAACAAAAATGTGTAACAGCACAGCTCTGAGTCAGTGCTGGCCACCAGATGACGCCTGGGTATGTGTCTCAACCTCTGGGATTAATCTGCCTTCTAGTTTTGATACCTCTGCAAACATACTATTGCTACTATTCCTTGTATATATGTAACCTCCCTTCATTTCTTCATTTTTTTCTTGCCAATATAGTAAACTTAAGCAACGTATCAGAGAACAAAGCTATGTAACATATTACTCATGATGAATTATTTTTAAAGAATTATTTACTCAATGTTATTTATTTACTTATTATTAATATATCATTTTAATTTGCTATATGGCATGTGTGCTCATCAGAGAAAGACAGAGATAGAGAGAGGGAGGAAGCAAACCACCAGGCCAGTACTTGAACTGCAGTTGACTATGTGGGAGTTCAGCATCTTAACCACCATGCCATGTGCTGGTTCCTGTTATTAATTATTTATATGTCATATACGATTCTCCTCTGACTCATTAGTTAATGTGTTAGATTGTGCTTATTTTCCATTACCGAACAGATCTTAGAAGTGCACAAGTAGGTACGGTCTATAGCCTAGGGGTTAAGGAGTTGGATCCCACATGTTGACCACATGGTTTGAACCACCACCCTGGAGGGCTTGAAAAACACACCAGATGCATGAATATGTGCCCAAGACCTCTACAGCATGGAGAGATGGAGAAGGGTTTTGGTGAGACCATGTTCTATTCGGGGTGGGGGGGGATTGCTTTCTGCCTCTCTCTGTCTTTCTCTATTGAGTGCATGAATTCCTTAGCAAATAAAATAAAAGCACATGGGAAGCCAAGACATTGTAAATCAGAATTCCTTGGCTGTAAAAGAAAATTAAAAAGTTGGCAAATTTTTTTTTGTGCACTAGATGGATATTTTCTTTAGTTGCAAATAGCATATTAAATTAGTTACATTAACGTGAAACAATGTTTGTAACTGGCTTCTCAGTCCATATTTGAAAGGACACTTTTCAAATTTCCTCCATCTCCAAGACAATATCTTTATTTGCTATTCTATTGAAGAGCAAGCTGTCAGCTTCACTTTCAATACATGATTTCAGTTTCTTTGATACATAGCAGCTATGCCACTGTTACAAAAATTAATACCAGAATCACAGGCATGTGAAATCATTTGGAAGCAAATCCTACTGTTTTCAGGCAGTGATGACTGGCTTATCTTTATCTTCAAAATATAACTAAAAATGTGTATGAAGGGCCTTCAAAAGTTTGTGGAAAATGTAATGTAAGGCATGAGTTTATTTTGATGCAATAGTTTTGAAATCCATGCATAGTTTTCTCTCAATATGCATTGCTATATACTTTTTAAATTAAAATTTTCTTCTTTATAATAGAGCTAGTATGCATACATGTGAGAAACACACACACACACACACACACACACACACACACACACACAGATGGGTACCCTCCACCCTGCCTGGTGAAGCTCTACACCCAGTCCTCCAGCCTACTGGATCCTGGGCACTCTCATGCATGCATAGCTCATTTCAGACTAACCAGCCAGGAGATTCGAAATGTGGTCACCAGAGGGATCTGGCTCCTCTGGAGCAGCATGTATTACCACTGAGCCTTAGCACTGGCCCTCTATGAATCTTTTGATGACCTTGGATAAGCCTTTTCGCTGAAAAACCTCTCTCACTGAACTGTACCCATCAGTCTAGCTAGAAACATAAATTCAGTGCCCTCAGGGAGAAGTTAAAACCGGCTCGACACTGGGCACCCTACAGGAAAGGGTGTCAGCTGGAACGTCTACCAGCTCTCCATTAGCTTGTTGCATTAGAAATGAACACATGATGGGGCCAGCAGATGGTGCAGCAGTTTTATTCCCACAGGGCTGACCATGGCTGGAGCATCAGACCTAGCATCCGGAAAATTTCATGGGAGCTGTGTGTGTGGGTGCCTGAGATCCTGGGAGGAGAATGGAGAAGGGATTTTGTCGTGGCCATCCCCGCCTCCTCCGGGGGTGAATTCTTAGTTTTCCTCTCTCTCTCTCTCTCTCTCTCTCTCTCTCTCTCTCTCTCTCCTCTCTCTCTCCAGTGAGCACATTTGCCCCAAGGTAAAATCCTCTTTAAAAAAAAAAAAGGAAAGGAAATGGACAAATTACTATCCTTCCTTCTCATTCTGAAGGACGTGAGATGTAGAGCTGCTGGGCATTTGGGACTTAGACATTCATTATACAAGAAGTTTGCTCTCCTGAAATGATTTGATGACCCACAGCCGCACAATCACCTAGAAGCAAGGATCAATTATTTCCCTGCTCTATGGAACATGAAGGGCGGGTTTCAGCATGATGCTGATGTTTGCATTCAGGACGTTACACTGAGTGTGTGTGTGTGTGTGTGTGTGTGTGTGTGTGTAAGAGGAATGGAGAGAGGAAGGGAGGGAGGGAGGAAGAGCAGAGAGAAAGAGAGACAGACCAGTTCCACTCACTATTGTAAAAGTTTACCTCCAGGCAAGCCCATAGCCAGGTGGTGAAGGCAGCTGGATCCCATCCCACACGTCTGACCACAGAGTTCAAGTCCTGGACCTGGTGGCTCGAGAGACATGCTGTGCTCATGTGTGTGCGTGCCTCAGATCTCCACATGAGGGAGATAGGGAGGAGAAGGGATTGCTATGTGATCATTCCTCATAGAGGAGTGATTTCTCACTTTCTCTCTCTCTCTGTCTCTCTCCAGTGAGCGAACATGCCCTTTGGTGGAGAAAAAAGTTTACTTCCAAAGTTCACGCACATAAAAAACAGTTCTGTGTTTTGGCAAGAAGAAAATATCTGTGGTGAATCATTGTAACAAAACAGAAAATGATGTTTCACAGAGAATCAATTGCTGGTCAACATTTTTATTAATCATTAATAATGTCCTTGGCTTTACAGGAAAAAAATGAGATTTTCATTTAGAATCTAATATGAGAAATTACAAGTTTAACCTGTATTTGCATTTCAGTAAATAACAAACATAGGGAAAGCCAGAAAGGTAAATTATGTACTACTTTTTCTCCCATCCTGATTTCCTTCATTTTGACCCCCTTTGAAATAAGTCACATTGGAATTGGCAAAAACCAGAATTTGGGCAAACTTTGCAAGTTATTTCAAGAGCAGAAAACAAAAACTAAAAACAGAAAATGGATGCATTTTTAAACAAGAGAAAACCCTTTCACTTTTGATTGTCTAAAATTCTTCATGGTTTAATATTTTAATAAAAACCATCAGCCAAAAATCATATATTTAATAGTTTACTGTCCACAAGGTCCCCAAACTGAATCATGGCTATTTATCCTAAAGGTCCTCAGTAGAGAAGATCCTTTTACTGGAAAATTTGGTTACATATTAATTTTTCTGTTATCTAATTAAAATAAATATCTGCTAGTTTTTGTTTGTTTGTTTTTGTTTCTGTTTTATTAAGAGAGATTATTGCTATAGGGTGCATGTGCTCTCCAGAGAGAGAGACAGAAAGTGAGAAATCTTCCTCCAGGGGGATGGCCATGCCACCTCCATTCTCCTCTAGGGATTTTAGGCACACATGCACACACATCTGGCATGAGTTTTAATCCACTTGATCTGGACTCAAACCACAGTTGGCCATGTGGGAGTCCAGTGATAAAACCATTATGCCAACTGCTGGTTCTTTTGCTAGTGTTCTATGAGGAGAAAGGTCAGCGTGGTGAGGCTGCCCTGGTTCAAAATAGTTAGCCAGTAATTTCTGACCCACTGGACTAGAGTTATCGTCTGGGGACTGAGATGCTCTTGCCATTCTTTGCATTTCTATAACCGGAAACCATATATAGTGGATGGCACACTTGCTAAATGTTTTTTTTGTATCAAACTGAATTAGGGAAGGTGATGTGGTCTCCAAGATGTCTCAATTTCTGCTGCTTTACTGATGTAATTTTGGAAACCACAGTGCTCCCTAGTCAGGGGGTTTGCTGTGGAAATTGGATCTCCTAGGAATTGGAGAAGATAAACATAATTAGGAGGGGAGAATAACCCCATAGCTTCCAGTGAAACTGTTGCTTGGGAAGATAACGTTGTAAATAGCCATAGAGAAATGACACTTGAAGCTGCAAAGTTTTTTTGTTTGTTTGTTTGTTTGTTTTTGAGAGAGAGAGATTTTTGCTATAGGGTGTGTATACTCAGCAGAGAGACAGAGAGAGACAGAGAGACAGAAAGCGAGAAATGACCCCCCCAGGGGAGATGGCCACACCGCAATCCCTTCTCCTCCATTCTCCTTTTGGGATCTCGGAATGCATGCACACATGCCCAGTGTGAGTTTTAAGCCACTGGATCTGGGACTTGAACAGTGGCTGACTAAGTGAGAGTCCAATGATGTAACCATTACACCATCTGCTGGTCTCAGAAGGTGAAAAGGTTTCTATACCACATTTGCCCCAGAGAAACGGCTATAAAGAAGCTGAAGAGAAAAGTATAAATGCACCGTTGTTACCAAAATACTTTAGCAAGGTCTGGAGTCTAAATAGACATTTAACTACAGAAAATGAACTATTTTCATATGGAAAGATGCTAAAATGGTAACCCTCCAACCAGTATGTCTGGGAGGGAGCAAAAGACAAATCAAGTGTGATAAAGCTTGTCCTCATAACTTAGCATGATTTCTGTAGCATAATAGGGTCTGTTAATATAACAGCAAATCTCGAGTACTGTATTTAGAAGGAGTAATGATCCCTACTTCAGTTGCCTCTTGTAATAATTAGTATGTACTTTAAAGAAGGGAAGAGATACCCTTTCTGCTAGAAGCTTTAGCAGCATGAGTTTAACAGAAAATGTAAGGGTGTTTTATATAGTGATTCTAACGGAATGTTAATAAGCAAATGAGTTTTCAACTTAGTCCTACATGTGACACTCAGGAAAGAAAATTACTGAATTTTAAAAAATGTTCTCACCCTGATAAAAGCAAAACAACAGAAATTCAGAGATTGATTTGTATAGCATTTAAAAATGAAAATATCAGCAAACACTTGGTGTTTTTATTGTTTCCAAGTTTATACATATTTTTCTTGGTGTAAACTATCTAAATAGAAATCCTTGGAGGTATGGGCAGTTCCATCAGCATAAGTTGTCAATCTTTCTGTATAAACAGTTGAGTGGTTTTCCAAAATTAGTATTCTGGAATGTCAAGGAAGCCATGTTCTTGAGATTGTTCCAGGAATAGGGTAAGATAGCATGTAAAATAGAAAATTTAATGCACTTTCAATTTATGATTTAGAGATGAAATGAAGATTTATTTTCTGTTGATGGGTAATGTGAAAATAACTTAGTCTTAACCTCAGGAGCACATAATATTTCAACAGAATCATAGGGTGTCGATGGGACTTGTCATTCCAATGGAAAGTCAGTGGAAACTGTCCCTAAAGTATATTGGAATCTAAATGTGTAGCCTAAGCCTCGATCATTCATTATCGTGAAAATGTCAGTTGCTATCTAAGGCACATCTAGACATTTCCCCTTGGAACGATGTCATGTAGAAAGCAAGAGAAGAGAAGACTTGCCCCCTTAGTTATAAAATGACACAAAAAATTTCCAGCAGAGATCTCAAGGCTAGATGTGACTTAAACATGTGCTTAGAAAGATAAAATAAAAAGGGACCAACATCAACTTCTACCTGAATTTAATCCCTGTCAGTCAATCAGGAACTGTAATTGGAATCTTATCACTCAATATTCACATATTCACAGACATATTATTAAAGGACTTCTTTTTTTTTTTTTTTTGAGAGATTTTTGCTACAGGGCGCATGCGCTCGCCAGACAGACAGAGAGAGACATAGAGACAGAAAGCGAGAAATCACCCCGCAGGGGGGATGGTCACGCCGCAATCCCTTCTCCTCCAGTCTCCTCCTGGGATCTTGGGCACGCACGCACACGCAGCCGGCGTGAGTTTTAAGCCACCAGGTCCGGGATGCGAACCGCGGTCGACTACGTGGGAGTCCAGCGACATAGCCATTACGCCAACTGCTGGTTCCCTAAAGTACTTTTATAAGTCCTTAAGAGTGTTATAAAATTGACTTCGTTTATATAGGTAGGCAAGACTACCTATAATAAATATATTTCTGTTGCGATAATACATACCAAACTATTTAATGGAAATGTTTAGCTTATGAGAATAAGGGACTTGGAGCCAGCAGGTGGCATGGTGGTTAAGGGAGCTGGACTCCCACATGACTGACCACAGTTTGAGTCCCCAACCTAGTGGTTTGATTTCTTAATTATTATTATTATTATTACTATTATTACTTTTGACCAGGCAAAGAGAGAAAGGGAAAGTGAGAAAGCAAGCTGCCAGTTCGAGGACTTGAACCGTGGTCAACAATGTAGGAATCCAGCACTTTTAACCACCATGCCATTTGCCGGCCCCTCAAGACCTAATATTAATTTTAAACTTTCAAGATAGATTTTTTATAGCAATCATCTAATCTCAATATCCAGAATAAAGATATCCTATTTAAACACTGGAAAAAATTTTATATAGGTTATATTCAAGGGAGAAAAACTTAAATCAACTGTGAAAATCTCATGGAAAATTATAGACAAGCATGGATTTTAAGAAATGTGATTAAAAAGCATTAGCCTGTAGTAAATTACATATGGGCTGATTTGCCTGTTTTATTTTATTTGACTTAAATGAATGTGTAGTTTCACCACTGGAATTCCAAAACTAACTTTTCCTTCTAAAGCCTTCTATAATGCAATATGCAAGAAATGCTGTTCTTTTTATATAAAAATCTAAAATTTTCTCTGCTACCTACCATCCAAGAAAGCTAAGGTATTTCTGATAATGAATTAACTTTTAAAGTATTTTTAAAAAGTGCAATTAATAATATTATTTTTTTAGATATAAAGCTTCTCTTGTCTCTAAATGTTTTAGAAGCTATTCAAAATTCAGTCATTATGAAAACTTTCCAAGTTGGTGAAAAAAAATTCATAAAACTAATGGAAAACTTTAAATAAATATATATTCTATGTCAATGAGGTTTAAAATCTTGTTTTTTTTTTTTGGAGAGATTTTCACTGTAGGGCGCGTGCGCTCGCCAGACAGACAGAGAGAGACATAGAGACAGAAAGCGAGAAATCACCCCCCAGGGGGGATGGTCACGCTGCAATCCCTTCTCCTCCATTCTCCTCTCGGGATCTTGGGCACGCACGCACACGCGCCCGGCGTGAGTTTTAAGCCACCGGGTCCGGGACACGAACCGCGGTCGACTACGTGGGAGTCCAGTGACATAGCCATTACGCTAACTGCTGGTTCCCAATGAGGTTTATAATCTTAAATTTTAAAACTTTAAATAAATATATATTCTATGTCAATGAGGTTTAAAATCTTAAATTTGTCATTTTAACATTGGAGGTGTTGTTTATACTTAATGTATTCTCCTGAAGAAAAGAAAAAATATGTTTTATTTTTTCAGGATATAATGTAATAAAAACATTCCTTACATAGAGCAACTCAGTCAGTTCTTTCTTTTATTGAAGAAAATGCAACACAACCCACTGCCAGATGTTATCAAAGGGAAAACTGTAAGGAATGATTCTGCATTAATTCTAGGTCAGCATTTAAGTATTTTTTTCTTATTTTTATTGAGTTACTATAAATTGGCATTTTGTTTTATCTTAAGTTTGGCAAAGCCATGTTTATTTCATTGTACAAGATGTCACTGAACATTGTGTTGAAATGAGAGAAGAACGGTGTCTTTTTGGATGGAGTGATTTAGATGAATTAATGGCAAATATTATTTTAAAAGAAATGATATTTAGATAATACAATTTATCATGGATCATCTTATGACTGGTCAAAGATAAAGTGAAATTGGAGTAATTAATTCCAATTTGGTAATTAATTCATTTCAAATGAGGATCAATAATCCATTTGTCAGCACATAAAATTGTTCCTAGCTTTGAATGCAATTAAACTCTTAAACTCATGTATCTACTCTTCAAGTCAAATATCTGCAAGTATTTTCAAGAAGTGTTTGCAAATGTTATATGTCAATAGGTAAAAGTAAATATAGTTCAAATATATGCACTTTTCTCTGGGGTTTTAAAGATTAAAGTTATTTTCATGCATGCAAAATGAACCAAAAAAATCCCAAATCTTTGATTTTTTTTGTTTCTTCTCTTGCGTGTATTTCACATACACAATAGAAAGATCATTGCTTTAGAGTGTAGGCACTTTCTAGAGACAGAGAGAGAGAGAAATTGAATGAGAAATCAGCCCTCAAGGGAGTTGGCTATTCTGCTATCCCTTCTCTATTTTCCTCTCTGCATTTTGGGGATGCATGTACAGGGGCCTGGTGTGTTTTTCAAACCACCAAGTCCAGGACCATCCAGTCAGCCATGAGGGATTCAGGTTACTTAATTACCACACCATCTGACTGTACCTAAAAAGATTTTTTAAAGGAAATATGACCTAGTAAGAGTAAAGTCAATCCCATTTTGCAAGGCCACTGAATTAATTCAATATATCTGAGAAACAATCTATTTTACTAAATACACTGCAGAGATTTATTTTTCACTTTCTCCTTAGCAGAGCATACTGTTTATACCTATAATGAGATTAATGGAAAGAATGCATAAAATTATTACTTAATGGCACTATAATTTAGACAAAAGCATAGAGTTAATATGTTTTTGACTATCTGGAATAAAATGTAGTGTTCTGGAACCAGCAATTGGCATAAGGACTATGTTGCTAGACTCCAATGTAGTTTACCATAGTTTGAGTCCTGGACCTGGTGGCTTAAACTCACTCTGGGCACGTGTGCGTGCGTGCCCAAGATCCCGAGAGGAGAATGGAGGAGAAGGGATTGCGGCGTGGCCATCCCCCCTCGGTGGTGATTTCTCACTTTCTGTCCCTCTGTCTCTCTTTGTCTTTCTGGCGAGTGCACACACCCTATAGCAAAAAACTCTCAAAAAAATATATATATACTGTTCTGTACATGAATAAAACCCTACTTATCCATTTGGAAGTTTCTATTTGTAGTCTTTTTTATAAGCAAAAACATTTCTTAAAATTTTATATATTCAATCACTTTACATCACAACAGCTTGTAAAATGAATCTTCCCAGCATAAATACACTGCACACCCATCCAGTAAAAGACATCATCATATATATTATCATCAAAGGACAATCCTCCACTTCTGTGTCACTTACATGTCTTGCCTCTCTATTTTCCTCCTGATTCTCTTCTTATTTTAAATGATATCATTTTAAAAGAAAGAACACTCAGGGAACTATTATATGTGTTGCTCAGTGAAGTACACATTTTTTAGTTGTTCTTTGTCAACTTAACATTTCACAAGAAAAAAAAAAAGGTTTCTCCAAAATATTTTTTGTAATGAGAAAGAAGCTTTGATTTGCTGAGAGTTTAGTATTATTACGATTATTTTGTTAAGTCTTTCATTGTTCTAAGAAAGCTGCATTGAGAAAGATGATTTTCTTTAATTGAGAAACTAATTAAAGTGGGGTATAACACTATTATGATTTTCTAAATGTTACCTTTCTAAATTGCTGCGTGGTGTTGTAGGTACTAATTAATCACAAACCATCTATTAAGCTCCCATTTTTAGGGCAAATAGGACAAAGTGAAAAAAAGTAAAACCTATTATAAGACACTTGAATAACTAACAATTCTGAGATATCAGAGATATCAAAAAGAAGCCTTATAAATATGAATTTAAGTACTTGAAAAGTAAACAGCTGTAACATTTTTTGAAGATTAATGAACTTTAATGCAAAGATAAAAGCCTTTACTCTGTAATTTAGACTTAAATTAATGTTTTAAACCTTGTTTCCAAAACAATTTCTTTTTTATAGACTTATGCCTGTAGTACTGCAAAGAAATTAAATGATTTTAATGAGACCTAATTATTTTAGCACTGTGATTGGTGGAATAATGACTCCATGCAGATGTCCCCAGAGCTTAGGAATCTGTCGCTTTTCTTGTCAGAGCAGAAGTATAATTGTAGATAAAATGATGGTTGCGGAAAATTATCTTGGATTATATGATTTACATATTTATTTGTCACAAAGGAATTTAAAATGGAAGAAGAAGGCATAAAGGAAGCCGGAGTGATATGATCTGAGAAGAATTCAACCCACCTCTGCTGGCTTTAAAAGATGGAGTGAAGGGACCGCTAAAGAGGACAGTGGTGATACCTGAGATGAACTATAACTACTGAACTGTGAGATAAGACATTCCTATCACTTTAGTGCTATGTTTGTGATGTTACTGCAGCAAAAGAAAACTAATACATTTGGTGCTGACAGTGGAGGACGGTAACAGTGAATGTTCGAAAATATGAAAGTGTCTCCAGAGTTGGACAATGAGGAGAGGCAGGAGAAATGTTGAGGTGCATGATGGAAAAAGGCTAGACTAGAGACAGCAGATAGTGCGGAGGTTAATGTGGCTGGATTCCACATGGTCAGCTTCACGGTTGGAGACCTGAACCCAGCAGCTTGAAAAACACCAGGCTTCTGTGTGTGCATGCCCAAAATCCCAAGAGGAAAATGGAGGAGAAGAGATTGCAGCATAGCCATACGTCCTGGGAATTATTTCTCGTTGTCTTTCTCAATCGATCTCTCTTTCTCTCTTCTTCTCTTTCTCCCTCTCTCTTCCTGACTGTCACTCTTTCTTACCTATAGAAAGAAAAAAAAGCTAGGCTGCATTGAACAGGTTGTTAGAATACATATGAATATTCTATCTCTACAACTGAGGACTCAGAAAGAGGTAAAGAGCATGTTAAATTTAATTCAGCTCAGAAAACATCTGCATCTCTGTGAACAAAGACTGTTAATAGAACAATGAATGTTAAGGGTACTGCTTCTGCTGAGGCTCAAGAATTAATAAGAAATATGATATAGAAAACTGGAGACAAGGTGGTACTTGTGTTATGTGTATTTCAACACAGTGTTTAAAAAATTGAGAAATAAAGAAAGTTTGGTGTTTTCTTTTTCTGCAGACCTCTCAAATAGATACACATTCAGATACAGATATAGATATCCTTTATATGATTAAAGTAGTATTTTGCAAAAGTAAGTTTTTCAAAATTAAAGTGGTATTTGAAGTAGTATTTTGCGGGACCAGCAGTTGGCATAATGGCTATGTTGCTGGACTCCCATGTAGTTGACTGTGGTTCAAGTCCTGGACCCAGTGGCTTAAACTCACGCTGGGCGCATGTGCGTGCGTGCCCAAGATCCCAAGAGGAGAATGGAGGAGAAGGGATTGCGGCATGGCCATACCCCTGGGGGGTGATTTCTCGCTTTCTGTCTCTCCGTCTCTCTCTCTGTCTTTCTGGCAAGTGCACGTGCCCTATAGAAAAAAAAAAAACTCTAAAAAAGACAAAGTAGCATTTTGCAAAACTAAATTTTGCAAAACTATTTATCATACACATTGAATTTTGCAAAATCTATTTCCAGCCCCTACTGGGATAACAGATTTTCTCCTTTATCTTGTAGTAGTGTACTTTACACTGACTGATCTTCCAGTGTTCAGGCACACTCACACTCCTGGAATGACCTGCTTTTGAACAAAATGAGTCATCTTTTTAAACATATTGTTGGATCCTATTTGTTATTATTTAAGATTTTTCCATATGTATGTGTGAGTTATCTATGTGTAATTAACCATTGTTTAATAATAATGTCTTTTAAAATTTTGGTGTCAAAGTTTTGTTAGTCTTATAAGCTATATTTGTAAATTTTCTAATATTCTATTCTAAGAAGTAATTTGTATAAGCTTGGTATTATTTTCTTCCTCAAGTGTTTGGAAAGATTTATTAGTGGAGCTGGCCATCTGGCTTTTACACTACTAGTTTTGTTTCATTGTGGAGTGGGAGAGTGTTTTCAAATTACAGATTCAACATCTCCAATAAGTACAGGAGTCTCATTTCTACTATCATGGTGGTTTGACAAATTGCATAGAAAAATCTCCTTTTGCTATATGTATATATTTATCATTGTAAGTAATTTTCATATCACTTTGTTGTTCATGTAACTACTGATTTAATTTAACATCCCCATACAATACATTTTGCTCTTCAGGTAAAATTAAAAATATAATTAGAGCATGCTCTGAAGCATTCATAACATTCATTATTCAAATCTCAGTATGCCAAATGCCGTTTTACCCTTGCAATAGACTTGAATGACAAATGTTGATTAGTTTTAGAAATTGTGTATGTTTATGTGTTTGGTACTGAAAGAATCCCTGATACTATCACAACTTCGGTCCTGCCTTTAGGTAAAACCAGCTATAAAACATCTTGGGGGGAGGAGTATATATATATATATTGCATGAATTTCAATCTGCCAAGTCTGGAACTCAAACCATGGTCGACCATGTGGGAGTCTAGCAACTTAAACACTACACCACCTTCATGTATTGTTTAACCACATGACCTCTATAGTAGAAAAAAAAATTATAATCTTTCTGTATCAGCACCTTAGGAGAAAGAGAGACTAGGTGAACAATCAGTTATCTGTAAATAAATAGTTATCTTCTATCTGGTGAAAGGATCATTGCTTTTAAAGACATCAGTTAAACCAAACTTAGCACAAACATTATTCAGAGGAATAGGAAATGTTAAGTTTTTAAAGTGCGGTATATAGATAGGTTTCCTAACAGAGAAAGTGATTCATGGTTTGGAAGAAAGAGGAATTAATTCAGAATCTCATGTGATTTTTTTAAATACTTATTTAGGGTAATGTTAGAATCCCAAACTACTTGATGATCAAGGTGATTACGGGACTTATAACATTCTATGTTCTCTTATGACGCTATATGTAGGTATGTGCATAAATTACAAGGGACTCAGTGTATTTTTCAAAATTGTTATCATTTTAGATGTAAGTCAATTTTAGAAATAGCCATTTTTTAAAGAGTATTTGCCTTAGGGTATATGCACTCACTAGACAGAGAGAGACAGACAGAGACAGAGACAGTGAGAGGGGAAGTGGGAAATCACCCTCCAGAGGGCATGGCCACTCCACAATCCTTCTCTTCCATTCCGCTCCTGGGACCTTGGGTACACACACACACACACACACACACAAACTCACCCAGTGAGATTTTCAAGGCATCGGGTCCAGTACTTGAATTGTGGTCTGCCATGTGGGAGTCCAGTGACATAACCACTATGCCACCTGCTGGCCCTAAGAAATAGCCATTTAAAAAAATAATTAACCTGACGATTAAGACAAGGCTCAGAAATAACAATGGCATTTTTAGTCATAACAGGAAGATGGAATGAAAGAAAGTGCATTATTTAAGGCAACGCATTACTGGGTTAACAGGTGGTTTTACTTTTAGGCTAAATTTATAGTCCCACAATTCAACAACATTGAAACATAACACACACACACAATTACCAGTAAATGTGATTCTATTTACTTATAGTAACATCAAACTTTGCATGTATTCTACTTCTATTCCAAAGTCATTTTGGACAATGTTGCTTCCCATCCACAAGTCTCCTACTGTAAGTTGAAATAAGTGGTTTCTCATGGCTGCACTGCATTAGCTGCAAAAACATGCCCGATCTCTTTTAGGCTACAGCCTCTCATCCACAAGGATGTGTCTAGATAATTTGCCCTCTTTCAGGTGATGCCAAGTGGTTTGAAGTGCGATAAGAGATGAAGGAAAAAAAAAATCTATTAGCGATTTCATAAAGAACATTGCTAAATCCCTCTCCCCCTAATCAAAGAAAAAATAGCCAAGTACTCAGAAATCTAGGATCTAACTCCCCTTCCAATTTCTTCAATTTCACTCCTTCATAGAAATAATATCAGAAGTGTATAAAATATTATAGAGGAGAAGAATATTAGAAACACAACCACTTTTTAATACCTCTTTGTGCTACTTAAAATGAATCCATCAAAGGTAGAATTGCATTTACAGGTGATCTAATATGAAGTCATGAAAGGGACATTTGCTGACAAATTTAAATAAGCCTGAGTTGAATTCCTTTACGACAACTTTTAGATTATGAGACCTTTGGCCATTATATGCTCAATAAATTCATTTTATCCCCCATAAAACAGACATAAACTATGATTGCAGATTTATTATGTAAGATTAAGAATTAAACTATCTGGGGGCCAGCAGATGGTATAGCAGTTAGATTACTGGACTCCCAAATGGCCAACTGTGGTTTGAGTCCCAGACCCAGTGGTTTAAAAATCACTCTAGGTGCGTATGCATGCATGCCCAAGATCCTGGGAGGAGAATGAAGGAGAAGGGATTGTGGAGTGGCCATTGCACTGTGTGTGTGTGTGTGGGGGGGGTTGATTTCTTACATCTTCTCTCATTGTCTCTGTTTCTCTCTATCTCTGGGAAGCACATGCACCCTAAGGCAAAAAGTTTCTCTTATAAGAAAAAAAAAAGAGAGAATTAAGCTATTTTAAGTAACCCTTAAACAATATAGAGCCTTACAAATCACAAATATCATTATGTTTAGAAATGTACTTTGTGGATTCTTAAAAAATAACTTATCAAATAATATTCTTCCCAAATGAGGATATAGATATTAGTCAGGTTACTTCCTAGACAGTAAACATCCCTGGAGATGAATTTCAAAAAGACAATCTGTATTTTTTTCCCCAGGAAAGTTTTGATGGTGTGAATATTTTAAGTTGACAAAAATGGAATGAAATAGGCAGTCCTGAAATTCAGAATGTTTCAGGGGGAAAAAAAAAATCACAAAACTGCATGTCCAAATGTAATGAATTTTTCTCCTGGACACCTGCTTTATAAAATAAAAACATTTTGAGACTAATGTGTAGTGGCTAGTAACAAATACTATATGCTCACAAATTCTGATTAGCACCCCATGAAGTTTGATGTCACAAAACTCTGGCTCTGAAGTTGGACAGAACTGTATTGTGCTATTGTGGAAAAAACTGAAAAATGAGCTTCCTCTTTAAAATAGCACTAAAACTGAAAAATGAGCTTCCTCTTTAAAATCACACTTGAATGAGAAGGTAATTTTTTTTTTTTTTTTTGGAGAGGTTTTCGCTATTGGGCACATGTGCTCACCAGAAAGACAGAGAGAGACAGAGAGACAGAAAGTGAGAAATCACCCCCCAGGGGAAATGGCCATACCGCAGTCCCTTCTCCTCCATTCTCCTCTTGGGATCTTGGGCACACACACACACACACACACGCGTCTGGTGTGAGTTTAAGACACCAGGTCCAGAACTCGAACTGTGGTTGACTACATGGGAGTCCAGCAACATAGCCATTATGCTAACTGCTGGTCCCAGAGAAGGTAAACTTTTAAAATAAGTTTGATAACTTGCATACAACAACCACGTTTATCTGTATTTTGTGTGAGGATTTAATCAGAGATGACTGAATAAAAGAACAGATGGAAGCTTTATTTAAATTTAGAGAGACTGCACACCACATGCTGAGCTCAATAAAGCAATTTAAATATGTTTTCCATCTTATATAAATTTTATTTAATGATGTATTCAACTTAGGGATTCTAGAATAGTGAAAACACTAACTATAAAACAACTAATCCTGCATAGGTTTCTCACTTGTATGTAAGCATAAAAATGTCTTGTGAGAATATAGAAATTTTCCAGATGTTTCTCAAAGAATATAACATTTCTGTCATGGATTAGATTTACCATTTTGTGAAAGGCAAACTTGTCCTAGGAAAGAAAAAGGCTATTACAATCCAGGCAAGAGAAGACAAGAATTATAATTCTATGTGAAGATGACAATATATGTATTTGTTTGTTTATTTATATGTTTACTTATTTATTTTAATTTGCTATCTGACACAGGTGCTCACTGGAAAGAGATCGATCGGAAAAGGGGAAAGGATTAGAAGTCACCACCCCCTGAGGTGGCTGGCCACACTCTCATTCTCCTCTTGGCATTTTGGGCACGTATACACCTTAGACTAGAGTGTTTTTCAAGCTACCACGTCTGGGACTTGAACCATGCAGATAGCCATGTATAGATATATGCGGATATGTGCAGTTGCCAGAGAGATAAAGACACGAAAATGTATTTGAAACAAGTTTTCATTGCAGCTTTCATGGGTTCCAGTAGGCTCTTAGGTTTAAATGTCGGATTTTTAGGCCAGCCCTTTGGCCTTGTGGTTAAGGGAGCTGGATCCCACATGGTCACTTGTGGTTTGAATACTGACCCTGCCAGGCACATACCTATGTATGCCAAAACTTCCAACTGCATGGAGAAATGAAGATGGAATTTCAGTATGGCCATGCCCCATTGAGCCATGCTTTCTCCTTCTCCCTTTCTCTCTCTGTTACTTTGTCTCTGGTGCATGCACATGCACACCACAAGTCTCAGACAAGGGACTTGTGCAATGCCACCTGTTGCATGAGCACTTTTTCTTTGGCAAAAGC
The DNA here is from genome assembly GCF_000334495.1 of Tupaia belangeri chinensis. Lineage (NCBI taxonomy): Eukaryota > Metazoa > Chordata > Mammalia > Scandentia > Tupaiidae > Tupaia > Tupaia belangeri. The sequence goes on from NW_006159859.1 coordinate 571,909, forward strand.
AGAGCGAAATCTACGGAAAATAGAAGAGGCTCGTAATGAGACATAAGGAGTTGTAAGAAAAGATCACGGTGGTTTCCTGACAGAAAGCCTGAGACTGAATCACGTCGAGCTGCTTTTGCAGCCGCTGCCTGGGCGCGTCCTCCTGGCCATCAGGGGCAGGCCGCCTGTCAGCTCCGCAGAGAAGCAGGGGGACGCTGCAGACGCGCTGCCTGCGGGCAACAGATGAGCCGCGTGGGCCATTTATTTCTCGTCTTCACGTTTTGATCTCGTGTTGTGTTATCTACCGAAAACACCCAGCCTTTATAAATCACTAGAAAAGCACATTCAGGGAGAACATACTGCTATTAAAGCCATGAAAAGAGGAGAAATTGCTTGTTCAGGGTTTATTTAAGCTACGAGGCAGAATCTTAGTGCTGAGTAAAGCAAAGTTCCATACTGGCCATCCATCAAGAACCCTTAAGCTAGCTGCAGAGGAACACATTGAAAACATGCTCACTGCAAAACAGGGAGGTGATCATGAGAGTTGGATGCTCTATCCTATGGTAATGCTTTCATACACAGTCATGTGTCAGTCACTTCATGATGGGGACACATCTTGGAAGTGGCTCATTAGACAACTTCGTCACTGTGTGAACATCACGGAGTGCACTTACACACCCCTAGACCTAGCTGGCTGCACACCTAGGCTACCGTACAGCTGATAATGGGAGCTCCATCAGTCCCCTGTAGACTGGAAATGTCATTGCGTGACATTTAATTGCCTAAGAAGCCTCTTAATTAGTTAAGTCATCCTGATATTGAGGAACTTAGCCTCTTAACTGGTTTTCTTATCTGCAAAGAAGGAAAATGTGCACTCCATTGCTTAATGAAGAATTAGAGAATCCATATAAAGGCCATAGTATCTGATAGAAACTTCAGAGAAATGAGTTCTTTCATTTTACAGTGTTAAAGAAAAATCCCTGATAATTCATTCTTTTACTGGATTCCAGCATCTACTTCTTATCCTCTCCAGGGTGGGCCAGGAAGTATTGGCAGGGCTAGGTTAATATCTGAGCAGTCCTGTGTATGAACGCTCAACCCTGCAGGGAAATGGGGTCTGGAGACAGATGACAGGAAACAGTAGAAACGGGAGGCTGTTCACTGAGTGTATAGAAGTATGATCAGACTTAAATCTGCCCTTACTGTTCGGTTCATGTTAATAAAGTATTGGACCTATAGAAATGAAATTACGAAAAGCTTTGAGTGCCATGAATCACTAAAAAGTTTATATCTAGCCTTTATAATGTAAAAAACAAACACATATTTGCTACCATGAATGAGCATTTGTAATGTGCTCCTTACATTAGGAACTTTATCACCCTATTATCACTATATTATACTTTTAAATATACTATCCCACTTTATTTTAATGATACCTGAAAGATATAGATCTCTCTGTATAAACATATACTTATACCATATCGCTATCTCAGTATGTCATGTATATATATAATTTACTATTCATATATAAAATTTATTTTACTATATATTTTGATCAGTAATAAACACCAAACCTTTATTTTACTAGTAAAAGACACTTAGAAAGAAAATACTCTATAGAAGTCATTAAAATTGGGGAGATTCTATTTATACGTGTATGAGTGGTCTTCAAAAAGCTCACAAATAATGTCTTCTAAGAACATCTATACATGGATTTCAGAATTATTTTTTGCACCAAAATAAATTTGGACTTTAATTTCATGTTTCTACAAACTTTTTGAAGTTCCTCTCACATGTATCTTGACATTTACTTTTATTAATCAGTCATTTAAACTCAAATCTATGGACCTCAAAACCACATGACATTTCTTTTATACTGTACCGCAAACAGCATTACATGTTTTAATTGCAGTCATATTGAAGACAGAATAAGTGCATTCAGGCTGCCTGTGTATAATTTGATATAATTATTCAAATGAATAGAGCTACTTTTCTTGTACAAAATTGTTGCTTTAGCATATAGTGTGAAAAACTGTCACTATATACTCCTCTCTCTTCAATGCAATTCATTTATATATTTCTAGTCACTGACCCCCCCATCACTATTTATATTCAGATACACAAAACGGGGTTCTGAAAGCACCAGATTATCACAGGTCATTGAGAGATCTGTTGGTAGCACTTGAGTAAAAAGCGGTACCCTGGGAAACTCACCCTCATGGAAAGTTCTGAGTTTGCATCTAGAGACCTCTCTGGGCACACAGGCACTTGCATGCCCAGGGTCTGGGGCTGATTGAGTCTATAGGGGAGTTGTGGCATTAAGGACCTATTAGGGAGGACTAGCAAATGGTGTAATGATTATGTCACTGGACTCCCACGTAGTCAACCGTGGTTCAAGTCCCAGACCCAGCAGCATAAACTCACACCAGGTTCATGTGTGTGCATGCCCAAGATCCTGAGAGGAGAATGAAGGAGAAGGAATTGCGGTGTGGTCATCTGCCCTGGGAGGGGGGTAATTTCTTGCTTTCTGTCTCTCTGCCTCTCTAGAAAGAGACATATAGCAAAAATCTCTCTCTCTCAAAAAGAAAAAGAAAAAGAAAAAGAAAAAAGAACATATAATGGATCCTGTCTCTTGATCTCCCTCTCTTTCTTGGTCTATGTCTCTTATAGAAAAAATAAATTAATTTTTAAAAAGATAGTTAATTGTGGTGCCTGTAGAAATATTCTGTCATTTTCTCCAAAAAGTGGAAGAATAATTATAAAGCAGAAAGAAAACTTTGTACCCAGTTAGATTTTATTTGGCCTTGGGTAAAAGAAAATGGAGTAAGAAAAAGACATTTCCGTTGTTTTTCTACCAAACACACCATGAACATGAACTATAAAAGTTTATCATCTGCTAAATATTCCCCTTTTGCTCAAGTGTGCTAACAGATTTGCAAGTCATTGTGTTCTAACCTGCTGGCTCAAAACTACCATAAAACTAAGAAAGTACGTTCGGAAGCATACCATGTTGCGTATGGTGAAACTTACGTGTTATATCAGTTTTGCAATTGCCAAAAGATCCCCTCGAGTAATTGACAATGCTTAATTAAGTGCAGGCTGAAAACATCTGCACCTTAACTCCCTTCTTAACGCTTCCTGTAACAAAATCGAAGCAAGTCCCATCCTTTCCGCCCTTGAACAACAAAAACAAAGAATTCCAGCATTTAAATATTGGCATAATGATTGTAACATCATACCACCAAAATAAATGGACCACTTCTGAAGAAATCATTTTGTTTCCTGGAAGGAGTAAGGATATTTTGAGACAAATGGTTGGAACTGAAAGATCCTTCGCAACACTTATCTGTGAAACTCACAAGCTACACCTCTCAGAGCCTCGGCCATTTCTCCTGAAAAATAGATGTACATGCTTACATCCCAGAGTTTAATAAAAGACATTTTTATAAACAGTGTGAAGTCACTTTATATGTGTCACCTGTACGGTAGTCATTTTCTAACATCAAATGTCTAATTTACATACGAAAATTTATTAAATAATAGTACATTAACAGCTAGTCAACAAGTTATTATTTTTTAAAGGTGCATTCAGGGACCTTAAAATTAGTGTTCCTACAATCTTCAATTGTATTACAAGAGTAAATATAAATCTTGTGAACATTTTAGGAAGAAGAACCGCAGTTTGATGTTCTATTTTAGGTGAAGTGCCTCTTGAACACAAGAACCTCTGAGTGTTCTTTATGATTTTCACCATGAAGAATAAAGCTTTATGAAAATGGAGTCTCTATATATTAATGTTACTTTCATATATTCATATGTTTCCCACTAAAGCTGACGCATATTTTTCTTCAGTTCCTTTAGTTTGAAATAATTTGAGATTCACAGAAGAGTTACCAGTGTAGACAGTATATACCCCAGTCTAGTGTGGCATTTGCACACCTTCCTCTAGTGAGGGCTGTTTGCAGAGCCATGCAGCTCAGGTAGTCCCAGCAGGACTCTATATGTACAGGACTACAGACCTCATTTGTGTCTCCCAACGTTCTACCATTTTCTTCTTCTAGGATTCCATAATTCCCTGCAACAGGTTCTCCAATTCTACCTGACTGTCATGACTGTACAGCAGTTACATGGCTGGCTCCCACATGGCTGACCACAGTTAGAGTCTCAAACCCGGTGGTTTGAAACTCATGCCAGGTGTGTGTACATGCATGCCCAAGATCTCAGGAGGAGAAAGGAGAGGAAGGGATTGTGGCAGTCAGTAGTCATTTCCCCTGGGGGGAGATTTCTCACTTTCTCTCTCATCGTCTTTGACTCTTTCTCTCTGGTGAGTCCACGTGCCCTAAGGTAAAAAAAAGGGGGGAAAAAAGAGTTTGGCCAAGTCCTTTGTATAATGTCCATTATTTTTTATTATGTCACATTGATTCATTATAATTGGAATATTAAAAATAATTTAAACTGGGGCCAGTAGGTGGCATGGTGGTTAAGGGTGCTGGACTCCCACATGGCCCAACTGTAGTTTGAGTCCTGGACCTGGCATCTTGTTCTCTCACTTTCCCTCTCTCTCTTTCTCTGTCTTGCTCTCTCGCTCTTGATCTCACTCTGTCCCTCTCTTGTCAAATAAATAAATAAAGTTAAATAAAATAATTCTTTAAAAAAAGAAATAATGTAAACTAAAACTTACTTTTTTGTTTCATTCTTCTACTGATTTATAACTTAGGAAAAAATAAAAAAGTACAATATTAATATAAAAACTAATTTGTCCTTAATGAAAGTTTTTCTTTCTTTTTTTTTCTTGCATTCTCATGATTAAAGTGAGGTTATAATTTTTTTTTTGAAGATACCACTGCATCTCACTGCATCATATCAAAAGTCTCTTAAGGCTGGGGGCAGCAGGTGGCATGGTGGCAAAGGCACTGGACTCCTGCATGGCTGACCATGGTTTGAGTTCCCGACCTATAGCTTGAGACTCACACTAGACAAGTGTGCAAACATACCCAAAATCCAGAGAGGAGAATGAAGGACAAGGTATGGTGGCATGGCCATACACCCTGGGGAATGATTTCTCACTTCTCATCTCTCTGGTGAGTGCATAAGCCCCATGGGAGAAAAAAACAGTCTCTTAAGTCAACATGATATATTGGTGGTGATGGATTAATGTACTGTCTGCCAGACTTTTCATCTGTAAAGGGATAGTTTTCCTTTCTCTACAGTATTTATTAGAAGTGAGACACTAAGTTTAGCTCACATGTAAAGAAATAGAGTAATCTCCACCACCTCAACAGAGGGTTACCAACAAATTTGCAAACATACTTTAAAGCTACTACAGCAACCAATGAAAACATTATGGAATATACTTTGAGGCTATATGTTATCTTTTTTTTTCATAAAGATTTTCCTGGTAATTTTATCATTCTTCTGTGTATCTTGCAAGTAGCAATCATTTCTATGGAATTCTAATGCTAATTTTCTATTTCCCTGCTTTCTCCAAAATTTATTCATTAGCATGCTTCTCTAAGGATGATTTGTTCCTTCTCCACCATTAATAGATTACTTGTTTATTTAGTCAGTTATTTATATTAGTGTGGACTCAAAAGCTATTTATTTTATCTTTGAATTATAATCCAATAATATTACTTATTCTTTTGCGGCAGCTATTTCAGATTTAGCCATGTGAAGTTCTTCCAGGTAGACGCTTTTGTCCCTCTCCTATTTGTTCTCTCCCCTTGCCTCCCTCTCTCCCTTCTCTCTGTTCTTCCTTTTCTCCCCCTTCCTCTTCCTCCTCTCTCTTCTTTTTCCCATTCCTCCCTCTTTCCATTCCTTTTCCCTCTTCTTTCTCTCTTTTCTTCCCTTCCTTCTTTCCTCCTTCCTTCTTCCCTTCTTTCCTTTCTCCATCTCTTCTTCCCTGTTTTCTCCTTTGTTTCAAGGCTTTCTTCACCTGTCCATCCTGCAAAATGCTCAACACTCACCTTTCATTTCCCCTACCTGTAGCTCTAGTATTACCCGTGTATCTGAGAAGCTCTGGTTTCTTTGTCAGATAATGGTATTTTAGAAAGAAATATCTTCATATATGTCCTTCATGCTGGATATTTCCACTTCTAGACCCTCTCAGCAGACAGAACTTGAAAATGTATGACCTGACTCACAGATGCACATATGTACATGTATGTGTGTCTATCTATCCATCTGTCCCTACACATAATAAAAATAAACATGAATTCATATCGATAGCTGTTTCCAATCCAGGTCAATGGAGTTTATTCTAGCGTTCACTGCTTGATTATTTTATTATAATTTATTATAACAGAGCAATCCAGCTCTCAAGCTCTACAATATTTTTACATATTAGTTTAACTGTGTTATATGTGCTAGGCAAACTCTGAATGGTAATTGGTCACCCTGCGTGGAACGAATTTTTCCACTTAAAGTAGAGATGTTCACTCTTCATTATGTCTTTAGCCTCACAAGGTCCAAGAAAACTCTCTTGCAGTTGTTCATTTTAGTTCCTTTCTCCTCACCCCACTTTAGTGAGTCTATGCCATATATTTTAAATAGTTCATTTTATTTGTCATGGTCTGTACTGGCTTGATTTCTCCACCTTCTGATTTATATATATATATATATAAATGGATGTGTGTGTGTGTATTTATATATATATATATATATGTGTGTGTATGTATATATATAGATAGATAGATAGATAGATAGATAGATATTTCTCCCCCAAAGTGAGTATAGTGAAACCTGTACCCTTTGTAGTGCAGAGCTCTATGGGCTTTGACAGACTATATGGCCCTGCAGTTCAAACACAGCACCTTAATGGACGGCTCCACCATCACAAAAATTCCTTCCTGAGGCCCGTTTTCAGGAAAATAGTCTCCTTCCTCCACTTTCTACAACAGCATCCACTGATATATTTGATTTTCGTACAGTTCTGCTTGCTTCTGAATGTTATAGGAGAGAAGTCATACAATCTCTAGAATTTTTATCTACAATTGCAAAGTTTAAGGAAGTTATACAGAAAGCACACTCTAACCTTCTGGGGTACTGCACATTTAGGACATGATTTTCCCTTCACCATCTGCTTGGGAACAGGAATTTTTCCCCACTTTCATGTAATTATTTTATCAATGAAGTTGATACGTTGTATGCTGTGAAAAGTTAAGTCTTGGTTTGAAGTTTATGCTGTTAACAGATGAGGCTACAGATGATGCTAAAAGTCACAGACTGGTTCATTTGTTAAAAATAATCTTTTTTTAGTAAAAAAAAATTTACTTTTGTTTTTTCTATCAGAGAGAGAAACAGGGCCAGCCCATGACCTGATAGTTAAGGCAGTTGGATCACATATGGCTGACTGCATCATTGGAGTCCTGATCTCAATGGTTCAGAAACATGTATGATATGAGTGTGTCTGTGTGAGTGTGTGCATGTGTGTGTGTGCAGTTATATGTATGACTGTGTGCCAAAAATCTAAAAATAAAGGAGAGATGAAGGAGAAGGGTTTGCAGCATGGCCACCAGCTAAGGAAGGTATTTTCTTACTTTCTCTCTTTTGTTTCTCTCTGGTGAGTGCATGTGCCCTCTGGCAAAACTTTTAAAAAACTGAAAAGGAGAAAGACAGAGAGGAATAGAGAGGCAATTCCATCCATGTCTGTGCACTGTGATCCCACCCCCAGTCTCTGCCAGCCACAATCATGGGCACCCACTGGTACCTGGTGTGCACAAGGAGGTCTGAGATGTGACCCTATGGCCTTCCCATGTGTCCTCAGCATCATAGACTGTGGTGTTAACTTTATGCCACCCTGACTGGCCTGCTTAATTATTTTCAAGAAATCCTGTGCATTGTCTCAGAAGTTAAATCTCAAAACAGAGATACGTTATTACAAACATTGTAAAAACTGGGATTATTCCCAGTCTTGAAACAGTGATGGGCATGGACAACTATCAAGGGAAGTCACTACTGCTGAAATTGTCTTATCTTGCAGGTTCATTCAACCAAGGTCTGAGAATTTGTAATGCAAATGAGCCTAGCTGAAGGATGATGCCATTCTTCCTGCCAGTGAGGTCATTGCACAAGGGTGCTGTTCATTTGCAAGTGGTGCTGCTCAGTTAATGAGACTTCTTTGTGTGTAATTTATTCAGAGGGCATGCTAGCTACAAAGGTTTAGAAGACTGTCTTACTGTTCCATACTTCCCAAGATATCTTCCCCCTCCACATAATCATGCTTCCAAGTTAGTTACTAAGACAATTTCCAAATGGATCAAGTGATTAATTTTGTTCTCATAGTTCCAATCACTTCAATTAAATTAAAACAAAAAGAAGTGTTTGTTTAATTTGAGGTTAAGTCTCTCTTTTGGAATATTCCAGCATTAAGAGGAAGGATGACCACCTTATAATTGTTTAAGATCTCCATCAAAAGGTTGCTGTTGTCTTTACCTAGAAGATTTAATAAACAAATTGCATTCTCTTTTGCTGAAGGGCTAGAATTGTGTACTGGATATTAGAGATTCCTAGATGACACAATCCACATTAACATCTTTTTCAATTACTTTCGCTGTAAACTCATTTGAATTTCAAATTTATTTTAGAGTGAAGTTTTGCTTGGTTGTTAATATATTGTACTATGGAAATATATGTAATCTGGGGGATTTCAAAAACATTTATTTCAGAAATGGAAATGTCTACAGTAAAACACTGGTGTGTAAATATTGAGACACAAATGAGATTGGTCTAGAACACTTAGAAAGTTTTCCTTTGCCCTTTTGAGAGCCATATTAGAGTAGAATGCTGTTTAAGAACATTTCTTAGAAGTTCACATTAAGAGGGCTTTCTTTTTCTTCTACAGTTTTCTGTAAATATTGGAGAAATTTCAAAAATAAGCTAGGGAATCCCTTACAGATAGTACCATACATACCAAGAGGCTTCTTGTGCCAAAAGTTTGTCCACCCCCCCACCCTCATCACAGTGTCGGCTTTCTCTCTGATATTCTAGGGTTTTCTTTAAATGTACGTGATGACAAAAAACTATTTCCTTGTATACGTACAGAGTTGGTTCTAAATTTGTCTTAATTTTTTCCTTTAATGCCTTAAAAATGAAGAAATCGCAAATCAATAAAGTATCTTAGAACACTTCTTTTTTAAAATAATTATTTTATTTAACTTTATTCATATATTTATTTTTAATTTTCATTTTGACCAGAGAGGGACAGCGTGAGAGAGACAGAGAGGGAAAGTGAGAAAGCCAGCTGCCAGGTCCAGGACTCGAACAGCAGTCAGCCATGTGGGAGTCCAGCACCCCTAACCACCAAGCCACCCTGCCATTCCCTCTTAGAACATATCTTTTGGAGGAGATTTATATTACTTAATTTTATTGATTTATAGCATGGCATTTTCTTTTAGTTTTTTGGAAAAGTGGTGTTACTGAAAATTATAGCAAATATCAGAGTAATAGTGATAAAGCCAAAGGTTAATTTTAGAAACAGTAGGAATAGTCTGAAGAGACTTCACGGCTGCTTGAAAAATATGCCAGAAACCAGACTCATGTGCATACATGCCCCAAATCCTGACAGGATGGAGAAATGGAGAAGGGATCACAGCAAGTCCATGCCCCATTAGGCTCTGTTTTCTCCCTCTTCTCTCTCTCTCTCTCTCTCTCAGGAGCAAATACACACTTTGGAAATTTAAAAAAATATTCAAGATACAAATTAAGCATTGTTTTTCATATCAAGAGTATTTAAAGCTATAGGGTAGATGAAATCTCAAGATCCAATTCTAAGGAATAGAAAGCTAATATGGCATTCCAGTTATTACTAAGGGGAGACTGATCAAAACAATTAAAAGAAGCCAAGAGCAGGACACTTCACAGCTAGGGGTTTAGCTCAGTAATACTGCAGAAGTAGCATAAACTCAGAAATGAATCTATACCACAGCCAGTAAGTGGCATAGCACTTACTGGCTTGAAAATCACACCAAGCACATGTGTGTGCATGCCCAAGATCCTTGGAGGAGAATGGAGAAGAAAGGATCGCTGTGTGGCCGTACCCTTTGTAAGGGGTGATTTCTTACTTTCTCTTTCACTATCTCTGTCTCTCTCTCCTGTTATAATGCATGTGAGGCAAAAATCTTTTCCTTAAAAAAGGTAAAAAAAAAAAATAAGTCTTTAGTGAAAGACTTATTCCCTATAAAACAATCTCAGTTGAAGTTATAGATCACAAACTGTCCTCTAAAAATTTACTTACATGCCTTCAAATTAGATTAGCTTCAGATTAGCTTCCTGAAGATATGGTATATTTCCTTTGGTTTGTCACTGCCCCTAGAATGGTGTAGTACAGATAGAAAACACTCATTTTAATGCCCTCTCTAGATAATCATTTCTAGTGGTGACTAAGGTATCTTTTTCCTAACACTGTATGGTAGAGTAACTAGGGGGGATCTGGTTGATTTTGTCATAAGGAAAGAAATTAGTTAATGGACAGCACACATTGCTATTCGCCTTCCCACCATAACTAGCTAAGGAAAACTTATGAGTGTTCAATGATCAAGGCTTGAACAAATAAACCTTCAGTGTGCAGAGTCCAAGAATTGTCTCTCTCTTATTATAAAAGTGTGAATGTAGAGAGGAAATATAATAGGTGTCACACTTGAGCAGATCAGTGCTGAAATTTCAGATACTCCCTGCAATAAGGCAAGACTTTTGCCAGTTTCTTAACCTTTCGAACCATAGTTATTTCATGTGTAAAATGGAGATGATAATACTTACCCTATCATGTGTCAAGGGGTTGAATATTACCTACAAAATGGACTTCATATCATAAAATGTTCCAGCTGTGTGCAAATTCCCATTTTACTGTGTGCAACTACAGATAACACTCTCAATTCATTTTGTGCTTAAACAATTGAACCTAGTTTGCAAAGGACAGGCCAATTCCTAGAAAGGTGGTTAAGGGAACTGGATCTAACATGGCTGACTGGGATTGAAATCTGGGACCCTTAGCTTAAAACACACAGCACATGTGCATGTGTGACCAGCATCACAACAGGATGTAGAAATGTAAGAGAGGGGATTATAGCGAGAATAGATTCTTCTCCCTCTCTGTCTTTCTCTAGCAAGTACACATGCCCTCTCATTACTAGAGGTGGTTAAGGGAACTGGATCTAACATGGCTGACTGGGATTGAAATCTGGGACCCTTAGCTTAAAACACACAGCACATGTGCATGTGTGACCAGCATCACAACAGGATGTAGAAATGTAAGAGAGGGGATTATAGCGAGAATAGATTCTTCTCCCTCTCTGTCTTTCTCTAGCAAGTACACATGACCTCTCATTACTAACCAACTCTGTCTGACTTCTTTGCATGGTCAATGATACAAGAGGCTGGAGAAGAAGGGAGTTTATTTCTGTAACAAGTTACAGGGAGACCATTGGAAAGTGTCACCATACTGTCTCAACAAGCTCAACATTTCTTGTATCCAATATTCATGGATACAAGATACAAGCACATGCAAATCATTCCTCACTACAACCAATCAGAGCCAATCACATTCCCCTGAGTAATTATCCTGACTCCTGTTTTACTTCAAATACCCATTCCTGGTTTCTCATCTGACCATTCCTCAAACAGACTTCCCTAAGACTCAGCACTTAGATTGTTCTCTAAGAGGACTTTATTCATCAGAATAACTGCCATCCT
>NW_006159859.1:583589-644726 GCF_000334495.1 Tupaia belangeri chinensis
AACCCCAAACTGGCCTGCTTCACTCTAACAAACAAACTAAAGGCAAAGAAAAGAAAGGGTGTGTGCAGCTCAAGTAGTGAATGTGTATGTATCTGTGGACATAAAATTATACAGTTACTGATACATACTTTTCATTTTTACAGATGTAAAGTCTTTTTATATAATTTTAAATGATTTTTCATAGGAAATAAAATTTTGTTACTGTGTTTTCACATGTGCTGTTTTGTTTTCCTTCATGTTTGTATGTGTATGTGCATGTGCGTGTGTGTGTGTGTGTGTGTGTGTGTGTGTGTTTACCACATTCAGCAGCTTGCAGCCTTGAAGATTCTTGATTAACCCATCAGTGGACTACCGGAGTACCACAAAGAATGGGGGGATGCTACACAGAAAGGAAAATTTCCTAGCCGAACTTTACTTGAATTCCAGATTCACAAAACCTTGAGATTTAATAAAACAGTTATTGTTGTTAGAAATAAATTTTAAGGAACAATAGATGACCTGAATACTGATATATAGAAATAAAATAGCTTTTGTATCAGTAACATTAATAAAATTACTAATTTATCATTTGTTCTATCAATATGTCTCAAACATATACAAACACATCTATACATATATGTTTAGAATATTCTAAATATACATATGATTTTCTACAAATATCTACCTGAGAATAATGGCTTTTAATAATATCTATAACATTCTACTGTGAACTAACTCATTATTATGCCTTCTTTCACTGACTAGGGTCTTTAGCACTATGTTGAATTAAAGTGGTAGCAAAAGTGCCTTTTAACTTTGGGGGAAAGCTATTAGGACTGCTCTATATTACAGACAATGTTTGCCTCAGGTGTTTTGCGGATATACTCTCAGATTAAGAAAGATTAAGGAAGTTCCAGTCTATCTCTGGTTTCCTAAAAGTTGTTATTGTTTGGGACCAGCAGAAGGTGTAATGGCTATATCGCTGTACTCCACGTAGTTGACAGCGGTTTGCATCCCAGACCTGGACCTGCGGGCTTGAAATTCATGCCAGGTGCATGTGCATGTCACCTGAGAGACGGAGAGACAGAAAGCAAGAAATCATCCCCCAGGGGGGATGGCCATGCCACAATCCTTTCTCCTCCATTCTTCTCCTAAGAGTTTGGGCATGCATGTACACGTACCTGGCATGAGTTTCAAGCATCCAGTCTGGGACTCAAACTGTTGTCAGCCACGTGGGAGTCCACTGACATAACTATTACACCATCTGGTGCTCCCAAACCCCAAGATCTTGAAAAAGAAAAGCAAAATAAGGCATAGTATAATGCCTGGAACAAAATTCGACTTGTATGTAAAATGTGTATATACCTAATTCAAGATTCTTATAAGCTAAAGACTAAGTTATGGGCAAATTAAATAACTGTCAACGTCACATATCTAAATAAGTCTGTCTATCTACCCTTCCGTCTTTCTAGCCAAAGGTGTTGGTAATAAGCTAGTGAAACTGGACCTCTTTGGAGAAGGGAAGTGGGAAATAGAAAGTGAAGGGCAGATATGAAAGAAAGTGACTTTTTATTGTACTGCTTTTTATACTTTTGGGTTTCTATCACATACATGTTTTATTTAGCCTGATAAATAAACACAAAAGTAATTTTTAAAAACAGTGGCTCTATTTAAATATGTTTATAACAATATGGCTTTTTTAAAAAACATTTTTACGTGCTTTTTAAATTTTTTATTTCTATATGCTCAAGAGCTATTCTGTTTGCGTTTTTGAGACTCTTGGGGTTTAATAAACATAAAGATTGTTGGAGTGCTATTTATATGCCAAACTTATTATAATATTGTTAGAACGTCCATGGGCATATGAATAATACAAATATATTTTAGAATAAGTGAGGTGATATTTCCGTGGAATTTAATAAAACATGGACCTTGGTCCTAGTATGTTTGATATTACATTTCAGTGAAGAGTTGTATTTCTCAATTTGAGAATTTTGATGGTTGTAATTGTAGTCTTCAGAGGCCATGAATGTTTTATTCCCCTCAGTGTCTTAAGCAAATTGAATAAAATAGTACAGGAGTGTCAGGAAAATACTATCCCTATTCATGTTTTATGATTGAATATATCTCTTATCTTCTAGGAACAAAAAATAACAATAAAAATGTAATCCAGACTCATATGTGAAGTGTTTTCTAAAGAATACCTCATGCTATATTTTAATAGGAGTGAATAGAAACTTGTTTGCTATGCTTAAATATGCTTTCCCAACAGAAATGGTTTTTTGCTTATAAAAATGTTTCTCTGAAAAGTAATTAAATCTGGAAACATATTTACCTCCTTATGCCTACACATATGCCTACCTTTCTCAAAAGAGATAAACACCTGCTGTATCCTCAAATTATAAACCTATTTCAAAAAAGTTACTAAAAAGTTCTGGAATGCATTGATAAAAAGAGGAATTACTTGCAAATAACTTATATAATAAATAATGTGATGACTTATGTTACTTTGCATGTAACCGGTGTTAAAAAATATTATTCTGACACTTAAAGTGTAAGGAAGGCTTTATTTAGGATTAATGCAGAAGGGTCAAGACTACCACACTGGAGAGAGGGGGCAGGCTCCTTCTGATTATAGGAAAGAACTAGGTGTTTATAATGAATTTGCAGAATGGGGAGGTTAGTAGATGGAAAATTACTAAAAGAGACACCAAGGGTAAGAAAATTCATGTCAGATTAACATAATTCTTGCTGAGGGCAGACCAGGGTGATCAGAGTTCAAGGCAGGGAGCACACTCGCTAAATTAACTTCGCAGGAGACTTGCTAAAAGCAAGCTATGTAGCCCTAGCCAGAATGGAGACCAAAGGATGATGGCGTGAAGGTGTTTATCCAAAGTTTGGTCATGGTGAGAGTGTCACGAGTCAGAACATGGCAGATGCAGGAATGAGACAACAGCACAGAGGTAACATGACCAGCGAGGCTGACCCACCTGGGCAGGTTTTGTGTCTGGAGATTTCACTGAAATGGACACATGGGTGCCCATGATCTGGGACTGGCTGAGGCAGAGGGTGGAGAGTGGCATCAGAACTCTGTAGGGGTGCTGTATCTTCTTCTCTCTCTCTAAAAATGTAGATGAATAAAAATGTAAAAATGACAGATGAAGGTACAGACTATGGGGTCTGCATAGCTGGTACAGACCTTCCATCCTGTTACCTCCTGCTTGCTCATGGTGGCTACTTAACTTATAAAGAAACATGTAAAATAGGTGATTGCTCGATACATCTATTCTTGTTTTGAAAGTTAATTTACTTCATGAGAGTGAGAGAGACAAAAAGAGAGAAAGACAATCCTCAAGAGTCTCATAACCATGACCCCAACCTTCACCCCTCCCTCTCGCCATCTTTCCAGCCAGCCAGGATCATGGATGTACACATCCAACACGTACAGACTGACTGGGGAACTGAACCTGTGATCTGTCATATGGATACAGGTTCCCCTCAGAAGGGACTTACTGTTGTACCACTGAGCTGGCCTACTTCCCCTTTTAAACGTAGACATCACTCTAAACTTCCCTGTTATCAGCAAACCAAATTTGGCCACTGCTTCTTGCAGTCAGTGAAACAAGAGACAGAGGCTAGAGAACAAGGGAGTTTATTTCTGCAACCAGTTACAGAAAAACAGGCAGCAACCACCACCACCAAACTATCTTGAAAAGTATGACACGTGCTCAGCGTTGATAGATAAAAGCACGTGCAAATCATTCCTCATATCCATCAGTCAGAGTCCATTATTTTATCCTGATTCCTGTTTTTCTTCAAATACCCACTCCTGGGTTCTCACCTGACTATTCCTCTAACAGACCTCCCTCTGACTCAGCATTTGGTCAGACTATTATTCTCTTTAGAGGCCTTACTTTCAAAATGGCTGCTGTCCTGCTACACCTCAAGCTGACCTGCTTCATCTTTGTATACTGCTCCCCAAAATTTCCCAGAAAACATTACATGGCAACTGAATTTCTCTGTCTACCTCTCAAGTCCTGCCACATCTCATCCATATAGGTATGTTGTGTTTTTATCTTCATTTGTCTCAGGTATTTTCTGATTTTCGTTTTTATTTCTTCTTTGAAGACTATGAAGTATGTTGTTTTATTTCTACATATTTGAGAATTTTCCAATTTTCCATCTGCTATTGATTTCTAGCTTTATGCTATTTTGCTATAACCAAAGGACAAATACTACATCATTCCACTTGTTTGAGGCATCTATGATATTATGATAAACATCGTGGAATAAGTGATATAACATTTCCATAGAGTTTAATAAAACACGGACCTTGGTCCTAGTATGTTTGCTATTATATTTCAATGAATAGTTATGTGAATATAATAGTGGTTGTCAGGGTCTGGGGATGGGAGAATGAGTTTAATGGGTATAATGTTTTATGTATGCTACCGGAATAAATGCTACAGATTTGCTGTATAATGTAGTGTCTAGATTTCACAACAGAAAGTGTTCACCTCAAAATATGTTAAGAATTAAATATCACATTAACAGTTTTTACCACACACACTCCCCCCCCCCAAAAAAAAAGATGGAGGAGAATCTCAAAGAAACTTAGGGAGGTGCTGGGTTTGTCCATTAGATTGTGTTGATGATATATGTGCAAACTCATCAAATTATACATATTAAACACAGTGCAGTTCTTTGGGTATCAATTATCCTCAGTAAAGATATGTGAGCATAGAGAAGGAATTACAGTGTGGCCATTCCCCCTGAGAGGTGGGGGGATGATGTCTTACTTTCCCTCTCTGTCTTTCTGGCAAGTGCACATGCCCTGTAGTAAAACAAAAACAAAACAAAGAACAACAACAACAAATTGTGAAATATCTTTCATCCAAATGAAGTCATATAATTCCTTTTGTCATTACCTACTATTCACTATTTCCACTCTAACAGATCCTTCTTTGTCCTTGAGGTGCAGATTCTCTGAGTAAAAGAGATACAGGTTTGGGACCAGCAGGTGGCATGGTGGTTACGGTACAGAACTCCCACGTGGCCAATCTCAGTTCAAGTGTCCTGAACCTGGTGACTGAATTTCTCTCTCTTCTCTCTCTCTCTTCTTTCTGTCTCTCTATGGTGAGCACATGTGTCCTATAACAAATTGATAATAATAATAATTTTAAATAAAATTTAAAAATTAAGAAAAAATATTTTTCAAAAAGAGAAAGATACAGCCTCTTGGTGACCTTTCTTAAAATTTCTTGTTTATAGAATGATTTTCAACCTTTGGAGAAATTCTTGGGTGAGAACTTTTCCTTTGTGTATAATCCTGGAACAAGAATCACTTTGAGCATCAATGGTGGAACTATAATCATTTGAGAAATCCAGTATCTCACTTATGTAGTTTAAAAGGAGGAAAATATCATTAGGAAACTAAAAATATCATTAGATTTAAACATCAGTAAATACTACATATAAAGTATACTGTCAATGGAAAGATGGTAATCAAAATTTTGGCAAAGAAAAAAATAAGTAAAATTTTTTGAATCATAAAACATCTTTGCAAACATAAAGTGATAAACAGGTTATTAACAAGGTTACTGCTGCGATTAATGAAAATAAAACAATGTTTTTGAAAACGAAATCTTCCTGGAGGCCTCAATCTTTGCATTATCATCCTCCTACTAAGTCACGTTTTTTTTCTTGATCTCTTTCAGTTTCAGTAGAATGTGGTGATATGCAGTATCTGGGATTTCTATTCTCAGTTTGCAATTTTTTAGATTACTGAGCATATTCAGTTTTCTAAGACAGAAGAGGAAAAGGATTATAGCACTGAAATGCATTTTGAAATGCATTGAGAGACTTGCTGACATAAGGAGAGTATAACATTTCAATTAACTTCCTTGCCAGCTACAGATTCTTAGCTAAATGAATCCTATCATTTTTAATTTAGAAAAGCACTTTTTATCAAGCCATGTTAGATTTTCTTGAAACAAACGACCAAGTTATTAAGGAGGAGGCAAAGAAAATTGGGCAGTCTTTCCAAAATCATTTTTTCTTAATAGTTACATGTGAAAATAGAGACTACAGATAGATCTGAAGAGCCTGAACACTTTATAAATATAGAGTAACAGTTTCAAATAGGAATTAGGAAATGAATATTCCATGGAGCAAAAATAAATTGCTGTTCAACAGGGGGGAAAATTTTTCCCCCTGAGTCACACAACTATCATGTAAAAGAGAAAGATGGTGGTTTTGCTCTGGCTTTTAGAATTCAGATTATTTTCACTATGCTCTTTGTGCAAGATAGAGTGTGAAATAGTTTGTGCATATCACATCTCCCCACCTTTAGTTACCAAACAAGACTAGGCATGGAGAGAAGGATCCAGTGGAAGATCACAGGATCGTTTCCCCAGTTGACATGTGCCTGCCAGATGCACATCCATGATTCTGGCTGGTGGGAAGGATGGTGAGGGGGAGGGGTCATCGCCATTAATGAGATCCTCGTAAGGGTGCTTGTCTTTCTTTCTCTGTCTCTGTCTCTCACTCTCATGAACTACATTAACTTTACAAAGAAACAGAGTAACTGTATCAAATAAATACATGTTTACTTACTTATAAACCAAGCAGTCCCCATGATCTAGCAGGAAGTAATGGGGCGGGAGGTGCATACCAGCCATGCAGGGGTGACCAGTCTCTCTTGTTGCCCTGCTCATGGCTTAGTCTCCACCAGTAGGACCAGTGGGATTCTTTTGCAGATGTCCTTGTCCTGTTTTCCAGGAATATTAAGTGTCCCTTTATGTAAGAAGCAGAGAGCCAATGTTGACGCTCATGGCTGACAGTCTAAGTGGGCCTTTGCCGATGAGAATCTGAGTGCTGTGGGTGTGCCCCACATTCTATTGATTCACAGCTGCATTCGGCTTTTTAAAATATTTTGTTTTACAAGTTTTTTTACTTATTTATTATTTATTTATTTATTTATTTATTTTGCCATGGGGTGAGTCTGTTTACCGGAGAGTGACAGAGAGAGATGTTGAGAAGGAATGTGAGAAATCACCCTCTAAGAAGGATGGCCATACCATAATCCTTTCTACTCCCTTCACCTCCTGGGATTTTGGGCATGCATGCACACATGCCCAGTGTGATTTTCAAACTGCCAGATCTGGGACTTGAACCATGGTCAGCCATGTGGGAATCCAGCCCCTTAATGACCACGTGACCTGTTGGCCCCTGCATTTGCCTTTGTTGTTGTTGTTGTTTATTCATTATTTATTTAGTTCATGAATGAGAGAGAAGGAAAGAAACAGTATCCTCATCCGGGTCTTGATGCTGCAATCCAGACCCTTCCTCAGCCATCACCCGCTCCTGGGGACTCCAGTATTCAGCACACTCAGGGAGGGCCCCAGACACAAATGGAGAGAAGGGGCAGTGTCAACATCCATCCTTCTTTCTTCCTTTCTAGTTATGGGGAACCTGCTTTCTCAGCGTAGCCATTCTCTCCCAGGAAAGATTTGGTCCCTGCCTGTCCTGCACTTGATTTCTGCTAAGAGAAATCAGATGGAGGTGGTGATAGAAAAATTGGAATAGAAAGGATACATCAACCCAAACAACTACAGTTTATGGCAAGGGATTTTTTTTTTCTTTTAGACAAAGAATCACTATATGTCCATCCTCCCACCTGGTCTCTTTTCTAGCTAAGGCTACATCACACCTTGTTTTTGTTTGTTTGTTTGTTTTGGAGAGGTTTTTGCTATAGGACGTATGTGCTTGCCAGAAAGACAGAGAGAAACAGACAGACTGAAAGTGAAAAATCACCCCCCAGTGGGGATGGCCATGCTGCAATTCCTTCTCCTCCATTCTCTTCTCAGGATCTTGAGCACTTACGCACATGCACCTGGTGTGAGTTTAAGCCACTGGATCTGGGACTCGAACCACGGTCGACTACATGGGAGTCCAGCAACAGCCATTAAACCAAATGCTAGTCTGTTGGTATTTTAAGAGAGATTTTTGCTATAGGGCACATGTACTCAACAGAGAGACAGGAAGTGAAAAATCACCCCCTGGGAGGAATGGTCACACCACAGGCCCTTCTCCTCCATTCTCCTCTGGAGATTTTGGGGATGCACACACACATGTTTAACATGATTTTAAGCTGTTGGATCCAGGACTTGAACCGTGGTTGACTCCATGGGAGTCCAGTGACATAACCATTACATCATCTGCTTGTCCTCCACCCAGCTGTTTTAAAGACAGAGTCTCACTTAGCTGTACCTAGCTGGTGGTCCTCCTGCCTCAGCCTTCCTAATTACATAGACTAGAGGCACATGCTGCACACAGCCTTTAGACTGGATGGGACTCGAACACGGGCCTCCTATGTGACACAGCCTGTGGAGCAGAGTCCTAGGAGAACACATCACCACAACTAAACCAAGCATTAAGGTCTTTCACAGAGGTTCTGTTTATCCACTTGTGAGATTCAGAGATGGACAGTTCTTGTGTTTTTAATTCATAAATTATTTTATACAAAATGTAGGAACTTGTTTATTATTGGTTACTCTACTAATATGACCAATATAAAAGAATCCACTTAGTACAGTTGACTTAAATGGTTTGTTCTACATAGTGAGACAAAGCTTATTAGTATGTACACATGTATTATTTTCATGGCAAAGTCTCATGAATGGTGAAAAGTAAGCTCTGATCTATTATTTCTGTTATTTCAAAGTATCTTGACTTCTTTTTTCTTTCTATACTTGTCACATTGTGCATGCACTCACTAAAGTGGGGGTTGAGGGCGGAGAGTGAGAAACCACCCCTCAGTGGGAATGGTCACACGGCAATCCCTTCCCATTCTTAAACTCTTGGGATTTGGGGTACACACACACACACACACACAGTCAGTGTTTTCCAAGCTGTCATGTCTTGGACTCAAACTTTGTAGTTGGTCATGTGGGGTTCAATCTCCTTAAAAGCCATGCCCCTAGCTGGCACCTCCTTTTAATTTTATTTTTTTTTAGCTAACATTTTATGTATTTTTAAATATTCTCAGGATAGTTTCTACTTGTTTGTTTTTCCTCATTAGAGGTAACATCTCAACTCTTTCTACACATTGAAGTTCCTGGAATGACTAGATCCCACTCACACCCATTGTCACTTGTTTAGTAGACCTAATTTCTGAGAGTTTAAAAAGCCCATTAAGTGGTCATAACATGGTTTTAATGTTCAGAGAACAATGAGAATTATTGATTAGAATAGTTTCATTTATGAGAGTTTTCATGGGCCCATACGTGGTTATAATATGTCTTTACCATTCAGATATGGATGAGAATCATGGCATTAGAATGTTTAAATCAAAATATTCAATTTGAGATAAGACATTACAAAGAGTCACTTCCTTTTCCTTTACGCTTTTCATACAAATGAAAAAATCCTCCACTGGATTTGGTTGGTACCATTCCACGTTTCACTAAATGACATACATGAAGATGCCAGCACCTGGCAATGCAGGCCTGGGACACAGCATTTCATCCATAAGTCAGTCAGCGACAGCACATCAGAGCTTTATGTGGTCTCTAGCACACTGGAAACTCTTCTGCATTAGTCGGTATTGTTAGCGATGAATTAAAGGTAGCTTCTTTATGATTTCTTTCATCACTAAATACGAGTTCTTTTCTTAATAAAAGGCACTAGGGATAAGATGAATTTTATTTGCTTGGGCACCTGGTAGGAGCCTGCTGAAAATCCTGCTGGTTTTTGTTTGTTGAATTATTGAAATAGTCGTTGTGTATGAGCTGTCACAGATGGCCACATTTATTCTGTTTTAAACACCTGCAAAGGATGCTAGTAAAATCTCAGGTACAACTTGGTTATGTCTGGATCTCTTATCCCACCAACGACTGGTATTATTAGTAGAGCTTTCTTATAAGGTTGTTTTCAGGGTAAATAAATTTGTTTTCTATTCTTAGTAAAGGCATTCTTGAAAAGGGGTTGTTGCTTTTGGTTGTTTAAAATACCTGTTCATTCATTGATTCCAGATTATAATCCCCATTTGTTCAATTATAGTTTAATTCCCTCTCTTAATAATTATCTGATTAGGTTACTTATATGTTTAAGATTCTATATATAGTAGAACCATTCAAGGTACTATAAAATATATCTCTGATAGTTCAGAGACATCAAGTCTATTTTGTCAAAATGATGTTTGCAATTTCAACCCCTACTCTCTCTGATTGTCCAACTGCTAGTTGTAGGACTATTTACTATAAGAGAATGACTGCTGTGCTCATGGTAGTCTGCTATGCATTGAGTTGATGTCCAGATACTAATGTTACAGTTACCAAAATAAGTAGTTCATGCTCACAAAAAGTCATGTGAAGAAAGGAACACATTTTTAGTGAGATACATTTGCAGTATAATTCTGAGGCTAACTTTAGGATACTGAATGGTGGCAGGTAAAGTATTAATCTTTCTTAAACCTAACAGTAGAGTTCTTTAGAGGATTCTACCATAAGGTTTATTAAAATATTCTGTAGGGTACTCAAAACTATCAAATATTTATAATATCAGTTGATGCTATTGGTATTAACTCAGAGAAGATAATTTAGAAATTCTTTTTCCCCCTTTTGTGTTTCTACCAAAAATAAATATCCTATCCTCTATCTTGATAAACTAGATTGGTTATTTGTTTCGTTTCTTCTCTCCCTGTAGAGGCAGAGTAACTTAATACTGCATCTATCAGTTTTCAGATCTTGACTCTAAATTTTGGAGAGAGAAGGACAGGAGTTATTATATATTGATTATCATTTGAAATTGAACTATATTTAGACCTTCAGTCCAAATCTTATTCCTTTACCATTCCAAAATTTATCTGTATATATTCTCTTAGCTCACAAGATACAAAGGTGTTGTTCCTACTTCCCATTCTAACTAAACAAGTACTGAGGGGTACTTGACTTACAGAGTGGCTAGAACCACTGCAAACCACAAAACCTATAATAGAGATGGTAACTGCAAGGAGACTAGCCCTAAAAATGAATCTGTAAGTAGAATTTAATCATGAGAATGAATGTTTTTAGCTGTTACCGTTGAAGTGAGAGGTTGACTTCATTTGTTTTGAGAGAATATTGGCCAAATATCCAAATTTGTTTAGTCATACCCCACCAATCAGTTGTTCCCTCAACTAAGAACAGGTGTCCCATGAAAATGTGACTAATTTACTTACAAGTTAAATAATTAGGCTGCTATAGCTTCAGTGATGATAGAAGATATAAGATTCATGGGTCAGAGGCAGGGGACAGCTTTCTACTGACACAATAATAAGAGTCTCCAGAGTTTGCATATGTGTGTCATTCTCCCATCTTCCATTCCCACAGCGTAGTGAGGTGCAGGTGACAGGAGCACATGCAGCAGGATTTACTACAGAAAAAGAACTCTGGGAATCGGGAGCCTGGATCTTTTCTAATGAGGACTAAGTCTTCCTGATAGTTGCTTCAGTAGAGACATCATCTTTATGAAGTTGGACAGTGACTAAACCTTCTTTTCAATTCAAAGAAAGACACAATCTATATCTTCAAAAACTATTTGTAAGAAAAGGCCAATTAGAGGCCAGCCCATTGCATAGTGGTTATGTCAGTGGATTCCCACATAGTCTGCTATGGTTCAAATCCTGGGCACAGCGACTTAAAACTCACCCTGGGCACATGTGTGTGCATGCCTAAGATCCCAGGAGGAGAATGGAGTATAGGGGATTGCAGTGTGGCCATTCCCCAGAGGGTGATTTCTCACTTTCCCTCTCAACGTCATTGTCTCTCCCTCTCTCCTATGAGCACACACACCCTAAGGGAAAAAAATATAAAAATAAATAAAAAACAGTTAGTGTCTTTTATGGGCATATATCCAGAAATATTAGAGACTTCCAGGGAATTGGCTCCCGGTAATTTCCACCATCAATTTCTTAGCTTCTAGTAAAATTTTCTAGGAGTGCATGGCTTGGTTAGCCTCTCCATTGAATCTGATCAAAAAGAGTAGGACCAAATATGTTCACTTTATCTCACATAATGTTTAATTAAAATTCTTTTCAATAGGACTCCAATAAGCAAAATGGGGCCAATATGCATTGTTGACCACATCCTCACAACCAGACAGCTTGGTAAGTCTCATAAACCTTAGGATGCACCAGCTCACTTTCTCACTTTTTCCAAATGATCATCTTGCTTGAATCAAGCAATTAACTCAGATACAGAAAGATGCACTGAACATTGCATAGACTCTTAGCTTTCTAGAAGGACATGTAGGATAAGTTCATTATCTGTAAGAGTCTGGATAGTGAGTTGAGGCTTACCTGAATGTCTAATAGGTCAATGAGGTATCATTGATCACTTCAGGTAAAGTCAGGGAAAACGTTCAGAATAGCTTTTCCTATATTATGATCCCACATGGAGATAACTTCCCATGTAATATACATAAATAGTTGGTGTGGCCTCCATTGAAGACATCTCTCCAGCCATCAGGTAAAACTCTGGCAACCTGTACATCTGTAGCTGGTGAGTTATTTAACAGTGTCAGGTGTTTTATGAGAACTCCTAAAATACAAGTCATAATAGTTCCATGAGAGAGGTCTATTAAGGCTTCGCTTCTAAACAAGAAATGCAATTTCCTTTTTCAAAATTATTCTTCACTTATTTTATTATTACTTTTCTTTGTTTTTACATTAAATCACTGTATATCTTTACAACATTGAAAATGAATTTTCCCAGCATGACTACCCTGTCTGTTAGACCAGTCAAAGAAATTGTCATACACATTGTCATCAACAGGTAATTTTCTATTTTTTGTCCATTGAGTGTTTTTTTTTTCTTTCCCCCCCCCTTGATTTCTTTTTTAAATTTTAACTTTTTTATATACATTCAATCACATTATTTAGCTTACAAAGTGAACTTTTCAATATGTGAACATTTCTCCCCAGTCCCCCTTCCCCCCTTTCCTTCCTGCTCTCAAACTGTCTGTGGTATCCATCATTTCTGTCCATGCTTTTACACCGCTTCCCCCCTTTCCTTCCTGCTCTCAAACTGTGGTATCCATCGTTTCTGTCCATGCTTTTACACCTTCCCACTTTTCAGTTTCTTCCATAAAGCACAGATATTTTATATGTATTGAGCAGGGTCATAAGATGCCTCTCTTGCGTAGTCTGATTTGCATTTCTTTGATGTACAAAGTGATCCTGAAGACATAGTGCAGTTACAATTTTTCCTGCTCCAATACGGTCTACAATCATTGGAAGTATGTATTGGAAACCTTTCCAACTACCTCCCCACTGATCTATAAATCAGCAGATAATTCCATAAATTAAGTACATTCCTTATTCTTAGAGACAGTTTCCTGGGAAGGGGATAATGGTAGACCAATTTAGTTAAATTTCATGGAATAGTTTTGGGGAGTTCACTGAGCTGGTCTCCTTTTGAAGAAGGTTTTGGGGGCTGTTGGCTAAGACAGAGATCATTATCCTTCCCTTTGCTCTTTTTGGTGTCTAACTTGTTTCTACCCTAAGAGAGGGTTTCATGCTCTCCTTGCTGTAAGTCAGTGCACCTCAGTCTAGTGACCACAGTCTCATGGTCGTCTCTCTCATCTCCTACTTGTACCCAAACTTTGTGATGGGAAGGGTTGGGTGCAAGAGGAATAAAGACATTATTAAGCAATTTACAGAGATCCAACATGTTCTGTATGTAGGCCAACCTGAGCCACTGTAGGTGGAATCATCTGAAATAAAATCAACCAAGTGGATATCCTCTTATTATCTAGAACCATGTCAATCAGACAAAATAATCCACTCAGATGAATGAAAATTGCATAAAACACCTTGGATCTCAGGCTAATCAGAATTGTCTGGGTTACTATTAGAGAAAATAAACATACACACGCACACACACGTATATATATTTACAAAAGGATCTAGAATTTCCCAAAGAGGCTTATATCACCCTTGATCATTGCCCAGGAATCACGTGGAGGAATTTTTTTTTCCTCCTGTAAACAACTATTGTATATTCAGTGACTAAACTGCCTTCCTAAGTCTCATGAACCAGGCCAGTCAGTTGTATCATGGTTGGGGCAGCTGAATCCCACATGGTCTCTTGTGCAATTCAAGTCCCAGGTCAGGGAAACTTGAAAAACGTGCTGGGTACATGTGCGTGCCCAAAATCTCAAAAGGAGGGAGAAATGGCAGAGAAGGAAATGTAGGTTGCCACTCCCTTTTGGGAGGAGCCTCTTACTTTCTTTTACTCTCTGTCTCTCTCCAGTGAGCACCTTCCATTAAATTAAAGAAAAAAAATAATTGGAGCAAGTGGAGGTTGGGGAGGCATGTCAACTGTATTTTGAGCCAGTTTTTGAAGAATGCTGTTCAGATACTCAGCCATTTGGGATGACTGGGAATGCTACATTGAATACATTGATTATCAGTTCTTGTTTTGTGGCTTTTGCAATTAAACATGCATTCTTGTCAGACTACAAATGGTCTGGAAAGTGGAACACATAACACGAATTAGCTTTAAGAGCCACAATGGTGGGAACATGGTTAACTTTTCTAAAGCAGTAACAGCGTAATCCAAAAAGTGTCACCAGCGGAGACACTACCAGGTGGATCAAAGGTCTATGCAGTCAGGGGGCTTGGAGCCATCAGGGAGAGAGGAAGGGAACTGCCCTTGCAATATGACTGCCCTCACCTAGAGAAAAATGATTTTGATTTGACAAGAATCACAAGTCTGGCATGCAGCAGCCATCTGTGGGTCAGTTACATAATGTTTCTACATTTGGTTCCCAGCGATGTCTGTGCAATGAAGGATGCAGGGAGCAATCATAGCAGTCAGGTCCCCTCTCAGAGAATTGCTCTTTATTAGTGACCCCAGTGGTTCAATGAGCAGCCATGATTTGTTTACACAGTCTGCAGTGCAAATATGTGTATCCTTAACTTGCCAATCAGTAGTTTTCCAAGTCACAGCCCAAATAGGCCACTGACAACAGTCCAAGAGTCAGTACAAATTTAACAGTTTATGGAGAAGAGTGAGCACTAACTGTAATGGCCTTGCGTATTTTCAGTTCTACATTGCAGTCACTGGAACCAAACAGCCTCAGTGGTCTAACAGAACCATCAGCTTTCAGGTTAGTTGAACTATCAGTAAACCAGGACCAGCTGTTTAGGGAAACCCCTACAAACCAAAGGTCACAATGGCCAGCATGCCTCTTAAGGCAGCAGAGTGGGAATAGCATGTCCTTCGGATAGACAGATGTCACTTATTTATCCATAGCCTAGGTGGCGTAGAAGGTGTGGAATCATCAGGAATGCACTATTTGTCCATTAAGACTTTTGAGTACTTCCTGCCTGTTACTTATGGAGTCTGAGTTGACTCAACCCAAAATGATGACATCTAGTAAGATGATCACTGGTCTCTGAGGGTGATGCATAGGTTCCAATAAGAGCCTACTCCCCATTCCAGAGGCTCCAAACATCTGACCATCAGTCACAGGGACCAGTAACTCTAAAGAGCCATTTTAGTTAAACAGACCTAAAAGTACTAGCACTTTTCTACATGTAGCTCTTTCCAATCTGCAGAACCTTCTCTGGCACTCATGGGACAGAGAAAAATATGTATACACACACACACACACACACATATATAATTATCACTCCCAACCATATATTGGGATATGAAATTCACAATGAAATTTAATATTTGAGATTCTAATAGAAGGTTTTTAAGTCAAACATTAAATACTGATTAATAACTAGTTATAAATATAAAATTATTTTTACTGAAAATAAGTAAATCAATGGTAATTACACTGCAAATGTTAATTTAGTATGATCTGACTTTACAATGTGGTAATATTTATATTTTGTATGATTAAAAATATGTAAGACTTATTTTAATGGTTCAGTTAAAAATTTAGGAGTAGCAGCTGGTAACCTATTCACTGGGACAGCTGGATCCCAATGGCCAACTGCACAGCTCAAGACCTGGACCCAGTGGCTTGAAAACCATACCGAGCACATGTATGTGTGTGCCTAGTATCCCAAAAGGAGGAGCGGAGGAGAAGGCACTGCAGCGTGACCCTCGCTCAGAGAAGGTGCTTTCTCAGTTTTTCTTCTCTCTCTCTCTCTCATCTCTTTGGCAAGCACACATACCTAGTAAATTAAAAGTAAATAAGACCACTAGGTATGGGAGGAGTTAGTTATATAGCAAAAATAACTAAATCAAATGAAAAGGTACACTAAATACTTTTATGCACATCAGGCCATAATGTAGCAGAAAATGGATTAATGCTGGGGCCTGGTGGTGGCTCAGTGGTCACAACTGGACACACATGGGAAAGGTCCTGAGATTGTATCACAGAACCTTCCTAATATGCCAATGGGACACACAGGTGTGCCAGTGATTTCAGTCAGCTAAGGCCAGGGCTGGGGTATCTTGGTATAAGGAACCTTTGGAAGATGTTGCTCTTTTACTCTCTTTCTGCCATGGAAAAAAATGAGTAAGTAAACTTCATAAAAAATCACTAAGGCAATATAATCTTTCAGGTGTTGTATGCTTTGAACACTGTAATTCATATTCAATTTCTTCTATCTGCTCTACCAAAGATTAGGTTTTTGAGAAACCAAGCATATTATTGCAGGAAATTGTATATCACACTTACAGGGGATTCGTGAAAATAAACAAAATGCAAGATATTTTTATATCAGTTAATTATACCATGATTTCTTCTTAACTTCTGGATATATGAGTCAGTCCTGTGTTAAATAATTTGATCCTTAAATACGCAGATTCTTATAATAGCAAATTTTAAATAGCCTTTTATTTTGAAATAGTAAATTCTATTTTACATTTAATTAGCTGGGGGTAATTTTGAATACATATATTTTAGAATTTCCTCATGGAATGTTTAAAAAAAAAGTCATTGAGAAGCCAGTAGATGGCCTAATGGTTGGACTCCCATGTAGTCGACCTCAGTTTGACTCCCAGACCTTGGAGCTTAAAACTCACACTGGGCACATGTGCGTGCCTGTCTAAGATCCCTCAAGTAGAATGGAGGAGAAGGGATTGTGGCATGGCCATCCCCACAGAGGGGATAGTTTCTCACTTTCTATCTCTGTTTCTCTGGCAAGCGCATGCACCCTAGAGCAAAAATCTCATTTAAATAAAATAAAATAAAATAAAATGTCATTGAACTGTTGAGAGCAGGGATAACTGTTGAGATAGTGGTCTGAAACTATTGCTCAGTTATATGGTCCCTCTTCATGCCAGCAACAGCTGGGCAATCAACTTGCAGTCGTAAGCAGCTTGGCCATGGCCAAGTCAATGATTATAGCATCAAATGGTACATCAATTTCCTTCCAAGATTTAATTTGGCACACAATGTTCTGAGAAATAAGACCATCACAAAATATTGCTACAAGTCCTGAATCTAATATCTTACTATTGCTTTTGACCTAGTTAGATGGAATAAATTGAAATTCTTTCATTAATATGTTAACAGAATCTTTTTAAAATGAAATGTTCATAATAATCTTGAAATTGATTATAATGAACTATGCTATATATTGTAATTGAGTTTCTTATGCTAATTTTACACAGACAATATCTCTTTTTGTCTCACAGACTTAGCATATGAATGATTAAATTCTTGGTTCAAGCATTTGCTACTTCTCTTGCTTAATCTGTGTTGAATAAATTTTAGTAGAATGTTTTGTAGAAATCACATAATTGTAGGAGGTAAACATAATCATATTTTATAAATATGATTAGGTTAGATGGTGTCATACTTAAATACCCTAAATGGGTGATTGTAAATACTGGTAGATTAGGAAAACTGATGAAAAGTTTATTTAAAATGCAGATGCTCAGAGTATTATGGTAGTAACAAAGTATTGCTACATAAAAAATAAATGTTCCAGGACTTTTGAAGCATCATTTTAAAGCAAAATGAGACATTATGAAATAACATTACCTCTGACTATCTAGAGACATAACCTTTTTTAGTTCTTAAAGAAAGAGGAATCAGATTCCTAGAAACATGAAAACGATCTCAGATATATTCAGACATTTTTGTACATTTTTGAATAAACAATGTTTGTTCCAAAATAAAACTCTTTTTTTTCCTTCCCAACATAAATCAGAATTTCAGACCTCCAAACCATTGGAGAGGTGATAGAGAGAACTTGAGACAAGAGTCCCTCTGTTCAACCTCTGGTAACAAACTATAATATTTCCACTTTAAAGTATCAATACAATCTTCAGAACTTTCCAAAAATCTCATTAAAAACAGTGTTAATCTTTTTTTTTTCTATTTTAAATTTCTATTTAACCACTGCACGTGCTTACATTGTGCATCATGTTTTTTCCTAGCATAAATACCTGCATATTGGTCAAGTCAAAGACATTACCGTATACATTATCATCAACTGATAACTTTTCACTTTGTCTACTAAACATGTTGTCAGTCTTTAAGTGCAGAATTTCATTAGCTTCTATCACATAAAAAATCTTTAAAGAGTTTATAGAAAACATATGCTTTGAAAAAAACTATGCAGGGACCAGCAGTTAGCATAATGGTTATGTCGCTGAACTCCCACATAGTCGACTGCGGTTCGCGTCCTGGACCCGGTGGCTTAAAACTCACACCGGGCATGTGTGCGTGTGTGCTCAAGCTCTTGAGAGGAATACGGAGGAGAAGGGATTGCAGCATGGCCATTCCTCCTGGGGGGGGGATTTCTTGCTTTCTGTCTCTCTGTCTCTCTCTGTCTGTCTGGCGAGTGCACGCACCCTATAGCAAAAACCTCTCCAAAAAAAATCTATGCATAGATTTCTATTATTTTTGCCCCCAAATAAGCTTGTATTTTAATTTCATTTAATTTATTTGTATTTATATTCCATCATTATATAGTACATCTCTATAGCACACAGTATATTTCAATTTGTGAATGTAATACATGACAATTAAATAAAGGGTATTATCATACATATAATTTTTGACAGGGAATTTTACACTTTTTCTATTAAGTGTTTCTTCCCTTTATCTCTCACCCACACTCTGCCATCCATTTCCCTCCCTACAGTTTCTAGTATCTACATTTATCCTCCCTATTATCATATCATTAGATCCTTCAATTTCTTCTATAGAGTGCAGACATTTGGTGTATATTGAGTGGGATATACAATATTTATCTTACAGAGTCTCACTTACTTTGCTTAGCATTAAGTCTTCCATATTTATACACTTTAAATCATAGTATAGGGTCTCATCGTTCTTTATGGCTGAGTAGTATTCCATAGTATATTTGTGCCAAAGTTTTTCAATCCAGTTATCAGTTCCTGGATACTAAGATTGGTTCTATGTCTTTGTAATTGTGAATAATGCTGCAATAAACATGGATGTGCAGGTCTGTCTAAATATTATCCTTTTAAAAATTTTTTTTGGTAAATACCAAACAGTGGGATTATGCTTTGATATTTGTAGGTTTTTGAAGTTCTATTTTGAGATTGTTTTCTACAGTGTACTAATTTACATTCCAACCAACAGTGTAAGAGAGTTCCCCTTTCAGCAAAGCCTTGCCAGTACTTGCCATTCTTTGTTTTTTTGTTTGTTTGTTTGTTTTTTGATCATAGTCATTCTGACTGGGGTCAAATGATATCTTGTAGTTTTTATATGCATTTCCCCTTTGATAAGGGATGTTGAACATTTTTTTTATACATTTTGGTTATTCATGTTTTCTTTGGAGAGTTGTCTATTCAATTTATTTGCCCATCTTTTAATTGAGTTACTAGTTGTTGTTTTTTTTTTTTTTTATAGGTGAACTGGTTGAATTCCCTATATATTCCAGTTTTCAATCTCTTGTATGAGCCATAGTTTGCAAATATTTTCTCCCATTCTGAGGGTTGTTTCTTCTCTCTAATTGTTTCTTTTGCTGTGCAGAAGCTTTATAACTTGATGTAATCTCACTTGTCTATCTTAATTTCTTTTCTTTCTTTCTTTTTCTTTTTTCTTTTCTTTTTTTTTTTCTGTTAACTTTTTGAAGTTCCCTCTTATATAGAGTCAACTCCTTGAATACAACTACATTGGTCCTGGAATTTATGAAGTTAAAAGACATTCTCTGCCTCAGACTCACTCAATGTGCAATATTGAGATGGGGATTATTTGCAATTGGCATGCTATCCTATTCCTTTAAGAGCTGCTTCTGACCTTAGCATTCTTAAATCCAGCTATAATGGGGTCTCTCTCTTTTGGGGAAAAAAAAGTATATCTTCATCAGACATTTGCTTTGCTCTCTGGAATGACTTATCTGCCTTTTGCATTCAGATTCCCGGAATTTCCTCTCCAAGTGATCATTCTTTGATTCTCTTGGCTCTGCCCTCTGGTTTATTAACACTTCTCTCTGAGACACCCTTGATTTTCCCAAAAGAATGGTCCCTATTTGCAGCTAACTAGCTCTATTGATGTGCTTTCTACTTGTAGGCATTCAGGTGCCCAGAAGCCTCTTTACGGTTTCAGTAATTTGTACCCTTTTGTCCAAGTTGTTGACCCTTTTGCTAGTTCAGCTTCTCAAATCAATGCAGAATATTTTAAGGTCTTGTTACAGTCATGCTTTAGTTTTAGGTGTCAAATTGTTTATGTTTTCTGAAACTCTGAAATCACAAAATTACATACTTTAAAATAAGATCCATGGATTGTATCACAAACTGTAATGGCAGTCTGGATTGGGTTCAGCTGGGTGATTCTCCTGCTGTTTAAGCTGGACTCATCCTCCATCTTTAATTAGTTACCCAACTGACTTAGATCCGATTGGTCCAATGGGTACCCAAATGGTATATTTTATCTAACTGTCCATGTATCATATCTTCTTTCAGCAGAAGACAACCTAAGGCTCATCTACATAGTAATGGAGTTCCCAGTCTCACGCTGGGGTTTTCAGAATCAAATAGATGGGTTGTAGGGTGCAAGTTATTTATTTTTCACTTACACCTATAAGAAAAGTAAATAGAAATATACTTGAGAAGAGGGACAAGATGCATAATGAACTAGATCCAACACATCTTTGCCACCATTCTTTAGGGAGCTCTAGTGTGACTAGTGACTCTCAGAAAAGTTTCACTTTCAGCAACATAAATATCTGCAGTTGAAGCACACTTGGAAGGAGCTGATAGTTCTAGGTTGCTTACTGACTACCCCCTGAAGATGGATAGAATTGTTTTTTTTGAAAGACAGTCAGAAAGATGTTTTTTCAAGTCTTCTACATGTCCTAAAGCAACCAGCAAATAATCAGCCAGATGTCACATTTGCTAATATCACATTGGTTGAGGGAAATTGTATGGCCAACTGGTGCACTAACAACCGATGTGTGCACAAAGAAAGGATGAATTTGAGGCAATACATTTATTCCACCATATTGTGGTTCTAGTTTTGTCATGACCTTATAGTGGCAATTTAAAACAAAAGTAAACACATCTCTAGATTCTTATGTAGAAAATGAACTTTATTCTACCTTTAACATTTATTAAAAAAAAAAAAATAAAAAGCCTAGAAATAAATCCAAGTGAAAAAAAGTAGAAGAGTAAAACCTGAGGAAATAGCCAGGCTAGAAATAATGCTACTTGGGTGAGAAAGGAGAATAACATGATACTGAATTCAGAGAGTTCAGAAGACAATGTTTCACTGACATATGTTTTCAGTATTCAAATATTTTGGATTAGAAATTGCATTTTTTCATGGTTTTAAGATCATTTAGAGTTGACTATAACCTAAATGTTATTTTCCTGGTAAGAATTGCCATTTTCAATTTGACTTCTATTTACTGGTCTCTTTCCAAACAACAAGAGAGCATCTAAATTCTTGACAGAAGGCTCTGAAGACAGAGGCAGCTTACATCCATTCTGTTTATAGCACTTTTTGAAATATATATTCATGAGTTGGCAAAGATGAAGGCCAATGCAGCCTGGCATAGCTGATTATCACATCTTAGCAAACAAAAAGAGCTCTAAGGCATTACGAACTTTCAACCATTAAGAGTGGTTTTCCCACAAGGCAGCTATATAAACTGTCATTTTGGCAAAAGTAGCACATTTGTTTATCCTTTCACTGATTGCCACTGAAATTTCATTAAAAGTACAAAATATTATCAGTTACTCACTGTTAGATTTAAAGTGCTAGGCTTCCATTTCATACTTAAAATTTATAAAGAGTTCGGGTTGATGATAACTTTTTTTCTTCTTTTGGCCAAGAGGTTTGTGTGCTCACCAGAAAGAGACAGAGAAAGAGGGAAAGAAAGATAGCACCCCCGATGGGGCAAGATCACAAGGCAATCACTTTTCCTGGAATTTTGGGCATGCATGCACACGCACTTAGCATGTTTTTACAAGCCACTGGTTTGGGACTCAAGCCACTCAGTCAGCCATGTGGTATCCAGGTATTTATCCACCAGGTCAGGGGCTGGCTCCTCTATTTTTTTTTTTTTATTATTGTACTGCAGTCTTTAGACAGAAGGGAAATGATACTGGAAAGACATCTAGTATATTGGAATACAAAAAAAGGAAGTAAATATAATTATTCACCTCTAGAGTTCTATAAAATACCTATAGGTTTTAATAGATATATCAGACAACTAACTCTAGCGTAGAGATAACTAGTATATTGGAATACAAAAAAAGGAAGTAAATATAATTATTCACCTCTAGAGTTCTATAAAAAACCTATAGGTTTTAATATAGATATATCAGACAACTAACTCTAGCATAGAGATAAGGAGGATAAAAGGATTTACATGGAGGCCAGCACGTGGTGTGGTGGTCGGGGCGATGAACTTCCACATGGCCAACTGGACCTGGTGGCTTGCTTTCTCACTTTCCCCCTCTCTCTCTGGTTAAATTTAAATAATAATAATAAATAAAGTTAAATAAATAATCCTTTTAAAAAAGGACTTACATGATGTACGTTTTCTGCATTTCAAGTAGAAAACTGTTGATTTTACAGTCTCAATAAAGTATATTTTTAAACCCCAGGATAATAACTAAAAATAAGAATTATACAAAATGATACAGCTAGAAAAACAAATAGTAAATTAAACTATAACATAAATGTATTCAAAGAACCAAAAAGAAAACAGAAAAAATTGAAACAAAGGAGCAAAACAGGAAGAACAAACAGGAAACAAAAGGATAGATTTAATCTAAATCAATTATAAATTAATAGTTATGTTAGTGAACTTTCTAAACATACCTATTAAAAGATAGATATTAAAATGTATTAAAAAGGCATAAATCTAATGTAAGCTGCTGTAAGAAATGAATTTCAAAAATTATATAGCTAGGCTAAAAGCAAAATAATGGAAAATGTTATTTTATCAAAATACCAGTCAAAGAAAGTCTGAGTGGCTACATTAAACTTAGAAAAATATAGATTTTTAAAGCAAAGAAAATGACTAGAGAAGAAAGATGTTACATATTGAAAAGTGGTCATTTCATCAAAAGAAAAAATCTTAAATATTTATATATCTAAAAAAAACCTCAAAATATACAAAGAAAAACTGAAAGAGCTAAAACATGAAATATAAGGTATGAATCTACAATTATAGCTTAAGTTTTCAATATTTCCTTCTAACAGATAGAACTAGTAGAAAAAAAATCAGCAAGGATGCAGAGGAATAAAAAAACTCCATCAACCAGCTGGATCCACCATGACATTTCTAAGCCACTCTACCAACAGTAGCAGACTATGTTTTCTTTTGTTTTTAAAGTGATTATGACACATTTACCAAGATAGACCATTTTTGAGTCATAAAATAAACCTTCATCATTTAAAATATTTGAACTAGTCTAAACTATATCCTCTTTACATGATAGAATTAAGAGTTATAAGAAAATAAAATAGGAAACTCTGAACCCCTCAATATACACAAAACAAAAAGTGAAAAAAGTGAGAGGAAAATATATGAACCCTCAATCATACTTGAGGTCTTCAGCATTTCTTTCTCATAAGAAACAGAATGACTAGAGAGAAAATCAGATGGTTCTGCTTGATTGAAGTACTGTTACACAGAATTCTATCCATTTTTACCTGCATTTGCCACATCTGTCCTACAATGCCATTTTTGTCTGTTTTTATTGGGGGAAAAAAACCTTATTTACATATAATAATCGTATACATATGTGTGAGGGTACAGCCTGAGGGTACAGTCTGATTTTCCTGTGTATGAATATAATACATAATAACTAAATCAGAATAGTAGCACTATATCTACCTCCTCAAACATATGGCATTACTCTTGTGTTGGGAACATACACCATCTTTAGGTACTTGGAGATATAGAATAAGCCATTGTTACCTATATTTATCTAAGTAAATTTTATTATGCTAGACATTGTTCCTTCTTTCTAGTTGTGAGATGGTGTGTGCTCTCACCAGAAAGAAGGAGGAAGAGAGGGAGAGACAAAGAGAAAGCATCGCTCCCTTAGGGCGTGGTCATGTTGAAATCCCTTTCCCTTATTTACATAACCCATCAGGATTTGGGGCATGCAGGCACATGTGCCCAGTGTGTTTTCCAAGCTTCTGGGGCCAAATTTTGAGCTGTGGTCAGCCATGTGGGATCTGGCTCCCTATACGGAGGGCTTGCCACTGTGCTGTAAAGCTGGCCCAATTCCTCTTATCTCTCTGTACTTTTGGGTCCATTAACTAACAACCCTTTCCAGCCTCTCCTAGTCGTTCTATATCTCTCTACTTTTATGGGGACATAGTGAAATAGTTTGAGAAATTACAATGATTTTACTGATCAAAATGCAGAGGAGACTTTTCTTTGGAGAGGATAACAGACATCGGTAGGTTAAAACACAATTCAACATCCAGGTGTCCTGGGAAATTAGAAGCCATTCCATGAACAGGTTGTACATCATAATATCCATGAATGTATTAATATTTTAAATATTTCTAATAGAATTTGGATTTTGATTGATTTAATCTACTCTGTACTATCAGTGTCTGACTCTAGTTAGAAACTATATTTGGCCTGCTCAGAGAACAGCAGATGTAATATTTGCATAAGTAGAAAAGTTATATGTAGGCTTATATTTTTGGCTGTCTCTTTATTTATGTCACCAAATAATGTTTTATGCAGATGGGAGAAAATCTGATGATTTAATGAATGTCAGGGTAAAAAAGAGTTCACTTATTTCTATTTAAAAATAGTAAGTTTTTTTATATTAATAGTTACTCTGGCATAGTTTCAGATGTATGAATTGATGCCTTCATTCATAGATGTAAAAGTCTTACATAGAAAATTAAAAACATAAGTAAATGGCTTTAATGCTTAGAAATCTTGGGAGGGGAAGGCCCATCATGTACATGCCTTAAATATATACAGACATTTGTGGGACACAGATATGGTTTATTACCTGTTGATGATGTGTATAGTATTCTCAACTGGGCTGGACTGAGGTGTATATCATTCTGAGTAAAGTCTCTACCATCTAAATGATGTGTAGTGGTTGGCTGTATAAATAATAATAATAATATATATATACTTATATACAGTAAAAATATGTTTTAAATAGTTTGAAC
Organism: Tupaia belangeri chinensis; assembly: GCF_000334495.1. Classification (NCBI taxonomy): domain Eukaryota; kingdom Metazoa; phylum Chordata; class Mammalia; order Scandentia; family Tupaiidae; genus Tupaia; species Tupaia belangeri. The sequence continues at coordinate 609,162 of NW_006159859.1, forward strand.
TAGTCTAAACTATATCCTCTTTACATGATAGAATTAAGAGTTATAAGAAAATAAAATAGGAAACTCTGAACCCCTCAATATACACAAAACAAAAAGTGAAAAAAGTGAGAGGAAAATATATGAACCCTCAATCATACTTGAGGTCTTCAGCATTTCTTTCTCATAAGAAACAGAATGACTAGAGAGAAAATCAGATGGTTCTGCTTGATTGAAGTACTGTTACACAGAATTCTATCCATTTTTACCTGCATTTGCCACATCTGTCCTACAATGCCATTTTTGTCTGTTTTTATTGGGGGAAAAAAACCTTATTTACATATAATAATCGTATACATATGTGTGAGGGTACAGCCTGAGGGTACAGTCTGATTTTCCTGTGTATGAATATAATACATAATAACTAAATCAGAATAGTAGCACTATATCTACCTCCTCAAACATATGGCATTACTCTTGTGTTGGGAACATACACCATCTTTAGGTACTTGGAGATATAGAATAAGCCATTGTTACCTATATTTATCTAAGTAAATTTTATTATGCTAGACATTGTTCCTTCTTTCTAGTTGTGAGATGGTGTGTGCTCTCACCAGAAAGAAGGAGGAAGAGAGGGAGAGACAAAGAGAAAGCATCGCTCCCTTAGGGCGTGGTCATGTTGAAATCCCTTTCCCTTATTTACATAACCCATCAGGATTTGGGGCATGCAGGCACATGTGCCCAGTGTGTTTTCCAAGCTTCTGGGGCCAAATTTTGAGCTGTGGTCAGCCATGTGGGATCTGGCTCCCTATACGGAGGGCTTGCCACTGTGCTGTAAAGCTGGCCCAATTCCTCTTATCTCTCTGTACTTTTGGGTCCATTAACTAACAACCCTTTCCAGCCTCTCCTAGTCGTTCTATATCTCTCTACTTTTATGGGGACATAGTGAAATAGTTTGAGAAATTACAATGATTTTACTGATCAAAATGCAGAGGAGACTTTTCTTTGGAGAGGATAACAGACATCGGTAGGTTAAAACACAATTCAACATCCAGGTGTCCTGGGAAATTAGAAGCCATTCCATGAACAGGTTGTACATCATAATATCCATGAATGTATTAATATTTTAAATATTTCTAATAGAATTTGGATTTTGATTGATTTAATCTACTCTGTACTATCAGTGTCTGACTCTAGTTAGAAACTATATTTGGCCTGCTCAGAGAACAGCAGATGTAATATTTGCATAAGTAGAAAAGTTATATGTAGGCTTATATTTTTGGCTGTCTCTTTATTTATGTCACCAAATAATGTTTTATGCAGATGGGAGAAAATCTGATGATTTAATGAATGTCAGGGTAAAAAAGAGTTCACTTATTTCTATTTAAAAATAGTAAGTTTTTTTATATTAATAGTTACTCTGGCATAGTTTCAGATGTATGAATTGATGCCTTCATTCATAGATGTAAAAGTCTTACATAGAAAATTAAAAACATAAGTAAATGGCTTTAATGCTTAGAAATCTTGGGAGGGGAAGGCCCATCATGTACATGCCTTAAATATATACAGACATTTGTGGGACACAGATATGGTTTATTACCTGTTGATGATGTGTATAGTATTCTCAACTGGGCTGGACTGAGGTGTATATCATTCTGAGTAAAGTCTCTACCATCTAAATGATGTGTAGTGGTTGGCTGTATAAATAATAATAATAATATATATATACTTATATACAGTAAAAATATGTTTTAAATAGTTTATTTCTAATTCTATTCAATTTGAATAATTGATCTCTTTTGTAACTACATGTTGACTTTGGCGAAGGTTATGATCTTTCAACCTCATAATTACACGTTCATTTAAATAATTTAACTTGAAGTAAGCATAATGTTATGCTTAATAACTTTTATAATGTATGGTATTGATATGTATCTTCTTTGGTATGGAAATACTTCCAGAGGACAAGGAGAAAAGAAGTTTTCTTTTTAAAATATGATACTAACCCATTTAGATTATGAATATTCACGTCATTTTAGTATGATACCTCAGACACATGCAGCATAGTGGAATGACTCAAGTATTCTTGGGTTCAAACTTGTGCTCTTTTCTTACATGTCCAAACAGAAGGTAATGGGCTCAGTTTCCTCAATGGTTTCTAACTAACTGATTAAACCACCTTACACTATTCTTGTAATGTATTTTACTACTCATGCACATTTGTGCACTGTTCTTTCAGAGACAGTTAAACAAAAAGTGTTATTTATAAGCCATCACTATCCCATAGTATCCCACATTTTAATGACGCCTGTGATCATTTAAAACATTTCTTTTTATTCCATGGTATCTTTACAAATTCAAAGATGTGTAATTCTGAGAGGTAAGGACCTTTTGTATCAAAACACTTTGGCAAAAGGAGGATTCATGTCTTTGGACTGAATGACAGGAAAAGAAAAAAAGACAGTGACACACCATTTATAATACGAACCTAAGCCAAGTCTAAATTTTAGCGTCTCTTATAGTTTTGTATGAAATCTTTTAAACACACATGATAGAGAATATTAAATGAGTATCTATAGGGCTGTTTCTTAGGTACGGCCAACTATAATTCTAAATCACATTTGTTTTGGATATTTTCATTACTAAAACCATGGACAAGTCCAGTCCCTTGACACAGTGGTTAGATGTTGAGCAGAGGAAACCAGAACCCAGATGTCTGACAAGGGTTCAAACCGAGCCCTATCAGCTTCCTTAAAGTCATCTAATATTTCTGACCTCTGTGTCTTTTTGTTTGTTTGTTTGTTTGTTTGTTTGTTTTTTACTTCTTCCATTGGGCATGCGTACTTGCCAGAGGGAGACAGTGCAAGGGAATAGGAGAAATCACCCCCTGGGGGGTGGAAGGCATTGGCAACACCACAAACCCTTTTTCTCCTGAGATTTTGAGCACACCTGTACATGTGTTGGGTGTGATTTTATAAACCACCAGATCTGGGACTCTAACCTTGATAGGCGTTGTGGGAGTCCAGCACATTAAGTATGGTGCCACCTGCTGGCCCTGTTCTAATTTTTGGAAGGAGGGTCTTATATTATTTTGTTGAGGTTACTACTACTGAAGTAAACTTGAGTTTGAAAACTTCTTGTTAATTTTCTTTTTTTTTTTGCTAACAGGAGGTAAAAATGTTTACATAAAAGTTTGTAAATTTATTAGTTAGCACTTTAAAACAACACATGTTTATCTTTTTTATCTTTGAGAGGTTTTTGCTATCGGGTGCGTGCACTTGCCAGAAAGATAGAGAGAGACAGAGAGACAGAAAGCGAGAAATCACCCCCCAGGGGGGATAGCCATGCTGCAATCCCTTCTCCATTCTCCTCTTGGGATCTTGGGCATGCATGCACACATGCCCAGCTTGAGTTGAAGCTACCGGGTCTGGGAGTCGAATGGGGGTCGACTACATGGGAGTCCAGAGACACAGCCATTATGCTAACTGGTCCCAGACACACATGTTTATTTTTAGTACAGCTCTTAAAGGTGTATGTATGTGTGTGTGTATGTAATTTGTTACCTTATGGATATATCTGTTACTTAAATCTATTTATTTATTCTAATTTTCCTGTTAAAATAAATGTTCAAAGCTTTGTAAAGATGTTTTAGAATATAATGGTATCTTTACATGAAGAAAACATTTTAGCCCCATTTTTTTTTCTCTTTTGGCTAGAAGGGTATGAGTGCTCTAAAGAGAGGCAGAGAGAGAAGGAGGGAGAAGAAAAATCATGCTGCAATCCCTCCTCCATCTTGCTCTCCTTTGGGATGTCTGCTTTTTAAGTCACCAAGGCTGGGACTTGAACCATATCATTGGCCCTGTGGTATCCAGTTGCTTTAACCACATGAAGCCAGCCCACCTGCCCCCAACTTCTACGTAGTGAATTGCTAATGGTAGTATGGCAGTTTACACATGTTCACATTAAGCACAAGTCTTAGCCTATGGTCAGGGCACCAGAAGTCCAAGTTGCCGGGGTGAGAACAAGATACATTTATAAATAACCCCCATGGCCACCTTCTTGTCAGCAAGTGAATTTTTCTATAGTTAATGTACCTGCTGTACAGAGAATGAGTCCTTAGATTCCACCAAAAGTGTATTCATCCTCTGCATCAGCAGGCTATTGTCTTTTTAAGGTGCGAAACACAGAATGCATCTATAAATGGACATACTATATGTTACTACGTTGATTTCTGTGTAAGTCTGAGTTCTTGGCAGCAAACTACTGAACCGTTACATCTGACTGAAACTGTCTATTGGATGGTTTAACTAGTCCCAGATAGTTAACAGATCACACAACTAGAGGAATAATAAACCACCCCTGTGTCTAAAGGATGAGGCAGGAGAACCCAGGAATGAACAGCAGTTGCCTAAGCAGTGACTAGTCTATCCTTGTTATCTGTTTCAAATTCAAACTTCTGGGGAAGAAGAGTTGACTGAATGAAGCATCATGGGAGCTTTTAGAATGAGAAAGCTCCCTGTATGCAATAAAATTAGAAAACAAACGTCCACTGCATTTATCGTATTGGGGAAAATATAAAGGTATCTAGACTATAACAACTTTGCTTTTTATTTATTCCTTTTCCCTGAATAGCAGCTGGCAATAGTAAAGTCTAATGTTAACATTATTTATTCAGCAGTAGACATTCACTGATTCTGTGTGGTGTGCAAAAACTTAATTTGAGAAAATTAAGACATGGTTTCTGATCCTTAGCAACTCAAGGTCTATTTGTAAAGTTACAAACAAAAACAGACAATTTCAATGTAATGTATTAGGAGTTATAATACATTGCTAAATACTAAATCCCAGTTAGGATAACATATTGCATATGGAGAATTCAATATCTCATGAGTGAGAATGTGTGTGTGTGAGTGTATATGTGTGATTATTTCTCTGTCTCACCTCCCTTTCCTCTGTGCTGGGAAATCTAAGTGTAAATCTTGGAAATTATTTTTCTTAGCCTTTTACTTTAATACCATTTATTTACCTTCTCTCTGTGTATGTTTCTCTAGCTTCAAGAAGGAAGAGTATTCCTCACCTATGATTGGTGTATATGAAAACTCTATAGTCATAAATTAGTACATAAAGGTCACTAGTTTACAAGTGAATAAGCAAATTGAGAAAAAAATCTGAATTTAATATAGGCAAATATTAATAGCCAAAGCTATGTTTGACTTGATGGGATTATGTGAATGTTGCTACCTTCGAAATTGCACAGCTTTGTGTGAAACACAATTGGTTTACCTTTAGTATATTTTTATGTATAGCTTGAATTTTAGTACCCAGCCTCTGTACGTCACCGCCAATGGTTCTCAGGACAGACGGCACTTCAGAATTGCCTGCAATGCTTGTTGTTGTGATTGTGAGGTCCTCAAGGATAATTTTCAAGGCTGTGGTGAAATAATTCTCAAGAACTTTGATTTAATAGGACTGGAAAAGGGTACAGACATTATTTTTAAGTTAGTGATTTATTTCCTCTCATGAGTGAAAGGCAGAGAAAGACAGAAAGGGAAGCATTTTCAATAGTCTCATGCTTGATCCCGCATGCCCAGCCTTTCCCAGCAGGCCAGAATCCCAGGGACCTGCATGCACTGTGTGAACAGTGTGGCCCTGGATCCTAGCCCCTGCATGCACTGTGTGAACAGTGTGGCCCTGGATCCTAGCCCCAGTCTGCCACGTGGTTTCCAGCAATGCAGAGCCTTGCACTATCCCAGCCCTACACAGCAGAGCTTGGAGTTGCGTATTTTTTTTTAATTTAATTTGCATTTAATCACTGTACATCTTTCCAGTGAACAACATGTTTTTCCCAGCATGAATATGGAGCATATTAGTCAAGGCAAAGACATTACCATATATATTATCATCAGAAGATAACTTTCAATTTTTGTGAGTTGCATTTTTTGTGGTTCCTTTTATTTTTTAAATTATTTTATTTTATACACTGAATCACTACAGTTTATAAAGTGAATATACCCAACATGAATATACTTTACACCAGTCCAGTTTTTAATAAAACTTCACCAGACATTTTTGAAACACAGAATGAGAAATTACCACTCAAAACAACTTCCCTAAGCTTCCTAAGGTGCTATTTCTTGGCATTACATGCATGGAACGGGCATTGGCTTAGGGTCTGTAGTATAGCTGGTAGGATGCTGGAGTTTGAAACTAAAAACCACATGGTGACCACAGTTCGAATCCCTGGCAGTCACTTGCAAACACAACAGGCAGAGCAGGTGCTCAGGTTCCTGGCAGGCTTGGAGGACTGGAATTTCAGCATGACTGAGCCCTGTGGAGGGTGTGTCTCTCATTTTCTTCCTCAGGCTCTTGTACATGTGCTCTGTCATAAAGTTTTAAAAAGAATTATTTAATTTTATTTGTTACTGGGTTGTCAGAAAAGTCATGACATTTTTCTGTACAAAAATGTATGATGGCATTTCTGATAACCTAATATTATTATTTTTTAATTTGCTATAGGGCATGTGTATTCACCAGAGAGAGGCAGAGAAACAGAGAAATATGAGAAAGCAAGCCACCAGGTCTAAGATTCGAGTCATGATCAGCCATGCAGGAATCCAGAGCCTTAAACACTGCACACTACCTGCTGGCTCCTTGTCACGAATTAAAAACAAAACAAAATTATTAGTTATTGGTGGTCACTGAAATTTTTTAAAACTTCTTAGGGGTCTATGAGTTGGAACTATTATGATAAAACTGTAAACAGTCTGAAAATTAAAAAAAGATTGACAATAAAAATTATTTTCAGAATTTTGTGTTTTAAGCATCTTGATTTGAAATCTATTAATTAACTTTGAAAACTGGAAACTTTTTAGTACATTTTTAGTCAAATCAACAATTACGTTAAATGGACTTTGGCTATGTAAAGGCATGTTGTAGGTTCAGGATGTTCCTAAAATCAGAAAATTTGATTTTTCTCCAATACTTAATTCTTCATTAGAGCATAAGTTGTGAAGTGGGGAATTGAACAGAAGATGATGGACACAGGCAGATGGAGGTTCATGACATGCTGTAATGAACCACATCTTTCTGTATACAGCAGTGGAGCTCAGGACCTCCAGAAATTGACTGCCTAACTATCTGTAAGGGAACCATTTTCCCACCAAATACAGTGCCAAAAGAAGGGTTACTAAAAGCTTTCTGATGGCTGAGAAAATCCAATGTGGTAAAAATTACAGTAAAAAAATGACATCATGCCAAAATAATCTCATCGTATCTATTGCATTTATTTTTCAAAATTAGCATTTGTTTTTTATGTTTTGGGGAGAATCAAATGTGTTAAAATTATTTAAAGCCAATCATGTTGTGTCTATGAAGAAAAATATTATATTCTGATTATTAAGATTCCATTTGTCTTAAACTAGAAGGTGTTGGATCAAGTGTCTGAATTTTATTACTAAAGTTCTGCTATAGCCAAGAACTTGAATGAAATGTTAGAAGTTCATGCAGAGAATATTTATCTACTTCCAGATTTATATTTGGTCCACGTCCAAATTTGTTTTATAATAGCCATAATGAGCATGGCAGACCCACTTCTAACCCCCCCTAGCCTAAAAAGATGAGTATGCCTTGGTGTGTGTCAGCAAAGGCAGGGACTTTCAATCAGACAGGTTTGGAAAGAGACACGGAATGGTAGATAAAAAGAAGCAAAGGGAAATGGAGCAGTGAACAAGATCACGTTTGGGCTCAAGCACCTCTGGGAATACAGTCAGCCCTGATTAAAGGACTGGAAGGGCAAGCATGTCATCATAAAGTGCTCTAAATTGATGGCCCTTGATTTCTCGCACAAGGACACACCTTGAAAAGTTTATTTTTTTAAAGCTGTAGAAGAAAAACTGCCTTAGTATACATACTTGGTTTTCAAATCCTCAATTCCAGTAGCAAGACAAAACCATTCTACTCTCTCCCCACCCCTACACCTGCTTTCTTCTATGAGGATAAATGTAAACAAGATATATTAATCATGCAAGATGCAGCAAAGGCAAGTTCTGGAAATATCAGATTGTATAAGAAAAAGTAGAGGTCATTTCTGTAGTATGTGTTCAACAAATCTGGGTGAGTCAGCACTGTGGTGCTTAGGGTGGCTGGCTCCCTCATCATCAATACCACAGTTCAAGTCTAGGTGGGCAGCTTGAAAAACACACGGAGTGTGCCCAAACTCCTGAGTGGAGGGATAAGTGGAGGAGAAGGAATTGCAGTGCAACCATCCCTTAAGGGGGGGTGTTCTCTTCCCACCTCACTCTCGCTCTCTGTCTCTCTCCAGTGAATGCACACACCTTCTGGCAAAATTAAAAAACAAACAAATTACCAGTAAAAGCAATAGTTACTGGGACCAGCAAATGGCATAATGGTTACATTGCTGGACTCCCATGTAGTCAGGCCAGGTGCTTGTGTATGTGTGCCGAAAATGCTGAGAGGAGAACGAAGAAAAGGGATTGCAATGTGGTCATCCCCTAGGGGATGATTTCTTGGTTTCTGTCTCTCTGTCTCTCCAGTGAGTGCATGTGCCCTATAGCAAATATCTCTCTCTCTCAAAAAAGAAGAAAAGAAAAAGAATAATTACTTCATAATCTTATTTGTTATCTATACGTAACATATGTTAGTGTGCAAAATACCCTGTTTATACGTCTATAGAAATTTAAATATTGTATTTATAGAAGTTTGTGAAAAGGAGAAAGTTGAAAGGCAAGAAGTTACATATTTATGTATGTATTATTATCTAGGAGGGCATGTTATAAAATTAAGCAATACTTAATAGAAACACATTTTTAAGAGATGTTTTTGCTATAGTGTGTGTGTGCTTGAGGGAAGACAGAGACAGAGAAAAACAGCAAGACATTACCCCTCAGGGAAGATGGCTGTGCCACAGTCCCTTCTCCTCTTGGGATCTTGGGCATGCACACACACTTGTCTGGTGTGAGTTTAAGCCGCCGGGTCCAGGACTTGAACGGTGATTGATTACATGGAGTCCAGCAATGTAAATATTTGGCCATCTGCTGGACCCTTGGAAGCACATTTTAAACAAAAACCGATATCAATTTATCTTTTTAAAAATATTTCACAAACTCAAAATGAATAGCAGAATTCAACATATTCTGTTTATTTTTATCCTAATCAATTTTGTTTATAGTTGCCAAGCACAAGAGAGAATCTGCATATTCCAATATAATAAAAATCAATGTTTCCAGATTGTCCATTACTTAAGGTGAAAAATTTTAGAAATTCATTCAAATCTTAAATTACTAAGGAATCCATATTTAACTTTTCATCATACTAAGATTTTAAAGCAGAAGATGTCAACTCTAGTATTTATATAGTAGAACATAGATTAGTTGATACAAATTCTTACTTTAAAAGTACTGAGCATGGGACCAGCAGGTGGCATGGTAGTTAAGGTGCTGGACTCCCACATAGCAGACTGAGGTTCAAGTCCTGGACCTGGTGGCTTGCTTTCTCACTTTCCCTCTTTCTCTCTCTCTCTGTCTCTATTTGGTCAAATTAAAATAAATGGATAAATGAATAAATTTTTTAAAAAAGTACTGAGCATAAAAACTTTCAAAGTATGATATTAATGTCCTTTGTTATTAGCAATTAGTTATCATTGTTTTGCTTATAAACCAAATTAGCTTATAAAAGATACTTTGAGCTCATGAAGTTAATATTTGTTTAAGAAACATCTTATGAATTGTTTTCAAACCTAGGAGAAAAGAAACTAGTGGTAATTTTTCTTATAACTTGGCAAACTTGACATTGAAATTCTTTCATTTCTCATTCATTATTTAAGTTTAAATATTATACTATAATTGCAAACAAGGTGAAGTATATATGAGATATTTTCTTTTAGCTAAGGTGCTATATTTCTCTAATGTTACTTTTTATATTTGTCATATCATTGCATATATTGACAATATGACATACATGGGAATAAGTGTAATAATGCTTTGTCAGAGATTCAGGTGTCATCTTTCAATGGACATCTATGTATCGTATTTCTGCCATGTCCTCCTTCATCCTAGGAAAACAGGGGAGACTGTGTAGCCCTTTTAATGGGCAGCAAAACAACATAAAAATTAAATATAATAATTTCCTATCAGGAGCCAGCAAGTGGTGTGAGTGACTAATGTGCTGGACTTCCATATGGTTGGTTATGGTTCACATCTCAGACCTGATAGCTCAAAAAACCACACCAGCAGGTGGTGTAGCAGTTACATCGTTGGATTCCCACATGGCAGACTGTGTTTCAGGTCCTGGACCCAGTGGCTTCTGACTCATTCTAGGCATGTGTGCATGCGTGCCCAAGATTCCAGGAGGAGAACAGAAGAGAAGGGATTATGGCATGGCCATCTCTACTGGGGCTGATTTCTCACTTTCTCTCTCTCTCTCTCTCTCTCTCTCTCTCTCTCTCTTTCTTTCTCTTTCCACTAGGTGCATGTGCCCTATGGTAAAAACCCTAAAAAAATAATCAGATCAAGTAAGCAGTACTATTTGTTAAATAGCACTTTCACAAGCACTAATCAATTCTGATTTTTTTTTTAAACAAAAGTTATTAAATTTAGAAAAAACAGCCTCGCCTCTGCTCCACTGCAACCACTGGATGGTCACATGGCACCTCCACCTTTTCTAGCTCTTTAAGTAGGTAATTTTTGCATTTATTGACCAAGATACACAATGCTATAACAACATCTATCTATCTATCTATCTATCTATCTATCTATCTATACATAAGATGTTTGCCTTAGGGCACATGTGCTCATCAGAGAGAGTGAAAGACAGACATAGTGAGAGGAAAAGTGAGAAATCACCCTCCCCCATCGGGGATGGCCAGATAGCAATCCCTTCTCCTCCATTCTCCTGGGGTCTTGAGCATGCACACACACATACCCAGCACTGAGTTTCGAGCCCTCAGCTCTGGGACTCAACCCATGGTCAGCCATGTGGGAGTCCAATGACGTAACCACTATGCTATCTGCTGATCCTGACATATTTTTTAACCTGTCAGTATGCTTAGTGTCTTCTTTAGAATTATTTATTTAATTTTATTTATTTATTATTATTTTTTTATTTGACCATTCACCACAGAGACAGAGAGAGAAGAAAGAGGGGAAAGAGGGAAAGTGAGAAAGCAAGCTGCCAGGTCTGGGTCTTGAACAGTAGTCAGCAAAGTGAGAGTCCACCACCTTAACCACTATGCCAGCTGCTGGCCTGAAGTTTTGAGTTTTAGTATCTATCATAGTACTTCTAACTCTGTCCATCTATGGGTAAAGTAAATGGCAAATAAAATTAATTTAATAATGTTATCAAATGTTCTCACCAGGCAGCCATTTGCTTTCTTAATGCGTGGTTTGCTGTATTTGAGCAAAACGTAAGTTACACAGCTAAGAGTAAAACTAAAAGAGCATTTTAAGATTTGCTATATATTTCTTTCAAACACACGGTATGCGTGGAACATTATCATTTCCTCTTAACAATCTGAAATGATTAAACCAGAAAAGACAAGAAAGTCTATTCTGAACCTCCTCATTCACATACACAATACCTAATCAGGAGGAGAATTCGTGACATCTGTTCAGACGCTCACATGCTTTAGTGTGTTTTTCTCCTCCTTCAAATACTGGAGTCCAATGCTGAGCAGGAACCAGGCTTGTATTCTCCTCCTCCTCCTCCTTCATTCCTTTACGGTCATTCCCCATCATTCCTTACCTCTAGAAAAGCCAAGCAAATAAATATCGTCATTTACATTTGGGATCTGGTTTGATTTTGTTTTGGTCAGACGGTACTTAACACTCCTTATGAGGGGCAGGGAGGCTTTCCCCTAATGAGACCTGGTCATACCGCAATCCTTTGCCCTCGCTCGAATCCCATCTAAGAATACATACACATGTGCATATGCATGGCTTATCCATCAATATCAAGCTGCTAAGCCCGGGATATGGCCATGTGGTATCCAGCTCTTTTAACCACCTGGCCACAGGCTGGCCCTTAATGCTGTGTCTCTCCCATGAAACAAATAAATAAATAAAGTAAAATAAAATATGATTAAATTTAAGGTTGAAATTAAAGATTAAATTTAATCACATGTAATAAAAGGAAATTACGGAAACAGTGTCAAAAGCTGGATATTTCTTTTCTTTTTATAGCAGTCATAGGATGTTAACACATAATCTTGTATACATTAGGGAGTAACATTTCACTTTTAAGTGCCTTTGTTTTCTTGGCTATATTATTCTACTGGAAATTCAGGTCATGCAAGAGAGAGAACTTTAAAATGATGTGTGATACGAGAATACAGAACTTTGTCACCATGTCAGAAGAGCCTTAGAATTCTCACGATTCCTCAAATATAAATAAAATGGAGGTGAGGTAAAAGTTAACATAGAAGTCATAAGTAATAACAGTAAAAAGAGGGGATAAAGTAATTGCATTTCAGTAAAGCTTTAACAAATGAATAAAGCAAAACATTAGAAGAGAAAATGCTGCAGCTTAGAAAGCAATTTGCCATTGCACCATTTCATTTCTAGTCTATAATGGGTTTTGTGTCCCTGTTCTTTCAGTAATGTATTCATTATACACCCAATTTGGAGTGAAGTTAGCAAAAGAATCTCTTAAAGGTATAAAACAGTTACTTCTCATATGATTTTTTGGGCTACATAAACCCGATGTCAGGTAAGGTTCCTTAATAGAGTATTGAGATAAGATGTAGGCAAGAATATTTTTATTCTTTGATGAAGCCGGTTTATTTCTTTAACAACATAGAGAGCTGCAATACCTTCGGCTACTGCAGATCCAGCTAATTTACTTAATTCCCAATATGTAGGCAGATACATTCTCCTTCATGTGATTATCATGAACTGTCTGAAACAAAGAGCAGCATAGGGCCTCTATGACCAGCGACCACCACCAGCAAGTCTTGACCCTCATGTTGCTCTGCTCCACCGCGGACCTGCTTTCACAGAAGGGAAGCCATCCATCTACTGTCAGTCAACTAACCACTCAATCACACCCAAAATATGTAAGGCACTTAGGAAATGTTTCAGAAAAATAGCTTTTTTTTTTTCTTTTTTGATTGCCAAGTAAGAACTAAATTTGAAAATCAAGATCTGATATTTCATCTATTTGGAGGGTCTGAGTTTAACTAACAATGGTAGACAAGAATCTGTCTCATAAACGTGGTCAGAAAGCATAGAGCAAACCCTTCTCTGAGATCTCTGCTTCCACTCAGCTGCAGTAAGACTTTTTTTTGTTGTTGTTGTTAAATCTCAGTTATTTAAATCCCTGTTTATGGGGACCAGTGTGGTGGTTAAGGTGCTGGATATTCCCACATGGCCAACCATGGTTTGAGTCCTGAACCTGGTGGCTTGCTTTCTCACGTTCCCTCTCTCTGGCTCTCTGTGTCTCTATGGCCAAATTAAAATAAATGAATTAATAAATAAAACTAAATAATTCTTTAAATAAATAAATAAATCCCTATTAATGTCAAAATGTTGGTTTATTTTCCATCCAATCAATTTTTTATTTGAATTTATTTTTTCACATTCATTCACTATACATCATTACAGCATACCAAATGAGATTTTCTATCCAGAATACACTGTGTATTGGCTTAATCAAGCACATCAACATATGTGTTATTATCAACAAATAATTTTCCATTTCTTGTTTCCTGTATATTTTGCCCTTTTTTCCCATCCTTGATTCCCTCTCTCTCACCCTCTGCCATGTCCCACCCTCTTCCCACACTGTCTCTGGTATCCATGGTTGCTTTGTATGCCTTTTCCCCCCTACATTTTATTGAGTCGCTAAAGAACTTAATTAATCTAAATATTTTCAATAGCAAGCACAGCTGATACATGCATATCCGTGAACACAAGTCTGACTTTAGGCACAAACCTCAGTGAGTAGAATGAATATACTATAAAGTAGCACCTAGCTGGGGCTATATAGCTTACTACAGTCATCAAATAGGTATTTATAATGCTTTTTTTTTAATTCTAAGAAAAACAGTTTTCATGATTTTTTTATGTCCTGAAACTTTTTTTAAAATTAATTAATTTACATTCATCCTCTACACATAGTCACAGCATACAAAAATGTGGTTTCCCATTTAGAATATACTGCATTTTGCAGCATACTTTTGGAGGGTGTAGACTCTGATTTTTGTCTTTGTATCCACAATACCTTGCCACCTAATTAGCATAAAGTGGAACTGAATAAATATTCATAGGATGAATAAATAGATGAAAGTGTAAGATGAACATATTAATTATAAATAGATTAGAAAGAAAGAGATTGAATAGTAATAAATAGTAGGAATAAATTATTGAAACTAAATATTTCACTTGGAACATGCTGAGGTATTTTGACTATCTCTCTCAAAGTGTTAAAACTTGTAATGGGATTAAAAGAATAAAACTTTAATCTTATGTGATGTTGAAATGTGGGGTCTTTGGGAAGATATTAAGTTTAAGGTCAGTAGGATGGGACCCCCCACATTGTTTGCTGGTAACTTTGTAAGAACAGGGAATGAGACCAGGACAGAGATTCACAGACACAAATGCTCCCTAATCAACTGACACCTGCCCCTGACAAGAAGACCCTTATCAGATGTGGCCCCTGAACTTTGGGCCCTCAAACTGTGAGCTAAATAAATATTTATTATTTTAAAATTACTCAGACTCAGGGATTGTCTCTTATCAGCAACAGAAAGACTAGAACAGAAAGTGCATGTTTTAGCTCAGACAGACAATACATAGCCATTAATTATAATTATTGTAAGGATAAAAGTAAAAGTCTAAGAATATCCAAATAATGGAAGGCTAACTTGAAGACAGACTTTTTCCACCCCTACACACTGCTTATTTTTCTTTCTTAAGAAAAAAAGAAAAGGCAAGAGTGCACATGCCTTGACAGAGAAAGAGAGAATCCCCAATGGAGCATGGTCCTGCTGTCATCCCTTCCCCTCCATTTCAGCATCCCATCAGGACTCTGGGCACTCACACATATCCAGAAAATTTTTCAGGCATCCTGGGATAAGATTCAAATTATGGTTGGCCCATTTCTCATGCACATCACTTAAGCATTGTACTATGGGACTGGCCCTGATGGCTTATATGTTTGCCTTTGAAATTTGAAACTTCCTGAACATATAAGGGGTCTTTTAAAAATGTATTAAAAATATCAAGTGTTAAAAAAAAAACTATGCATAGATTCTTAATTTTTTATTTTTGTTTCTGTTTTGAGAGAAAGATACAGAGCAAAAGAGAGACAGGTCCCTCTAACAGTGTCTTCATGCTTTAATCCACCCCCAGCCTCACCAACTCAGATCACAGACATAAGCACATGCTGACATGTTTGTTCATTTCCCCTCTTAGCCTTCCTGTTACTTATTATGGTATATTACTTTAACTCTTATCAAGAACTCCAGTTTGAGCTCATATGGTGACAAAGTGGTAAAACACATCAATCTAAGAGGCTAAGCCACATGGGAAGGTTTTCAGACTTGCATCTGGAGACAGGCTAAAGCATGCTGGGCATGTATGTGCCCTTTATGTGGGGCTAGCTGAGGCTGGGGGTGACTGACTGTGGTTCAAGTCTCAGACCAGTTGGCTTGCTTTCTCACTTTCTTTATTATTATTATTATTTACAATCAATCACTATACATCATTTAGCATGTAGAGAGAATTTACCCAACATGAATTACATTTCAGACCAGTCTAGTTGAGAAGACTAATATTATACACATTATCATCAACAGGTAATAAACCCTTTCTGTGTCCTACGAATGTCTTACATCTCTATTTTTCTCCCTAATTTCCTCGCCTATTCTCTTCCCCTCTCCCATTCTCCTTCTACACTCTCTCCAGGGTCCATAACTATTTTAAGTGCCTTTATGCCCTCAAATCTTTCTGTCTCTACTATAGAGTGTGAATAGTTGGTATATGTTAAGTGGAGACTTACAATGTCTCTCTTTCATAGCCTGACTTGCTTCACTCAGCAATAAATCTTCTATATTCATCCACTTTCAATCAAATGTCAAGGTCTTGCTGTTTTTATGGCTAAATAGTATTCCATGGAGTATATGTGCCACACTTTTTCAATTTATTCATCTGTTCGTGAACATTTGGGTCGGTTTCATGTCTTAGCACTTGGTGAGTAAGCAAGTGGCATAATGCTTTCTTGCTTTCTGAATTGCAGTGTCAGTAACTGGGAGAGCTCTCTCCCCACACAACCTCAGTCATGGAAAAACTAGATAAACTTAAAAACAAGACAATAAGAAAGAAAAACTTCAACTTCTTTTTCCTGCAGTTTGTTATTTAAACTTATGTGGTAAAACTACAATCTGGGAAACCCCAAAAGTGTATAATTATTAATTTCTTGTGCCTGATCTGGGGACGTTGTTTGCTCCAGTATGCAATATATAACTTTAAGATGTTTCCACAATTTGTTTATAGTGTTGAACTCAACTGTGTCTGTGTTACAAGAGAACCTTTTATTTCTCTCCCACTTATGAGCTACTTCGATTGTTTTTCAATCTCTTTAAATCTCTCTCCATCTCTCAGTATAAAAGCTCGTATTTTCTTCACATAGAAAGTATACGTCAACATCCTGCTTTGTATCAATATTTTGAATACAGAATAGTACTAGGAGCATAATTAACTGAGCAGAAATCAATTGCACAATTGCAAATCTTTTAAGATCACTTTCTAATTTAGCTACAAATAAAATAGAAATACTCACACATGACATGAAAAAGTGAGAGGTAATTTCGACTGGTGAAGTGTTTCAGACATCTATGAAAGTTTTGCTTTCATACCTGTGTTCAGTTTTAAAGAACTAATTGTTTCAATTTTTAAATAAAATGATTAAATCATTTATGTTATCTTTTTCAAATCATCATTCTTATTAACAAGGGATTTATTTTGCACAGGTAATTCTGCTGTCTGTGAAGTCATTTAATAACCTACTCAATATAGAAACTAATACTTGTAGACAGATGGCTTCAATCACAGCCTCTGAGCTTAAATATTTACATTTTCTTTGCTTCTTTAAGAGCAGTAGCTATTTTTGTTTTATTTTGCTTTACAAAAAATGAAAAGAAAGTACTGCCATTTTAGCTTAATTGTCATATAAAATTACTTTAATGATCTTGTTTATATATTATATGTCTACTTAACTTGAATTATGGGGAAAATACCATTTTTCTAAAACTTCTATCTTCACTATTGATTTATATGCCCTTATAATTATTTCAAGTTTGTGACCTGAACTTGAAATGATTACAAGACTGGGTCAAGCCTAAAATGATTCATGTTTGGATAAGACGAATGCTGATCTATCTAAGATATACTCTACCAATCTATAACATTCTAAGGATTATTTTTTAAGATTGTGGCTATTGCTTGAGACAGCAAAGAGTGATAAACTATCTGATTGAAGCTGTTAGTCAAATAATTAAAGAGACCAATTAATCTCTTCTAATTAGGTTGCTTAAATCAGTATTAAATTTGCAAGTAGAGTTGTTATTAAATAAATGCCCTGCGATTGCACCATCAGTTTACTGGTAGTTATGCCAAAAATGCGTCACTGAAGTATAGTGGGTTTTTTGGTTGTTGTTGTTGCTGCTGTTGTTTTAGTTTACTATACAGCATATGTCCAAGAAAGAGAGAGAGAAAGAGAAAAATCTCCCCCAAGCCATGGAGGAAGGGCCAAGTCACAATCCCCTCTCTTTCAGTGTCCTCTCAGAATTTGGGGGACACATGCTCATACACCTGGCATGATTCATGCTGCTTGGTCGAGGACTCCATCAGCTTAGTCAGCCATGTGGGATCCAAATGCTTGACCCCCATGCCACCTGTTGGCCCTAGTGTGCTTATTTTAATAGTTTGTGTGTGTGTGTGTGTGTATGCGTATATGAGTTTTGTATATATGTATATATATGTGTGTGTGTATATATATATATATATCTTTTGTATGTGTGTATATATGTATATGTATATGGTATTACAGTATGTATATGTATGTATGTGTATAAATACACACATACACACATACACACACATACATATACACACACAGAAAGATATATATTTTCCCTCAGAAGTATTATGTTTCTTCAAAATCATTCAATCATTCATACTTGGGATCTCCTTGTGAGTAGGGTATACAATTTAAACCTTTTTTCTCCAGATTTGGTCCTCTGGGCCAATGAAAATCATGGCCTTGGCTATTCTTACTCTGTTCCCATCCTCTGCTGGATCTAGAATGGGGAGGGCTTGTCTAAAAACACAGACATTCTACCAGGCACCATCGGGAAGCCCTTTCCTGTCTGGAACACACAGTCAACTATAGAAAGTCTTATCTTCCTCATGGCTTTCATGTTTTGGTCACAGGGAAATTGGTTAATAGGATAGAACTTTCCTCTTTAAACTCCACTCTATACCACCCAATCCCTGATTCACTCACTTCTTCTTTTAGTGTAGAGGAAGGGATCATTTTTTAACTCAGGGGAGAAATCATTCTTGTGAAAAGAAAGGGATTTACCATAAATAAATGGGAATGTCTGTATAAGTAGAGCCTCTTAGCCAGGGCTCTTTATTTTTTATTTTTTTTTTTTTTGTAAGTTTCTGTTGGCAAAACGCTCAACAGAAAATATATCTTTGGTGAGGATTTTAGACATTAAGTTTTTAACTGTTTTTAAGGTTTTTGCCATAGGTTGTGTGTGCTCATTGGAGAAACAGAGAGAAATAGAGAGAGACAGAGATAGGGAAAGTGAGAAATCACCCCCTCCCCAGGGAAAATGGCCACTCTGCCATCCTTTTTCCTTCAGTCTTGTCCCGGGATTTTGAGCATGCATGCACATGTGTCCAGCATGATTTTCAAGCCATCAGGTCCACAACTTGAACCATTGTTGCGATGTGGGAGTCCAGCATTTTAACCACTATACCACCTGCTGGCCCAGATACTAAGTTTCCATAGAATAGGGGCCAGTAGATGGTATAGCAGTTATGTTGCAGGACTCGCACATGGCCAACCACAGTTCTAGTCCAGGAGCCAGTGGCTTGAAAGTCATGCTGGGCATGCATGCATTGTGTGCTAATGATCCCAGGAAGAGAATGGGAAAGAAGGAATTATGGCCTGGCCACATAAGATATCAAAAAGTATTTAATCTGTATTAATATTTTTCAAATTTGAGAGCCACTGAGGAGATCAGTATGTAACCTGGCTTAGCATACTTGCACGTTTCTCTCACAGGTAGTCCCTTATTTCTGCCGCAGGTCTGATACATCACCTTTTTCTTTAATGAGTATCCTTGCACCTAGTTGTTGCCTGATATCAGTATATAAATACTTGTACTATAAAATAAGTGATTTGCTGCTTCTCCTTTTTAACTTAGTCACTTCAAAGTAAATCATTGCTGATTCTATTTCAAGTATAACCTTAATGAGTCCTGGTCATTGAGAATGTGCATTTGTGCCTTCTATTGAACTTATTTCATTTACTAAATATATATTGGCCATTAGTTATAGCTAAGTATGACAGCTTATAAACACTAAAATTTGTATCTACCCAGAGGAAAAGTGGAGAAGGACAGTTTCCAAGGACATATTTCTCCTGCATTATTCGGTTGCTGAATTTTAAGAATTAACAGACATTTCACTAAATTTTCCTGGAGGGTTTAAAGTAGAGTCACGTAAGAACAAATGCCAACCATTTGCATTACATGTAGTCAGCAATCATTGCAGAATAAGATATTCATTCAAGTAGTTTTAAGTCCAGAGTCTCATTGCTAGGGATTAGGTACTATAATTAAACATTTTTTAAATTAAACCTGGTAAGTACCTTTAATATTTAGCAGTTATTGAATAATAATTTACTGATATACTACTTAAAATCATGGAAGAAATTAAAAATTAAATCAAACAGGCTCAATGCTTTTGCAACTCTGTCTTGGGGACTGTGTACCTTTCTGTGAGTGACCTAGGGTTACTGTTTTTTCTCAATTCTTTGTACAATCCTGAAGCATCTAAAATATGAGCATCATTCAAAGTGTACAGGCTGGAGTGATAACACCTCTTGGGATCACATAATTAAGAGGAAAGCAAACCAAAAAGTTTATTTCTAGTTGTATCATGATCAGATAGAAATAAAAAGTTAACAGAAATATATATATATAGATATATAGATATATAGATATATAGATATATAGATATATATAGATATATATCTTATTGAGCTGTGTTGGTGCAGGGAGTCAACACTGCACTGGGGCACAATCTGGAGACCATAGGGAAGGCTCTGGGTCTGAGTCTGTGCTCAGGTCCCCGTCTGGCTGCAGGGTTTCGGGGAGAAATGTGGCATGAACACCCATTGAGGATGCCTCTCTCTTTCTCACATGGAGGAAATAAATACACTTTTAAAAATGTGTTTTGTTTGTTTGTTTGTGTGTTTGTGTGTGTGTGTGTGTGGTGGTTTTGTTTTGTTTTGTTTTGCCTTGGTCCTTCTGACTGGGGTTAGATAGTATCTCACTGTGGTTTTGATTTGTATCTGTCGGTGATAATGTATATGGTAATATCTTTGACTGGACTAATATATAGTATATTCATGCTGGAAAAATCCATTTTGTATGAGATGAAGATATACAGTGATGCAATGTAAAAAAAGAAGAAAATAAAAGAGAAAAAGTTGTTTTTGTCATGAGAGATTTTTTTAAAGAGCTATTTATTTAATTTTATTTGTCATTATTATTATTTTAATTTGACCAGAGAGACAAAGAGAGAGAGGGAGAAAAAGAAAGTGAGAAAGCAAGCTGCTAAGTCTGGGATGTGAATCATGGTCAGCCATTTGGGAATCCAGAACCTCAATCACCATGACACCCACTGGCCCCCAGTGGATGCCTAAAAGCCCATGTAGTACTGATTCTGTATATACTGCATTCTTTCCTAGGCATCCAGACCTATTATGAAGTTTAATTTATGACTCAGGTACGGTAGGAGATAAATAACAATAAGGAATAACCATCTGGACCCATGATGACAATATACTACAAACAGTTATGTGAATATGGCCTATATATATACTTATGCCAATCAAGCTAGACCTTAAATATTCCTGATTTTTTAAAAATACAGTAGTCTCCACTTACCTGTGGTTTTATATTCCAGTTTTGTTTACCCACAGTCAAGTAGGGTCATGAAGAGCCTCATGGCTATCAAGTGTGTGTGTGTGTGTGTGTGTGTGTGTGTGTGTGTCTGTGTAGTATGTATGTATATGACAACTACAGTGCTCCTGAGCTTGACCATTAATTACAGTCTATGAGCTTTACTCAACCGTCATCACTTGGCATGCCACAAAGTAAGAACATAGGGAAGAAACGGAAGTACATTTTCCTATGTGAGTTTAATTTTGTTCTTCAAATTTTAATAATAGATAATAGAAAACTAGAAATCTATGTTAGGAATGCCAGGAGAAAGGTCATAAAGATGTTGTACCAGCCATCAACTAATACAAAATAATTATATGGTGTAAATTCAATCACTATGTTACTAACATTAGGCTATGCTCTACAGACATAGAGGTAATTAAGAAACAGGTTCTGGGGCCAGCCAGCAGCATGGTGATTAAAGCAACTGGATTTCACATGGTCCACTAAGGAGCTGGAGTCTCAGACCTGGCTGATTACATAACCCACCGGGCATGTGTGTGTATGTGCCCAAAATCCTGAGAAGAGAGTGGAGAAGGGATTGCAGCATGACCAATTCCCTAGGAGAGCTTTCTCATATTTTCTTTCTCTGTCTCTCTTTCTCTCTCCCCTTCTGGCAAGCACATGTGCTCTATAGCAAGCTTTTTAAAATTAAATAAAAAATACAGGCTGTGCCCTCAAGAAACTTATATTCCCTGAACATGTTTATAAACACTGCAGTTTCTTAAAATAGCGGTGTCTCTTTTTATTTCCTTTTGAAAGTGAAGTCTAGGGGGCCAGTAGGAGGCATAGTGGCTAAGGTACTAGACTTCCACAGGGCTGACCACAGTTAGAGTCCTGGACCTGGCAGCTTGCTTTCTCATTTTAACTCTTGTCTGTCTGTCTGTCTCTCTCTCTCTTTCTCTCTCTGTCTCTCTGGTCAAATTTAAAAAATAGTAATAATAAACACAAAAGAAAATGAAGTCTAATATTGTCCTAAAGAAATCACTCTTTACACTATTTTCCCACATTTCATTTGATTGAGAGGCAGGTCTCTTTTATATGCATAACTTTTGTTAATAGAATGAACATATTGCAAAATGCATGTGAACTAATTTGATCCAATTTAAGTGAAGCTAAAGATCTATAAGGTTAGGTGCAGATTCCATCTCTCCTTCTAGAGTTGTTGGAGTAGACTGTGAGATTTAAACTACCATGGCTATAGAAACAAGACTGGAACCTCCTGGAAAATCAGAAAGGAGTAGACCCAAGGACATAGCACTGATAATGAGCTTTGTGTTATAGCATGAATCCTATTGTTGCTGCTCCCACAGACATCAACTTCCCCCACAGTATTCATTCCTCGAACAAATGAATTTTTTTTTTCTCTTTTAAAGCCAATAGATGAGTTTATATCACACAAGTCTAAAAAAAATAGTGGATGATAAAATAGCAAATAAACATTTACCAGCTGGTAGACTGCAGGAGTTAGGCATACATAACATAAGCATTTTGAGTTGCCCAATAAATAGTAAAAAGAGGCGACTAGGATCAGTAAGCAAATAGAAAACTATGTGCAGTTATATAATAAACTGCAGATTTAGGTAGAGAGAAAGGACTGTCTGAAAGGCAATATCTGGTGATAATTTTTAGTTCTTTATCAAGGACTATCAGAGTATAACTAGATAGCTAGTGAGAGCAGTATAAAAAAGATAGACTTCCTACTAATGGTGCTATAAATAAATAAAACAGTACAAGAAATAGTGGATAAAAAAATAATAAACAAGAAATAGCCCATGCCTAAGAAGATCTACTGGAGAGCAAGACCTCAGTAAACTATTACACCATATTATAGTATCGATGTGGTAGGAGAATTCCAAAGAAATCATAAAATTTCAAATTTGGAAATAGGATTAGGGGCAACATCACAGAGAAAGGGAACATTTAAAACTCTAAGAATATGGAGATCATGAATGATTATGTTAACAGAGGTCCATGGTACAAACGGGTACATGCGGATTTGGGTGGAAAACAAATACTGTTTGCAGCTGTATCTTGTAGTTACTAAATGTATAGCTGAAGTGTTTGTGTATAGACAGCATTAGATTTTTTAGCAAAGGAGGGCAAAGATAAATGCTATTCCTTTCAAAAAGAATTAAATATGAGACTTTTGAGCTGTTTTCAGGAACTCTGAAAAGAGATGGGCTTTTATGGCTATTTGGAAGAGCTCGGGAGACAGATATAGGGTCTATTTGTGTGTAGGTGTGTGTCTATATGTATTTATGGAAGTTATTATCTTTTAAAAGAATGAAACTTTGCTCATGGATGTAATACAGAAAAAAAATAAAAGATGAGGGTAAAACAATGCTTCATAAAGAAGTAACAATGAAGAGATAAATAGATAAAAGAACCCCAAAAGTGACAAATACCAAAAATTTAGGAGGATACAGAAAATAGAATGATGTTTCAAGCCAGAGTTGTTAGCTAACATGTTTTCTTCTTAATTTTGAAAGGGGGGAGCATGAGTGAGCACAAATAAGTGACTATATATATATGTATATACATATGCATATATATATACACTTATCAGTATTGAAAGTGATGAACTATTTATATCAAAACTAAAATACTATTTGCTGTAACTCTCTAGAGATAAGCAGAAAGACTGGTGAGGGTATGGTATCTATTTCCAGGGACTGAGATGATAGAAGTTATTTATTCAGTTATAGAACCTTTCCTAGCAGGATATAGAAGAATAAAATTAGAAAATTTCAATGATTCTAAAATCTATCAAATCAAGGTAATATTTGATGAAAAATATCACGTGGATATTATATTCAAACAAGTTGTTTAGAGTTTGATTATTAGTTCAAATGGAATTGATGTCACCCCTCTGCAGATTTTCTATAAAGTTAGGTGTGTCTCGTATAAGACCCTAATAGGTTTGGTTGGAAATAAAATAATTTAAAATTAATTTTGAGAAGTTAAAGAGCAGTTTTAGTTTTTTATGTTGTGCACGACCAATGTAGAAGTTCCCTAGCACCTTGAGAACAATTTTGATCTGACATTTTTAAAAATTTATTTTTTATTTGTTATTATTCTTCAGTTTTGACCAGAGGGAGAGAGAGAGAGAGAAAGAATGAGAGAGAGAGAGAGGGAGAAAAAAAGGGAGGGAGAGTGAGAAAGCAAGCCTTTAGGTCTGAGATTTAAACTGTGGTCAGCCATGTGGGAATCCAGTGCCTCAATCACCATGCTACCTGTTGGCCCCCTGATCTGACATTTTCAATTAGAAAAAAATGTTTAATAAAAAGCAGAAAAATTTGGCAGCTGATTTGAACCTTCATAAATTTTATAAAAGTATTAGCCTATGGACACATGAATTGCAAGTGAGAGCTTTTGGGGGCCAGAAGCTAGAAAAATAAAGTGTAACTTTTGAAGTCCACTACTTGTGGACAATGGGGCTCAGATTTTATATTCAATAAATGACAGCTCTATGTCTTAGCATATGGTACTTTTTATTATATTTTAAAAATTTCGTTTATATATTCAACCATTATACATATAGCTTGTAAAATGAATTCTCTTAACATAAATACTCTTCACACCAGGCCAGTTGAGGATACTATACACATTAGCATCAGCAGACAATAATCTATTTCTGTGTCCATAAATATCTACATGGTATTTTGAATAAATATTGTTTGAAGTAAATCTAATTGAATTCATTAAAGATCTAACAGAGCAAAAAAATATGAAGCATTTCTTCAAAAGAGTTAATAAAAGAAATGACATCAGTGCAGTGCAGTCTGAATTGCATAGATGCAGGATTAGAACTGGCAGTAAGGTGCACAAAAGGAAAGCAAGCTTTCAGTCTACTTTAGGCAATGTCACTAAAGATACTTGTGTCAGACAGAAGAAGAAATGAAAAGACCAGGAATTTAATCATCTGCTGCAAACATATAAACTCATGTAGTTTGACTGAATGATATTTCCCAAAGGGTTATAAGGAGATGTCATAGCTGAAAAGTAAACATTTTAATTGTTTTTCATTGTATTCAGGCATTACAATCACACAGTAAAGTTCCTTACTGCCAGAAAGTGAGGACTGGGTTAATAAAGAAGGTTGGCAAATGAAGATTTTGGCATACTCATACCCACGTTTGGCCAAGGCGCTAAGCCAGCAGATCCCTTTGCTAGTAGAACTGGAATTCTAGATCATAATTGTTTGCCTAACAATGAAAGGCCACCAGAAGGGTTATGCTTTCACTCTCAGAAGAAATGTTGAATGAATAATCCAAAAGATTTGTCCAATCCAAATCCATCATAAAGATAAGTATTTTCAGTAAAGCGAAGAAATAATTCAGAAATATTTTAGACTTATGTCATTTGAATAAATATATATTTTATAAATATGATTTGGTTAAGTTAATATAAAAATAGAATCTAGGGCCGGCCAGGTGGCATAGTGATTGGGGCCAGCTAGATCCCACATGGCTGACTACACAGTTCGAGTCCCAGATTCAGTATATTGAAAAGCATGCCAAGTGTGCATGTGTGCTCAAAACCCTGAGTGGAGAATGAGGGAGAGGAGATTGGTGTGGTCATCCCCTTAGGGGGTGTTTCTCAATTTCTCTTTCTGTCTCTCTCTAGTAGGTGCACATGCCCTATGACAAATTTAAAAAAATCTAGTAGTACAAATTACTTATTGTAGGTTGAGCATCCTTAATCCAAAAGCCTGACACCCAAATGATCTGTTGGGTGTCAGAAACATTTTGAGTACTGATATGGCACCACCAATGGAAAATTCCATACTTGATCTCATGTGATGACTCACACTCAAAATGCTGCAAATAAAAACATTGTGGAAAGTCATCTACAAACTGTGTCTATGAGGTAGATATGAAGTGTAAATGATTTTTAAAATAATTATTTATTTTATTTATTATTATTAATTTAAAATTTGTTACACAGCACGTGTGCTCATGAGAGAGAGAGAGAGAGAAAGTGAGAAAGCAAGTGCAGGTCTGAGACTCGAACCCCAGTCAGCCATATGGTAGTCTTGCACCTCAACCACCATGCCACCAGCTGGCCCCCATAAATGAATTTTGTGTTTCAGCTTGGGTCACATTCCCAAGATATTTCATAAAGTCAATGCACATATTCCCAAATCTGAAAAAAATTCCAAATTTGAAACACTTCTAGTCCCAAGCAGTTGAGATAAGGGATAAGAGATAATTAACCTGTACTTTAACATGAAAAAGACAGGGAAGCTTTTTTTTACTTCTTAAATTTAATTTCAAATCCTATAAGAGTTCATCATAAAACAAAAGCAAACACAAAATAATTTGTAAGAATATTGATTCAACCTGTATACAGTCTCCTTTTACCCATCCACTCCTATAAATCAAACGAAAAGAATGTAACCCAGGGCTGGCCCTCTACTCTGATGGTTGGGGGAGCTGGTCCTACATGGTTGATAATGGTTCAAATTCTGGCTCAATGGCTGGAAAAATATTCTGAGTACATGTATGTGCATGTCCTAAATACCCATAGGATGGAAAAATGGAGGAAAATAGATATCAGTGTGAACATGCACCATTGAAAGGAACTTCTTCCTCTTCCTCTCTTTCTCCTTCTCTTTCTGTCTCCCTGGTGAACACATATGTCCTTTGGCAATTAAAAAAATAAAATACGTATGTAACCCAAACACATATAGTGAATCTCAGGACAAAATAAAAGGGGGAGGGGATTTGTCTAAAGCAGTTAGCATCACTGGGGTATTACTCCAGGTGGTTTGACACTAAATCCAAGTTCATTATGTATAAATCAAAATATTTGTTTAGCTACACTATGTTAGAATCCGGTGTTTCTTTGCAGTTTAAGTGTTAGAGGTGTAAAACTGTACCATTAATGACCACTATTCCTTCTGCTTCCTTAAATGTGGTCTATTCAAATTTTAAACCAGAAGTCTATAAAATACAGAGATGAACACTGAAAATTTATAGAATTTTAGACTATTCAATAGAAAAACTAACAGAAAATAAGATCATAAATGGATAATAGATAAATCATATTCACAAAAGAATCTAAATGGCTAGACCGCAGGTAAAAAAAGATTCTGGTGAAAAAAAATTTTTTTGAGAGTTTTTTTTTTGCTATAAGGCACATGTGCTCACCAGACAGACAGACAGAGACATAGAGACAGAAAGCGAGAAATCACCCCCCAGGGGGGATGGTCACGCCACAATCCCTTCTCCTCCATTCTCCTCTCGGGATCTTGGGCACGCACGCACACGCGCCCGGCGTGAGTTTTAAGCCACCGGGTCCAGGATGCGAACCGCGGTCAACTACGTGGGAGTCCAGTGACATAGCCATTACGTTAACTGCTGGTTCCCTCTGATGAAAATTTTAACAGCAGTGAGATATTCTTTTTATTCCTCCTATCTATCAGCGTGCTTCAAAGAAGTGCTTTGCGAGATGAGGATAGGTGTTTTTATAAGGGAACAAAGATGGTAGCTCACAGTTTCTACTGGTTTTACATCCTGACTATTTCATCTAGCAGAAAAGTATTAGGAATGTATACATTGTCTCATAGTTTGCAACCAGACATTCATTCCATGGACCTCCTTTTATGTCAGAAGTGACTCTGTAGTCCCAGAGAGTACTCACCTGACAATAAAGTACTCTATCATAATATACTAATAACACTTGAAGCCTACCTAATATAAGGACAGTCAACTTTTCATTTTCTTGAGCTATAAACACAATGGCTTTTCCATTATTATTTCACCTGTAACTGTGACCTGTTTGAGAGAAAAATAAATTTAATATAACTGACCTGAGAAAATAATAAGTAAAAGAAATATTTTTTGAGCTTTCTCAAAAGGAGTCTTTCAGAAACGGTTTCCTATTTACTTTAAAGCTTATTGGATTTTAACTTCTCAACTGAAGATCAGAATTGAGAGATCAAACTCATGCTTCCTTGAAAACATCACCCAATCTCAGTTATAAATTTTGGGCAACTTTTAGACACTTAGAGTTGAATGACTGTTTAGTCGCTTCCTTAATAGAGCATAAAATTTGGAACTAAGTAGCAAGTAATTTTGAAATGTATTTGCAAATTCTACAAACCTATATTTTCCAGATAAGACCACTTTAATTCAAAATTTTTTTAAAATACGTGGATTTAGTTTGTAACTCTAAAATATTTATGGGTAACTTATTGGTTGTCTTTCATTAGAATAAAATTTTATTTCTAGTCATACACATTTGCATTCAAGATTCAAATATGTTATTTTCTTAAGAAAGATATATTGTGAAAATACCAAGTTAGATCCTTTTAAGTTGTAATAAAAATCATAACTCAAAATTAAATAGTTTTGATAGTCCATAAATAACAAAGATCTAGGTATTTGAGTTTTTATTTGATTCATTCTCATCATAGCAACTGATTATTAATATGACTACCTAATGTTGGTCCCTTGTCATTAAAAATATGCAATGTTACAAGTTTCTTGGTGCCGATACCTAGAATTCTGTATTAATCTGGCACACATTGGATCATCTATTTCAACTTCATTGATACAGATTTTGCTCTACCACATTCTATGTTTTCAAAACAATCACTTCCTATGTCTTCAGAATTTTCTTTATAATTATTCACCTTCCTTCCTTCCTTTCTTCCTTCCTTCCTTCCTTCCTTCCTTCCTTTACTCTTTCTCCTCCTTTTTTTTTTTTTAGACAGAGAATGTTGCTATAGGGCATGTATGCTCCAGAGTGAATGAAAAAGAGAAATCAACTCCCAGAGGGGGTGGCCAAGCCACAGTCCTTTCTCTTCTATTCTCCTCTCAGGATTTTGGGCACACACACACACACACACACACTCACATACACACTCAGTGTGAGTTTCAAGACGCCAGGACCAGAACTCAAAAGTGCAGTCGCTTAGGTGGGAGTCCAGCACCCTAACCACTACGCACCCTGCTGGTCCCACTCTGCAGCTTTCTTTTGGGAATATTCTCCTATCTATTCACCATCTGACCATTTCATAAATATTTGTGCTCTAAGTTTGATTCCTTCTATTTATTGAGAGATCTAGTCTATCATATCATTTCTCCTGTGGATTAAATCATTTTCTGTGTGTAGAAAATTCCCAGTTCACAACTCCAGTGCATGCTGCTTGACAGAGCCCCAGGCTCCAGATCCTCGTGCCTTGTTTCCTGAGATTCCATAGGAAAATGTCTAAAATATATGACTTTATTTTTCTGTTTCCCCAACCCATGCCCCATTCTGGTTTTAATGATTCACATGTAACCAAAGCCACTAGTCTTTTTTTTCCTTTACCTTTATAAACTTTTATTTTTTTCTTTTATTATTATTTTTTGCATTCAATCACTGTATATCATTACATCATACAAGATGAATTTTCCCAGCAAAAGAAACAATAATTAGAGTGAAGAGAGAACCTCAGAATGGTAGAATATATGTGCATACCATCTCTTGGATAAGGGACTTAAAACCAAAATATACAGGGAACTCAAGTAGCTTACCTGAAAAGAAAAATAATAATAATAGATTCAATTTAAACAAATGAACTAAACAGACAGCTCTTTTTTTTTTTTTGGTTGGGGAGAAACGTTTTTTACTATAGGGCGCATGCTCTTGCCAGAAAGACAGAGAGAGACAGAGACAGAAAGCAAGAAATCACTCCCTAGGGGGGGATGACCATGCCATGGCACAATCCTTTCTCCTACATTCTCCTCTCGGGATCTTGGCACTCATGCACACGCGTCCAGTGCAAGTTTAAGCCACCAGGTCTGGGACTCAAACCGTGGTCAACTACATGGGAGTCCAGCAACATAGCCATTATGCCAACTGCTGGTCTCAAACGGACAGCTCTTTAAGGAAGACAAATGAATGGGCACAAGTCTTAATATGACTTTTGATTGCTTTCTTTCCTCAGGCCCAGTTTCTAATCAATGTTTACATTGTTTGGTGAATTCGAACCCTGTGGAGTTATTTTGATAAGTACTACCCCTGTGAGAGCCTACGTTCTGTGTCTGTACCCTTTTAACAGAATACAATGAGGAAAACACATGGAAGCCACACTAAACATTTCTATTTTAAACTCATGCCTCGAGATATCAGATGGACCCTTGAAACTGTGCAGCCCATACTAGGGATGTAGCAGTCGACAAACTCTACCATTGCCTCACACATGATTAGTTTTCTTTTGCTCCTCTCTGTTCAAATCACATTGGCTGTGCTACTCAGGAGTGTCACTCCCCAATGGCTCTTCTTTCTACATCAGCAAGAACATTGACACCAAAAGAATGTTGCAGATTCTTATAGCCCCAACTACCCAATTACCAGTAGAGGTAATATTTTCTCTGCCTTTGACCTTAGGTGACTCCTCATGTATCTGTGATAAAATATCTCCACTTGTTAATGAAAGCCAGTGCCAGTTCTTTCCTGCCTACCTACAAGCATTGCTCAAGGAAAGCTCTCCTGTCTTGTCTACGATATACAATTTTCATTCTCTACCCCATCATTGTTGTAACAGAACAACTACCTACTCTTCTCTTGACCTTCTCTTGTCAGTTTTTGCCCTATTCTTTTTCTTTACTCTAATAGGTATCAAAACTTTTCAAGGGAGTTGTTTATACACTCTTCCTGTAATTCCTCTCCTCCTATGCTCCCTTAAACCCAATTTATTTCATCACTCTCCAAAAACTGCTCATGTCAAGGTCAACAGTGACCTCTATTTTGGAAAATCCAAGAGTCAATTTTCAGTTCATATACTCTGAGTCGAAAGCAGTACTTGACATAGTTGGACGTTCCCTCCCTCCCAACTCCCCCCACCCTAGATCCATTTCTTTGTCCAGCTGTTCACTCTGTCTCGGCCTCACTTATGAATTCTTTCCTTTTCCCACCTCTGTAATGTTTTTGTGCATTTTTTGCAAATATACATATATACACCCACTTTTTTTCTCATTTGCCAATACAATAAGGCATTTTCCATGAAATAGGTTGTGATTATTTATCTATCTGTATAATCGATGTCAAAACTAATATGGTCATTTATCCAGTGACAACTCATCTAAATTAAGGAAGAATTTAAAAATTGTTATTTTGCAAAAGGAATTTCTGTGACTTCCTGCCACTGCCCTTGAGAACAAGCTAAACAAGTAACATAATGATGGAAGGGTTCAAAGGTGCTCCATTAGCATAGATTCCAGTGCCTTTTGATCAAATATATAGTGTGGTTAAAAGGCAGAACTATTTCCAGTATGAACAAACAGAACAGATACGTTAGGGCTGGAATGCCTTGCTCTTTCTTACTAAACTGTTGCCAGGATTTCTTTAAATTATTCATGTCTTCTATGAGTGAGGTAGACAGAAATTGAGACAAAGAAACAGCGCCCCATCTCCATTCTCAGGGTCCTAGGGCTGTGTTCCACTCCTGGCTTCAGTCAGCTCCCTGCTGAAACATATGTGCTTAGCATACTTGGGCAGCTCTCCAGACCTGAACCTATAACCTTCCCATGGGTCAGCCATGCAGAATGTTCCATTGTATTCTGCACTCACATCTTTCTGGATGCCAACTTTTCTAACTTTCAGCAACAATAAAATAGGACTTTCAGAACATGTAAATTTCACCCCCTCATAACATGCTTTCTCTGGGTGCCACAGAAGATCGTTTAAAGGATATTTATACATGTTCATTTAGAACAAATATTCCATCTTGACATCCAAGCTAAAAAAAAAACAAACAAACAAACAAACAAACAAAAAACAAACAAAAAAAACTTACTAAAATCTCTATTTTTCATGAAATTCTTGAGATATCTACCATGAAAATTTGAGGTCAGCGTTTCTAAATTTTCTACCAGCTCACTACTAACATACTGGGGCATTCTGGATGTTTTTGTTAGAGTTAATGACTCCCCACTTAGCTAAGAACACATTCTATGGTGACATTGTCTCCATTTATAAAACTTTCTGGAAATACAAAATATTTCAGTCTTTTTGGCATAATCTGAGTTTTCTAGGCCAACATTCTTCTGAGATAAGGATCCCATTAAGACACTCAACAAATTTTTCATGTTCTTTATTTGCAATATGTAGTCTACAATACAATTCTCTTTTTTCTTTTCTTTCTTTCTTTTTTTTTTTCCAGAGAGGTTTTTGCTATAGAGCACATGCGTTCTCCAACTGCTAGTCCTGAGTCTACAATCCTTATATGTACAGAATCCAGATACTTTCTTTTCATTTGAACTTTTGATTTGCTTGTCAGAGGATTTTGCACTCACCTGAGAGAAACAGAGAAGAGGGAGAAAGGACCTCCCAATGCAGCACGATCATGGCTCAATTTCTTTTCCTCCATCTCACCATTCTGGAGATTCTGGACATGCATGCACACATGCTCAGTGTATTTTTCAAGCTGCCAGGACTAGAATTCAAGTCGCAGTCAGCCATGTCAGATCTGACTCTCCTACCTGCTAGGTCGTGGGAACTACCTTTCAGATTCTTTTCAAATAATGCAGAAAACTAATATACTTTTCCCATATTTTGCAGTTCCTTTTTATTTCTTTTTTATTTATACAATCATTGTATATCATGACAGCTTATAAAATGGATTTTCCCAGCATAAATATACTATATATTACTTCAGTTAAAGATACACGGTATCATCAACAGATAATTTTGCTTCACAGGGGACTTTTGGAGGAACTCTCCAATGACCAGTTTTCTGGTGGGAAGTTACTGGTGATATGCTAGACTGCACCTCACACACCCGAGAGGGGCCCAGTAAGCAAAGCCTTTTGACCAGGTTTTCCATCGCACCATCTCCCTCCTTGCCATAGGTAGCTTCTGTCAGGGTAACCCTTCATTTCACAGATCTTTTCATATTGAGGTACTTTATATTTCTTTTTCCATTCCCTTAATTAATTTAATTCAGCCCCATGGTTTTACTATAGGTACGAACAGAGTCCCAGATTTGTGTCTCTGCCAAGAGATCTCTTGGCAACGACATACTCATGTATAAAACCAACTACCTGACACCTTTTCTAGAATGTGAAATGGCATCCACATTTCTTATCTAAAAAATTAAACTCAGGTGTTCTTCCCAAGACCTATTCACATACCAACTTACTGACTTCAGTTGAGAACTTCAGTTTTCCAGTTGCCAAGACAACAGGAACCATTCTTAACTGCTCATTCATGCCATCATTCAGAACATAAGAAATTCCTGTTTTCTATAACTTCAAAATGAGTGTCTTATCTAATTGGTGTTCATGCTCTGGTTATCACCCCAATCTGCTCTCATAGGGATAACTGTATAGCTTCTGAGCAAGTCTTCTCCTGCCACCCTGCCTCTGTATAGGTTTTTTCAAAGTAGCATTGAGAGTGCTTCTTTTAAAATACCAGTTTTACATCACTTCTCTGCTTATCACTACAGTGAGGGACCAGCGGATGGAGTAATGGTGACATCATTGGACTCTCAAGTAGTCAACTACTGTTCCAATCCTGGACCTAGCAGCTTAAAACTCATCTCAGGCATGTGTGCATAGGTACCTAAAGTCCCAAGAGGAAAATGGAGGAGAAAGGACTCCAACATGGCCGTCCCCCCCGGGGGTGATTTCTCATTTTTTTCTCTCTCTGTCTCTCCAGCAAGTGCATGCACAATATAGCAAAAATCTCTCTTAAATAAATAATAAACAAACAAACACGCTCTGCAGTGAGTCCCCCTCGCACCATGTGTAAAAGTAGAGATCGGATGATCGGATTCCTTTGTCTCTGCAGTTTCTCTATTGCTTAGAATGGCTATCTTGTAGAGGTGAGTACTTAACTAATATTCCCTGAAACAAATAAGTCAGAAAATGGGTACATAAACAAAGGATGGGAACACAAGTCTTTCCATGCTTTCATTACCTTCATTGTACATATAACATGCAGCTTTCAGAGAAATGCCGAGGTAATGGAATTTTCATGGAGTAGACTGCAAACATGGTACCACAGGCAGTTCGTGTACAATATTTATATAAACAGAATGCTTTGAGTGATTTTTGTTACTGAAAGAGAGTAGTGATTTTTATATGCCTTCAACATTATTAATATATAAACTGTCCTTTTTAAGAGTAGATTACAAATTTAATAGAAAAGTAATTTTAATTGTTTTGACATATTGTAATATTGTAAGTGAAAGTAAGTGAAATTTGATTGAATTTTCTATTTTTATTTTTAATGCTGGAGAGTACATGTGTGAGAAAAAGAGAGAGGAATACCCACCCATGGGACCAATTATGTAATTATGCCACAATCCCTTTTCCCCCTAACTCTTCATCCCATCTGGATCCGAGACACACTCAGCATGCAGCATGCATGCTGGTGTGGCTGGATTCAAGCCCTGGTCATCCCTGTGAGATCCAGCTCTCCCTGCACAGCTCCAAACCACTGCATCACAAGACTGGCCCTGACTATTCTATTTTAACATCAACTTAGTTGTCTAATAAAATGTTTAAGTATTTTTAATGTTTTCTTTTTTTATTACAACTTATTTATGGGTTTGTTATTGTGTTGCCTTAGGCAACATTGTGTAGTGAGTGCTACCATGAACTCTGGAACCAGCCTCTCTGGATTTGAACCTGGTCAAATTAGCAGCTCCACAGCCTTTAACAACATATGTACAATTCCTGTGCATTCATTCTTCATCCAGGAAATGGGGTGATAACAGTACCTGCTTGTGCCGGTGATTAATAGTCAATATATTCATCACGAAGCATACATAGCAAGCTCACTGTGAATGTTGACTATTATTAATGTTACTTAGATTTCAATTAGACTTGTAAAATATGTTAGCTTTGAGAATGGACAGGACAAGGGTAGTGAAATATTGATCCTAGGTGCATGCCTCAGGATGTCATAAATAATCAATGGTTTTAACAACTCTGTTTCCAGCCTGGGAAATCCTTACCCTCCTAAGTATACTTGAACAGGCTTAAAGAGAATAAGGAAACAATGTCAGAAGAAGGGAATTTAGTCATTTGCAACTAAGAACCTGTGGCTGAGGCTATTTTGTTGCAAGCCCTAAGCAAGAAATTAATCAAACTGAAGTTTTCTTCTAATTCCAAAAACAAGAAGCCCCTGAAGTATGAATCATAAATGAGTTGGTCCAGCCTTAGTGGGACATACTGCTGAGATGCTGTGCTCCATGAGCTGGGATCCTGTGAGAGGCCTGGGTTCAATTATCAATCCAACCTAAAGACCAGATGGGTGACCTGGGTGAGTCATCTAGTGGCTCAGGAAGCTGAGGCAAGAGGGTTATAAGCTCGAGGCCATCCTGGGCAATGTAG
>NW_006159859.1:645096-652823 GCF_000334495.1 Tupaia belangeri chinensis
GTAGGGAAATCCCATCAAAAAAGAGTAGAGCACAGAGGTGCACCTATAGGAGGCTCAGACAGGAAGACAGTGCATGGCAAGACCCAGTTCTAAAAATAAATAAGTTAATCAGTTAATTAAATAGAAGCATAATTCATGCACCTAGACCAGACACTGTTTATATACCTTCCTGATACACAGGATTTGCCAAGTGGCTGAGATGTCTAATAGAGCAGTTCATAGCACCATGGCCATGCTCCCCGGATAAAGGGCTTTGTATGTGAGAAACTTCCTGGTGCTAATAAAAAAAATGTAGAGTGTACTGGATTCATTATTTCGACTGTTTTACATCTATCCAAATTAGGGTTTAATGTGAATGATTTCATTACAGGTTAGGAATCACCTTAGAAATCTTAAGAGAACGTTCACAGGAATTAATTTTCATCCACCAGTGACTGAGAACTAGGTAGAGAATATCATTATATATTATTTTCCTAATTTTAAAAGCAATGGTGTCTTTACTCTGCTTCCACCAATAACTCTGAGTCTGTCGCAATACTTGAAGAGAGTGCATGGCAAGACTTCTGTCCTACATAACACCATTAGATTTATTTAATTTCCACTCATTCAATATAAAAACGTAGTTTTTAAATATTCCATCACTGATGTGGCTGAAATCATCCTACATGTATGATAGAATAAATACTTCCTCCTGTGAATATTTACAGCTAACCTCACTTTCTCCAGCTTGCTAAAAGAATTCTTTCTTGGGACTTTTCTCCATAATTCTGCTTGCCCTTTCACCCTAGCCTACCTCTCCTGATAGCACTTTCTAACTCCCAAAGAGGATACTTTGTGTTAGATAAGAGTTTAAAGTTCTACTGTTTTAGTAAGGCAAAAGGCAAAGAAAATACAAGTAACTAAATTTCAGACTGAGATGAAAGAAAAATGGCTTAGACCCAAGTACAAAGCAATTATATTGGGTTGTTAGGAAAGTCATGATGTGTTTTTTTTTTGTTTTTCTATGCAAAAATGAATCATGACTTTTCCAGCAACCCAATATAGTGTCACGCCAATAGCAAGGAAAGCAAAAGACATGCTCCCCTTAAACTGAACTGCATTGTGATAAATTTGGCCCAAAGCACTCTATACGTTAAGATCACCAGCTACAATTACTGCTAAGTTATGTGAATTCCATTGCCTCCTTTATTCCATAGCATTATAGAACGTGCTTTAGAACATTAGTAGAAGAGTTTCTTCATGGCTTCTTTTTCTTTTTTGTATAGTGTTAAGATTAAGAATGACTTCATGGGGGACCAGCAGTTAGCATAATGGCTATGTTGCTGGACTCCCACGTAGTCAACCGTGGTTCACGTCCCGAACCCGGTGGCTTAAAACTCACGCTGGGTGCCTGTGCATGTGTGCCCAAGATCCCAAGAGGAGAGTGGAGGAGAGGGGATTGCAGCGTGGCCATCCCCCCTAGGGGGTGATTTCTCGCTTTCTATCTCTCTGTCTCTCTCTGCCTGTCTGGCAAGCGCACGGGCCCTATAGAAAAACCTCTCCAAAAAAAACCAAAAGGAATGACATCAGGGCCTGCTCTTAGTGCCATAGTTAAGGCACCTGGATCCTATATGGCCAACTGTGCAGTCAGAGTCCTAGCCCCATTGGATTGAAGAACACACTGGGTGTGTGTGTGTGTGTGTCCAAAATTCTGACAGGAAGGAGGAATAGAGGAAAAGAGATTGTGGTGTAACCATCTCCCTTGCATATAATCTATTCCTCATATTCTATGTATTTGCATGTCACCTTCCATTTTAATTAAATTTCCAGTATATTACTTATGAATATATTTTAAAGAGTCAGAATCATTTAAAGTAATAAAAATGACAGGTATTCTTCTAATAGTCAAAGACAGTATTTGAGGAATAATATTCCTTCCATTTCATTTTTTAAAGAACTATTTGTTTAATTTTATTTACCATTATTATTAATTTTTAATTTGCTACAGGACACATGCACTCACCAGAGAGAAAGCATGAGGGAAAGTAAGAAAGCAAACTACTAGGTCCAGGACTTGTGTCACAGTCAGTCATGTGGGAGTCCAGCCCCTAAATCACCAGGGCTATAGGATTCGCTCTTGCTGGAGAGACAGAGACAGAAAGTAAGAAGTCACCCCCAGGCATGGGGATGGCCACACTACAATCCCTTCTCTTCCATTCTCCTCTTGGAATTTTGAACACACGCACACATACACACGAGTTTCAAGCCTCTGGATCTGGGTCTCAAGTCATGATCGGCCATCTGGGAATCTAGTGATGTGTCCATATGGAAGTCCAGCCACGTAGCCATTATGCCATCTGCTGTCTCCCATTTCATTCTTTTTTTTTTATCCTTTTTTTAATCATTTTTTTTTAGAGGTTTTCGCTATAGGGCGCGTGCACTCACCAGACAGAGAGACATAGAGACAGAAAGCGAGAAATCACCCCCCCCAGGAGGATGGTCACGCTGCAATCCCTTCTCCTCCATTCTCCTCTTGGGATCTTGGGCACGCACACACACGCGCCCGGTGTGAGTTCTAAGCCACCGGGTCTGGGACACAAACCACAGTCAACTACGTGGGAGTCCAGCGACATAGCCATTACGCTAACTGCTGGTTCCCCCCATTTCATTCTTAATAAGCAATTTTGTTACTCTCTGAATCAAACATAGGCATCTTTATTAGTGACTTTATCTTTTTTGATTTTTGCAAAAACATTGAGAGGGTCCAGCAGGTGGCATAGTGTTGAGGCCATAACTGGACTCTCATAAGGTTGACTATGGTTGAAGTCTAGGACCGAGTGGCTCGAAACTCTCACCAGGCATGTGTGTGTGTGAATGTCCAAGATCCCCAGAGGAGAATGGAGAAGAAGGGATTGCAGCATTGCCATTCTGAAGTAAGGGTAGTAATGTCTAATTTTCCCTCTAATTGTCTATCTCTCTCTCCCTGGCATGTGCACGTCCCTTAAGGCAAAAACTCCTTTAAAAAATTCCATAGGTAAATATGATAAATAATTTGAGGAGATTTTATTTTTATGGCAATAACTTTATTTGAAAAAGGCGTTAACTAATAGCACCAAGGTAAAGGTATATCCTTTATGGTATTCATTTTCTGTGAGGAAGATGACCTATCAGAAAAGATGCTAAAACATTTCGGTCCCTGCTCACATTTTCATTAAAATATCTTCCCCTTGCCCTGGTCTGCCCAAGTGATGTATTCACACAGTGGTCTGTGAATAGTCAGTTATGGTATTTATTTCAAATTACCTTGCATAGGTTACTTTTTAGGTGAGTATAAAGTCTACAAATAAGATTTAGCATTACTTGGTTTCTCTGTTTTGACTCTCATCCTCTTCAGAGGCCTTTATTAATTGAATTTCAGAAGACAATTCTCTATAATAATTGAATTCATGTTATGTGCAGACTGTTAGATGGCATTGTTTTATAACTGAGGGAAGAGGAGTTATTATAAATGTATGAAGATGAAAAAAATAGGTAACCCAGCATGGAAAACATACCCAGAAAAAAGCTGTTATACATTAGTGTAGTTGATTATGTCAAGACCAAGTGCTCTCCTGAAATTATTTTCTTCTCTCATGTTATATAAAATACAGGAAAGTTTTGAGGTAAAATAAATAAATAAATAAAAACCTTTGACAGAATCAAAGTTCTGATGCATTCTTTGGGGTTTTCATGAGACAAAATGTTGCCTATACTCAGTATTTTTTTTTTTTTAACCGTAAGGTAATATAAACCTCTAGGTTGATTAGATTGAGAGTAAAGGGTCATCACCAAGAATTTTTAAATGCAATTTGTGTTGCTTTGTGAAAGAACATTATGAAGAACAATGTATAAACATAGAACTAGGAAATTATTTTTTCTTTCATTGCATGGAGATAATATTTATGTAGTCCTCACTATTAGCTTAGATACATCATTGGACTTCATAAATGTTATATACTTACATTTATTGGGCTGTTAGCAAAGTCATGATGTATTTTTTCTATGCAAAAACGTGTCATAACTTTTTGGTCAACCTAATAGTAATAAGTAAAATTGTTTCTGAGAGTCCACACTATTGGTAGAGAGAGTTCACCTTAGTGACATATTAGACATTATAATTAAAGCATCCATTATGCACTGGAGAAGTATTCGAACACAACATGATCAGAACCCACTGAAGGGTTATGATTGCAGTTCAAATATCACATCTTCAAATGTGTCTTCGATCGCCAGTTTGTCTAAAACCGTACCATCTTCAGGGACTCTTCCAGGCAATGCCTTACTTTGTTCTCCTCTTAGTCCTGCAGGAATAATCACACTCTTCCTTGTGAACTTGTTTATTGTCTCCCCCTGCTAGAGTTTAAGCTGTCAAAAGTAGCTCTCCGTTTCTCATGACAAAGACTCTCTCCATAATCCAACCTCATCGTGTTCTTCTGAGTCCTCCCTCTTTCACCCAGTTGTGGCAAGATTCCTAAGTTAGTTTAGTGAGGAATTCCCTCATCATCAATATCAGATCAAATCCTACTCTTGAGGAGCCAGATGGTGGTGTCTTGGTAAAATGTAGCACTATGAGGCAGCCCCAGGAATCAAGACTGTTGGGGGTTCTGTCCCTGTCTCTCTGTCTCTCTCACTCATGGAGTAAATAAACAAATTTGTTAAAAACCCACCCTTGATATCTGATGGCCCTGGGCTCCCTTCAACACAAAACATGTTAAGTCAGTTTAAAGAGAATCCCCCTACCTTGGATGTCTCCCCTTAGTGATTATGTGTCCACTGATCCTCTTGGTCTGCTCCTTAGCTATGAATCCCCTGTTGTCTTTTGGCAGTATTTAGAATTAAGCCCAATCTGTCTGCCCTACTGCAATACACCCATTGCAATAGTTTTGAATAAAGTCCTTTAAAACCATTTTAGGGTGTGGTAGCACCCGCCCTACGACAAAAACCTATGGAAGCTGGAGGATTGCAGCATCAAGTCCATGTCTCTCTCTGTCTCTCTCAACGTGCATGATTTTGGGGCCCAACAGGTGGTGTGGTGGTTAAGGCACTGGACACTCCCACATGGCCGACTACGATTCGAGTCCCAGACCTGGTAGCTTGCTTTCTCACTTGCTCTCTCTCTCTCTCTCTCTCTCTCTCTCTCTCTCTGTGTCTCTCTCTGGTCAACTGAGATATCATGTTAACTAATCATGATGTGTACTATATAAAAAAGTTACAGTGCATTCAAATATGTGCATATATAAACTATTGAGATGTCCACAAAAGATGATCAAACAAGGGCATCCAAACCTCAGGATCTGGAGGCCAGCAGATGGTATGGTGGTTAAGGCACTTAATTCCCACATGTTGGACCTCTGTTTGAGTCCCAGACCTGATGACTTGAAAATCATACCAGACATGCCCCAAATCCCTAGAGGAGAATGGAGGAGAGATTGTGGGTGTCCAGTGGCCATTCTCCCTGGAAGGGGATTGCTCACTTTCCCTCTCTGTCTCTCTCCAGTAAGCACATGTTCCCTATAGTAAAAACCTAAAAGTAATAAGCTACCTCAGGATCTGGAGTTCAATTGCCTAAATATGACACAAAATACTGCCACTAATGAGTTGTATAACTTGGATAGGTTATCAATTCCTTAGAGCCTCAGTTTTCATGGTTGTAAATGTGGCTACTAATAGTACCTAGATGATGAGGAGGTTCAGACAATATTAGATTAATATCTTTGAATCTTTAAAAAATGACTAAGATGAAATGTCCAGTGAACATGGAGCAGGTACTAACATTCCCGTGTATTGGCAGTAGT
Organism: Tupaia belangeri chinensis; assembly: GCF_000334495.1. Lineage (NCBI taxonomy): Eukaryota > Metazoa > Chordata > Mammalia > Scandentia > Tupaiidae > Tupaia > Tupaia belangeri. Next base: position 650,910 of record NW_006159859.1, read on the forward strand.
GGTGTCACTGATGGAGGGATTGCATGACTTAAGAGGCTAGTCTATCATATCTATTTAAAAACAGCATATGTAGTCTGACTGAAATGCAGCTTTTTCCTTTGTACTTAAGTGATGGTACATGACTGGTTTTCATCTGAGCTCTTTTTTTTTCTTGCTGCTTTATATCTTCTTGCTTACATTTAAGCTAAATCTCTGTGACTAAAACCTCAAACCTGAAGTAAAAAGCAAAGCGAGAAAGTACCCCCAGGGAGAGGGCCACACCCAAATCCCTTCTCCTTCATTCTCTGCCTGGGATTTTGTGCACACATGCACATGTACCTGGTGTGATTTTTCAAGCCATCAGGTCCGAGTCTCAAATTGCAACCTTAACCACCATGCCACCTGCTGGCCCCCGAAGAGGTAGTTCTTGGTAATGATGTTCAAATGTACTTTAATATATGAAAATATTTCTGATATATTGACTGTTTCAGTAAATAGTACAAAGAAAGTAAATATGCCAGTCCAGCTAAGTTCCAATACTTTACTGCTCAGATATTAGACAACTTTGCTGACTAAAGTAACTGCCAGAAAATAATTTCTTAAGTAGTCTCTAACTTTTTATTTTGCCTTATTTTTATTCACAGATGTTGTGATTAACAGAAAGCCAACACATATTTAAATGCTTATTTTGACTCCCACACTGAACTCTACAAAAGCAGGGATTTGTGCTATTTTATTCAATTCCATCTCCTGGAATTTTTGGATGAATGATAGGATTAAGTCACTTAGAACTGCTTTTAGAATTACAAATAGGCATTGTTGATTGAGATAGAAAATGGCTTCATCAGGGATTTACAGAATAAAAACATTTTTCAGAAATGAAAAGAGTTGTAGATTCCATTAAAATGGTAAATTATTGTAGAAATAAAGTCACGAGCATAAAGTTTAATTGAATTGAATTAGAATAGAGTCTAATGTATTTTGTATTTCAAATTACATAGTACATATTTGATATATAAAGGAAAAATAGATATAACTTTATTTCCAAACTGCATAAAGACTTTTTTTTTTTTGGAGAGGTTTTCACTGTAGGGCGCATGCACTCACCAGACAGAGAGAGACATAGAGATAGAAAGCAAGAAATCACCCCCCAGGGGGGATGGTCACACCGCAATCCCTTCTCCTCCATTCTTCTCTCAGGATCTTGGGCATGAACGCACACGCGCACGGCGGGAGTTTTAAGCCTCCGGGTCCGGGACGCAAACCGCAGTCTACTACGTGGGTTTCCAGCGACGTAACCATTACGCTAACTGCTGGTTCTCAGTAAAGACTTATTTTTTTTAAAGTAGAAGAGAGTGGGAGAAGGAGGAGAGTCTGAAGAAGGACATTAAGAAGACAAATAGGCAAGACATTTATGGGACAAAGAAATGGGTTATTATCTGTTGAAGATAACGTGTATAGTTTTCTCAACTGGACTGGTGAGAAATGTATACCTATTGGAATATTCACTTTGCAAGCTAAGCAACATATGTGATTGAATGTATGAAAGAAATTGAAATTTGAAAATATATCTAAAAAAGTCAAGCTATTTCTATGCAATCTACTATCTTTAAATTTACATTTTAGTTAATGCAGCAGTTTAGCATTTATAAGCTAATTAGGTACCATGCCCAGTGTACTAAAATGTTTTATGTTTTCAACTGCCCTTTTTTATCACTTCAGATGGTATTACAGGGTTTTATTCCATTTCTGATTATGTGTGCAGCTTATTTTTACAGATGCTATTCTTACTGGCTCTTACCAGATAAAGAACATTGCTAATTATTGTTGAGAATGGGGTGTTGTACTAAAGTACAAGATCCAGGTCCTAGCAGGCTGAAGCTGCAATTGTACTTCTGTGACGAGAATGGAGAACATAGTACAGGAGAAAGAGTG
>NW_006159859.1:653057-674219 GCF_000334495.1 Tupaia belangeri chinensis
GTGAAATCTAAAAAATTCCATTATTTGTGTGTTTCTGGAAGAAAATCAGTAAAATCTTTCTACTGTGGTTTCCACATTGATAAGAAACTAATGGTGTCTTTGCTTAATGCTACTATCACAAAATGCTTGAGAGTAATTTATGAACAGAAACTTGTCTCTCCCAGTTCTGGAGGTTGGAAAGTTCACGATCAAGGTGCTGACTACCTTGGTGGACTGGAGAGAGTTATTTCCTGCTTCCAACATGGCAACTTACTGTTACACGATCTGGACAAGAATACCAGGTCCTCACCTGACTTTCTGCACTTTGAGGGGCAAGAAAGTCCAACATTACATGAAGCCCCTCTCATAAATAACTTAATCCCATTCATGAGAGGAGAAGCCCTCTTGGCGCAGTCACCTTTCGGTAGTCTTACCTTCCAATACTGCCACGTTAAGTATTTGTTAATGGCCACAAAGTTTCAATTCTGGAGGAGACACATTCAAACTATTGGTGGTCTTTATGAATTCTTAGGTTTTAGCTTTTCTGGGTTGTGTGAGAAATTAGATTAATTGTGAAATTACCTTAACTTGCTTCTTGTATATTATACCATTGGAAAATATACATTTTTCATAATCTTCTGGCATTAATAGATTTAACCTACACGGGAGAATGTCCTCTATTTGAGACTAAATATATCATTCATCATTTCCTAGAAGAAAATTAGGATTAGATTTGAGAATGAAACACATTTCAGAAGTTTAAGATTCAAAATGGAAATTACAAATGTGGAATAGAAAAACTCATAAAAATGATAAAAGTGCTGTAAAAAGTTGAAAACTGGAGACAGCAGTAGCATGCTGAACTCCCACATGGCCCACCACAGTTTGAGTTCTGGACCTTGCAGCTTGAAAATCATACCAAGTGTGTGTGTGTGCCCAAAATCCCAGGAGAAGAATGGAGGAGAAGGTATTGCCATTACCCCCCCAGGGGGTGATTTCCCACTTTCTCTCTCACTGTCTCTCCATCTCCCTCTCCGGTGAGTGCACACACCCTTCTTTCTCTGACCCTCTCCTGCGAGTGCATGCATCCTACAGCACAAACCTAAAAACAAAGAAAAAAAAAAGGAAAAAAATTAGAGAGTCAGAGAGTGATGCAGTGGTAAAAATGTGACACTTGTGATACTATCACACATGCAAAGATTCTGGATTCACATCTGGGGAGCTTTTTGAGTACATCAGGTGTGTGAGTGCCCATCCTCTGGGGCTGGCTGAGGCTGGGGCAGATTGTGGCATTGAGAGCTCATCAGGGTACTTCCTTCTCTCTTATTCATGAACAAGATAAACATTTAAATTAAAAAAACATCAAATATAAATTTGAAGATTATTGTTCTACTTATGAACACTTTAAACCTGTTCACAACTTATACCTGCTGTAAACATTGTGATGACTGTTAACTCTAAAATTCCTTTTTTCTGTATATTCTGCTATGCCATCACTGAAGTGCTACTCCCTTTCTTAAAGTAAATCTACTTTTCTCTTATATTATTGATGTTCAGACATTTTCTGAGGGCGGCACTTTTTGCAGATATTTCCCTTCTTTTGGAGATATTTTTGCTATAGGGCACGTGCACTTGCCAGAAAGACTCAGAGAGACAGAGAGACAGAAAGCAAGAAATCACCCCTGCAGGGGGATGGCCATGCTGTAATCCCTTCTCCTCCATTCTCCTCTCAGGATCTTGGGCACACACACACATGCCCAGCATGACTTTAAGCCACAAGGTCCGGGACTCGAACCTCGAACTGCAGTCAACTATGTGGGAGTCCAGTGACATAGCCATTACACCAATTGCTGGTCCCTATATTTCATTTATTCATATTTTATTATTTTATTTTAAATTGATACATAGTAATTGTGCATACTTGGGGGTGCAGTACCATACTTTAATACATGTAAACAATGTGTAATGTTCAAATTAGAGAAATTAGCACATTCACCATCTAAGACATCATTTCTTTGTGGTGAGAACATTGAAAATTCTTTCTTTTAGTTGTTTTGAGATAGATAGCCCATTCCATCTTCCTCTTGTCTAGCTAGAACTTCATTAGTCACTAACTTCTGTTATCAAGTATCTGGACTAGAAAGAAAAAGCTCATTTTGGATGCACAAGGAAAACAAATGTAGGCATCATTCGCACGTTTAGCTCAGTCGTACGCAAAGTTTATCTGCTACATTTTTATACATCTCACCATAGAACTTTTGTAGATATGTGTATTCGAGGCTTTTAGGAATGAAGCTTACTTTGGGGTCATAGATTTCCTTATGCTAAAATACATGGCATTTTTCAATGCCTAATACATTCTTCTTCAAGTAGCACATTTGGGTTTGTTTAAATAACTCAGTTACTCAGTTAATTGTGTCAGTTACGTAAAGAAGATCTTTAAATAGTAATGTGTCTGCCAGTCTTATACATTTCAGAAATGTCATATTCGATAGCTTCTCTTCATACATTATGAGGCAGCCCCTCCTAAAATAGCTTGCACAAACCCCAGAAATGTAGAATTCAGATTAACATTGTATGTCATGCTAAAAATATATTCCCATTAAGAGCATATTCCTATTATATCTCTAAATCATTTATTCCTATTCTTCTCTTTCACTTTTTCTGCTTTGGCCACAGCCAGGAGTCCTCTACCTTTTTTGACAATACCTTAAATAATTCTTATGAAGAAAATGCAGTTTAAATCTAAGTGATGTTTGGCACACAGGGTTTTCTGTTTTTTGTTTTTGTTTTTGTTTTGTGTTGTTTTTTTGAGGGGAGAGAATTGTAGGGCATGTGTGCTTGACAAAGAGACAGAGAGAGACAGAAAGTGAGACATCACCCCCGAGGTAGGATGGTCAGGCCACAGTCCCTTCTCCATTCTCCTGTTGGAATTTTGGGCATGCATACACACGGGCCAGGCATGAGTTTTAAACCTTCAAGTCTGGGACTCAAACGGCGGTCATTCATGTCTGAGTCCAGTGATGTAACCACTATACATACCATCTGCTGGTCCCAGCACATGGGGTTCTTACTGGATTGCATTTCATTTAGTACAATACTCAACACTCCAAAGCTGGCTAGTTATTACACTTTATTCCTGCAAGTAACACTGAGGATTTAAGTCAATTTATCCTTTATGTTTGTACGCATTCAAATCTGGAAGGATGAACAAATAAAATGCATTGGAAATGTTAAAATAATGACTTTAATGACAACATCTTACAGCCCCTGGCAAGTTGCTTGTTCATAATCTTAATATGATTATTATTACTGAATTCTACCAATGAAATCTTCCTACCTTTTAAAGAGTTAGTGCTAATTCAAATATCACATTCAAAAATTGGATATATACCTATGTACATAATATATATCAAGAAAACATTTAAATAAAAGGAAAATAAAATCATTCCATATTTAAGGCAATGTAGAAAGTTCGTGAAACAAAAATACTAGAAGTCTACTTCATATGACAAACGCCATGAAAATATATGGGAACCTTTTCTGTCCTTGATTGGGATGTCAATACTGAAAGTTTGGGCAAGTGTGAGGAATGAAAAAAAATCATCCTTGGGACCAGCAGTTAGCATAATGGCTATGTCGCTAGATTCCCATGTAGTCGACCACGGTTCCCATCCTGGACCTAGTGGCTTAAAATTCACGCTGGGTGTGTGCGTGTGTGCCCAAGATCCCGAGAGGAGAATGTAGGAGAAGGGATTGTGGCATGGCCATCCCTCCTGGGGATTTCTCTTTCTGTCTCTCTGTCTCTGTCTGTCTGTCTGGCGAATGCACATGACCTATTGCAAAAAAAACTCTCAAAAAAATCATCTTTGAAACCTAGAAAATAACTTTACCTATAAGGTCCTAGAGTGTGTGACGATAACAGTTTAGCCTTATGAATGAAGGCAGCTATTAACTGATAAATAGTTGTGTGCCAAACTTCCATGTATGTTGTATGTAAGGATCTCATGATTTTGGGACCAGCAGTTAGCGTAATGGCTATGTTGCTGGACTGCCATGTAGTCGACCGTGGCTCACTACCTGGACCTGGTGGCTTAAAACTCACACAGGGCACGTGTGAGTGAGTGCCCAAGATCCCAAGAGGAGAATAGAGGAGAAGGGATTGCGTCATGGCCATCCCCCCTGGGGGATGATTTCTTGTTTTCTGTCTCTCTGTCTCTCTCCGTCTGTCTGGTGAGCGCATGTGCCCTATAGCAAAAACCTCTCCAAAAAAAAAAGGATCTCATGATTTCACAGAAATCATTGACTTCTGACGCCCCTCAAAAAAAGTCATTTAATAGCAAATGAAAATACCACTTATTTCTAAATAAATTGTGTATTGTCTAGTGTTTACAATGCACTTTGCTGTCATTTATTGCATAGTAGTTATTATTCAATGATCTACAAATATAAATCTCAATGCTATTCTTTATATTTTTTTCATTATATTTTCATTATATTTTCATTATTTTCTTTTTTGGCCAGAGAGATGGAGAGGAAGAAGAAACCTACTCTCCATGGGGAACGGTCACACCACAATCTTTTCCATTTCCTCTTCTTGGCTCCTCCATTTCTCCCTCATACAGGATTTTGGGCACACATATGCTTGTTCCTATGTGTTTCTCAAGCCATAGATCTGAGATCCAGCCCCCTAGTCAGCCAGGTAGGGTCTGACTACTTCAACCAACATGGCACAAAGCTGCCCCATCTTGAGGTTTTTTGTTTGTTTTTAATTTTTAAAAAATTTTCCCAAGAGTATGTGTGCTCACTATAGAGAGAGAAAAGGAATGCAAGAAACCCCCCCACACACATGGGCCTTGGTCACATTGCAATCCTTCCCCCTCCATTTCTTCCTTCCTTCAGGATTCTGGGCACACATGAACGTGCATGCATTGGGCATATTTCTCAAGCTTCTAGTGATATAACTTGACATTGTATGAAAATAGTTTCTAATTAAAAAAATATATTTTTGCTGGAGGAAATATGGAGGAAGGATGGGTATGTCTTCTCCGGTCTTCATTTTCTCTAAGTGGATCACATTCCAAAGACAAATAAATCACATTGCCTGAGAAGTACATCCAAGGAGCTGCTTATCACCATTTACTTCTTATTTTATATAAGATAATAGCTTTATATATAAGATCCTACGGTGTGTGGCGATAATGGTTTAGCCCTATGAATGAAGGCAGCTACTAACTGACAAATAGATGTATGTCGAACTTCATGTTTGTTGTATGTCATTATTTTATTATATATATATATATATATACACACACACACACGTAAATATTTTTAATTTGCTACAGAGCATATTCACTCACTGGAGTGAGGCAGAGAGAAAGAATGAGCAAAAACCCTTCTCCTCTATTCTCCTCTTGGGATTTGGAGCATGCCTACACACGCACATCATGTGTTTCTCAAATTGCCAGGTCCGCGACCCAGACTGTGCAGTTGGACATGTGTGATCCAGCCAACCTCAACCACCATGCCACTAGCCAACCCTTTAGCTAATTTTAAAACAGCTTTAGGCTGACAGCAAAATTGGAAAGTTTGGTGAATTCCCAAATACCCATGCCCCCCATGGGCATGTCTTCCCACACTGTCAACATGCCACATTGGAGTAGCATAGATGTTATGATTAATAAACACACATTGGGGGACCAGCAGTTAGTGTCATGGTTATGTCGCTGGACTCCCATGTAGCCGACGGCGGTTCACGTTACGGATCTGGTGGCTTAAAACTCACGCCAGGCACGTGTGCGTGTGTGCGTGCCCAAGATCCTGAGAGGAGAGTGGAGGAGAAGGGATTGCGGTGTGGCCATCCCCCCTGGGGGGTGATTTCTCACTTTCTGTCTCTCTGTCTCTCTCTGTCTGTCTGGCAAGCACACACGCCCTGTGGCAAAAACCTCTCTAAATAAATAAATAAATAAATAAATAAATAAATAGACACACATTGGCACATGTTTATCACTTAAAATCCATAGTTTACATTAGGTTACGTCTTGGTGGTGTTCGTTCTTTTTGACAAAGCTGTAAGGACATGTGCCACCACCATTTTGCCACACAGAAAACCTCTATGCCCTGAGAATGCTCTGTGTGCACTCACTCACCCCTTTCTTCCCACTAACCCTTGGGGTCCCTTGGTCTTTTCACAGCTGCGTCATACATTATCATTATTAAATTGAATACCTTGCTACTATTACTATATTGGCCAATCTGTCTCTTAGATTAAGAATAAAAAATAAGTTTTAATTACTTTCACCTATTTTTTAATCTAATATTCTTCCTTTCTTTATGTATATCCTACTGACCTGCATCATATTTTCAAATCTCTAAATAACATTTCTTGCAAGACTTGTCTACTGGCAATGAATCCTATATTTAAACATGAAATTATAGATGGCCAAATTCTACCTTTTTCCTCTAGGCAATGCATAAAGTATGAATTTTGCCTTAGCTTAAATTATTAAAAAACATGTTTAAATGATTTTAAGATCTCATAATGAATCAAGAGTGAACATAGTTTAACAAATATTCAAATATGTATTAAAATGTATTAACTGAAACTTAATATTCTTTAATGGATCATATCTAAAATAGTGTAATGTTTCATACTTAATAAAGTCAAGTGTTTGGGATGTATAATGACTTTATTTCCAATTTCTCTATTTCCATCAAATTATTTTCAGATGAAAGTAACTTCATACTTTATAAAATATATTCCAATGGCCTTTTTAGTTGGTAGTATTTTATTAAATTGCTGTACCAACATCGTTTGAAAAGTTTTTAACTGCAGCCTAAAAATGAATTGATAGTGGTTAGCAGGGACAAAAATAATAAAGTCAAAAACATAGGAAGAAGCTCAATTATAAGCAAACATGCTTTCATTAAATGGAGTCATTAATTTATAACAAATCATCATAATTTTGCTCTATAATCTTTTCAAAGAATATTGAAGATTATATAAAAGTCTAAGCTATAGTCTTGAAATATTTCAAAAATATAAATTAATTTAAAACTCACATCAAAAAAGCACTTATTTTGGGACCAATAGGTGGTGTGGTGGTTAAGGTGCTGGACTCACCCATGCTGACTGCAGTTCAAATCCCGAACTTGACAGCTTGAAAAATCACACTGAGCACATGTGCATGAGTGCCAAAATCCTGAAAGAAGCCTAGAGGAGAAGGGATTGTGGGATGGCCATCCCTCCTGGATGATGATTTCTCACTTTTTCTGTCTCTCTCTGTTCCACTCTGCGATGTCATGTGCCCTTTGGCAAAACAACAACCAAAAGAAATTGTTTTCTGTCCTAAGATTGTTCATTGGTTATGTAGCACTTCACTGTTCTCTCTTTTTTTTCTGTTTTTACTAATACTCTGTTTTGTTTCTTTTTTTAATAAATTAATGTTACAGTAGGGATACAAGTTAGAAAAAAATGTGCTGATATTTTTTCTTTTCTTTTTTCTCTCTATTATTGTTTACATTTAATCACGATAAATCTTAACAGTGTACAAAACAAGTTTTGTTTTTTTCCCTAGCATTAATACAGCGTATTTCAGTCAAGAAAAAGTCAATACCCTGTACATCATCAGCAGCAACTTTTCATTTTTTGTGTCAATTAAACATTTTTTAAAAATTAATTTGTTTTGGATCTCTTGTACCTAGGGTTTTCTTCCTTTATATTTTTCGTCGCTATAACTAACATACAATAAACTGCATATATTTAAAGTACACGTCTTAAGTGTTGACATGGTTGTACACCTTAAAGCCATTATCTCAATCAAGGTAGTTAGGGCCAGCCTGTGGCATGATGGTTAAGATAGCTGGATCCCACATGGCTGACAGCAGTTTGAGTCCCAGAGCCCATAGCTTGAGAAAAACACTGTGTGTGTGTGTGTTTGCTCAAAGCCCGAAAAGGAGAGAGAAAGAAGAAATTGTGGTGGGGTCATGCCCCATGAGGGTTGCTTTCTTACTTTCTCTTTTTCTCTCTTTGGCAAGCAAATGTGTCCTTTGACATATTTTTTATTTTTTTTACAAAGATAACAACACATAATCAGATCCTTAACCTATCATTCACTTCCAAAAGTTTTTGTTCTTCCACTTTTAATTCATCTCTTTTACTCTCCTTTTATTTCTCCTTCCACAGACAATCACTGATCTGCCTCCTGTCACATTATATTAGTTCTCATTTCCTGGAATATTTACAAGGAAAGGGATGTTACAAAGTTCATTAACAAATGGAATTAGAGTAAGTGTTCATTTGGGTGCAAAAAATTGTAAAAGCCAAGCATTTCCATAATATGCATTTTCAGTAAACTTTTTGAAGTTCATTGAACTCATATATAGAAATAAAATCTTCAGATGTGCAAATGATATGCAAATATTTTATGGTGTGGACTATATCTTGTTCTGCCTATTTCCATCAGCATAGTGATTTGGGGGATCATTTCTGTCTCAGCAGGTATCAAGAATTCATATACATTATTTTATGAATATATCACAATTTGTTTATTCACTTGTTCATAAACATTTACAATATCTCCCTTTTTGGTAATCAAAGAAAGCATTTTTAAAACATCTTACATGATGTCATTGTATTTGGAGGTTTCATTAATCCTTATTTCAAAACCTGGTGTTTAAATCAGGCAGAAAATCTAAGTCTACAGGATGTTGATTTAAATAAGGTAAGATTGGAATGAGACAATATCTGAATGTGACAATCAACTGGCAGGATATAATAGGCACATATATGGAACATGCCACAGACCAACAGAAGAAATGTTTTTATTTTTATTTATTATTATTAATTATTATTTTATTCTATTTATGCTTTAGGACACATGAATCATTCAAGATAGGCCACACCCTGGACCATAAAACAAACCTCAACACTTCAAACAAATTAGAATCAAACAGTAGAATCTCTGACTATAATAGAAACAAGCTAAAAATCAGGAAGAGAAACACACACACACGAGTCGGAACAACGAAATTAACACAATTCTCAAGAATTCCTATTTCAGGAAAGTCTTAAAATGATTAAAAACAGGACTGAGCAATGTCTGTACTTCACAGCAGAAACTGTAAGATTGGAAGGTATAACAGCAGGGAGGAGGATGGGTAATAGAAGGAAGGAAGGAAGAGAAAAAATATACATTTGACCAACACAAAAATGAAAAAATTATTTGCTGTTGATAATGTATAAGATAATGTCTTTGTCTTGATTGATATGCACTGTATTCATGCTGGGAAAAACTATGTTTTGTACACTATAAAGATGATGGTGATAAAATGTAAATAATACATTTAAAAACATATTTTTTAATTAAAAAAATAACAGTAGATAGGACTAAATGAAAATGAAAGCACAGCATATGAAATATGAGGGAGGCCAAGAGGTGGTGCCATGCGTGGTAACACAACTGGGCCCACATGGACAAGTTCCCTGGTTAGAGCCTGAGGCCTTTCTCAGTGTCCCGGCAGGCACACCTGTGCCTGTGATCTGGGTTGGCTGAGAGTGGAGCCGGATCATGGTGTGAAGACACTGTTGGTAAGGGGCCCATTTCTCTCTCCCTCTCACTCATGGAAAAACCCAACAGCAGCAACAAAACAGATAATAGTGGCCAGATGGTGGCACAGCAGGTAGAAAACAATGCTCTGTGAGCCAGTCCCACATGGGAAAGTTCTGCTTCAAGTTTATAGCCCTTGCCATTGAGAATGCTGGGTACATGATTACCCGTAATCTGCAGGTCGCTGAAGGCTGGGGATAGATCTTGGTATTAAGACCCATGTAGGGGGGGCAACCAGCAGATGACATAATGGTTACATCAAGGGACTCCCATTTAGTCGACCATGGTTCGAGTCCTGGACTCAGCAGCTTAAAATTAACACTGGGGACATGTGTGTGCATGCCCAAAATCCCAAGAGGAGAATGGAGGAGAAGGGATTGTGGCATGGCCATCTCCCCAAGGGTGATTTCTCACTTTCTGTCTCTCTGTCTCTCTCTGGTGAATGCACATGCACTTTAGCAAAAATCTCTCTAAAGAAAAAAATAAGACCCCATTTGGGGTACTATCTTGCTCACTCACTCTCTGTCTCTCTCTCTTACAGAAGAAATAAACTTTAAAACCATAAAAAATATATAAAATATGTAGAATTGACCTAAAGAAATGCTTCAAGAAAATTTCTGCTATGATAAGATTATACTGGAAGAAAAGATCTCAAAGAACACTTTTAAGTTTCTAACCAAGAATCCAGGTAGGACCCAGCTTTGGTGGCATGATGAGACACTATGCTTACAGGCTGTGACCATATGAGAGTCCAATGAATTAAAATGTATCACTTCTTTAGAAGATAATGGGTGGGGGGCGGCAAGTGGTGGGGTGGTTAGGGGTACTGGACATCCACAAAGCCGACAACAGTGTCAGTGTCCCAGACCTGGTAGTTTGCTTTCTCACTTTCCTTTTCTCTCTCTCACACTCCCTCTCACTATCACTTCATCCCTCTCTGGTCACATTGAAATAAATGAATGAATGAATGAATGAATGAAGTTAAATAAACTAATTCTTTTTTAAAAAAGATAATGTGCATTATCTGTATTCATATTTTCACAGATGAGTTTGCAAATCGGTGATTTTGTACCTATAATGAGAAATATTTAGGAAAAGTTCCTCATACTTCATCTTTTTTTTTTTTTTAAGAAGTTTTTGCTATAGGGCGTGTGCACTTGCCAGAGAGACAGAAAGTGAGAAATCGATCACCCCCAGGGGGGATTGCCACACCGCAATCCCTTCTCCTCCATTCTCCTCTCGGGATCTTGGGCATACACACACACGTGCCCGGTGTGAGTTTAAGTCACTGGGTCCGGGACTTGAACCACGATAGACTACATGGGAATTCAGCGACATAGCCATGGCACTGACTGCTGTCTCCAATACTTTCTCTGTTTTTATCGGATCTTTATAATATTACAGTAGTATAGCAAATATTTCTTTATAACTTGTTAATTTTTACTTATTTCCATTGTCAGATTGGGGCTTTCTGGGCTGATAAGAGACATTTACTTCAAAAAGAATATTGCTCATAACCTTTCACTTATATAAAATTTTCTAAAAAGTATTATTTCAATTATACTTTACTTATGCTCTATTCAAAATTGTTAAAACAGAAACTAATTTTTCATAATAAATATCTTGACTATTTTTAATATCTATTATAGAAGGACTAAAATGGACTTGTAATATTTTTAAAAAGATACTTAGATATAGTTATCTTAGTCAAAATAACCTATGTAATTGGTATATATTCATGTCAACATAATTCATTTCATGGAAGACCCCAGACTCTACCTCTTTCTAAGAATAGAGATAGTGAAGAAATTTTCGCCTTTGTGACTATGAGCCTAACATTTTATACTTCTTTATTATGTCTTCTTTGGGATATAGATATATTTTCTATTTTGGACCACTCAGTTTAGTTAATAAAAATATTTTCATCAGCTTTCAGAAGAAACACATTGATAAATTAAGAAAAAGCCTCAAGTCAGTGTTGTAAGAATAGAATAAAATCGTGTGGTGACAAATCCACATCATATGGTGGACAATACATTTTTATGTCATAAAATAATGATAAGCTGAGCTTATTAACATTTTCCCCAATCGCTCAGTTTGACAAGCTTGTCATAATTGTCCTGTACTGTTCACTTGCTGTTCATGACAGGTCTCTGATTCATAATTTATAATTTCTTGGGAAAAAATTAGCATTTGGTCTTTAGCAGCCTAAGTCAATGAGATGTATACATGGAAGGTACTACTCTAACATCGATATCTTTTTCTTGTTTGGATAAACAAAATATGATAAAAAAATTAGTTAATAAATAGAAGACGTAATTACATGCCTGCATTGGAATCAAAAGGTCACACAGCAGACACATGTATCTCAAGCATGCTTCCAGATTTATAAAACAGACAGAGGATGATGGCTTATTTATAGTACATGGACCATGGCAGGTCATTTGACATGTTAACTTTATAATTTGTCATTCCCAGATTACAAATCCAACTGCCCTTCTAGACTCCCCTTCCATTTTGAAACATTTTTTTCTCTGTTTGAATGATACTCTCCTACAATGTTAATGTTTACTTAGGATTTTCATTCTAAGTTATGTGCTTGTTTTTGAAAGATGAATTACACAGGATGATTATGATTTGTATAGTAACTGGAATAATACATATCCAAATAATATTACTTAAATCCTGAATTGAATTGTATTGAATAATATAATGCTGTCATGAGTGTCTATCTTCATAGTAAGATAAAAATAGCTCACATTAGGATCAACAGGAGGCAGTGGGTGTATTGCTGGACTCCCGCATGGCTGACCAGGGTTCTAGTCCTAGACCCGATATCTTTAAAATCACACTGGGTGCACGTGCACACGTGCCCATGATCCCAGAAGCATGGCCATCCTCCCTGGGGAGTGAGTTATTACTTTCCCTCTTACCATCTCCCTCTCCCCCTCCCTCCAGACATGTGCCCTATGGCAAAAAGGAAAAAAAAAAAAAAAAAAAAACTCTTAAAAAAGCAAAATCTTACCAGGCTAGGTAGTCATTATGTCATCTAATTCCATTTCCATCAACGAAGACCTCGTTTTTGGAGATCAGTGAGTGGCATAGTGATTAAGGTGCTGGATCCCCACATGGCCAACCACAGTTCGAGTACCAGACCCAGTGGCTTGAAAATCATGCTGGGCATGTATGTGTTTATTCCCCAAATACAGAGAGGTGAATAGAGGAGAAGGGATTGCTGTGTGGCCATGCCTCCTGCTGGGTGATTTCTCGCTTTCTCACTCTGTCTCTGGCAAGCATACACACCTGATGGCAAAAAATCTTCAAAACTAAAAAAAAAAAAAAATCAAGTCCCATTTTGTAAATGAAGAAAATTAGGCACAAAAATGTTATACTGATTCAGTGATTCACACAGGTTTTAATTGAAAGGCTGGTTTTAAAATAGATTATTTGACCCCAGGGCCTCTCCTTTTATCCAAAATTTCATAAACTTCAATCAGAACTAGATAAAAAGAAGCTTCTGAGTTTCTGTCATAGATCTGTTTTTATTTTAATTAGAGAGTTTATGCTTTTTTGTTATTCTCAATACATTGACAATTATATCTACAAGGTTAAGCAGAGACATATCCTCTTTCTGGTGTGGTTAATGGTGAGATGAGATTTAGAAGTTACAGCATCTAGTCCAAACTTGAATGTTTACAATGTATTTCATTCTTCATTGTGAAGACTAGAAACTTTAGAATGAAATCAAGGAAAATACATAGTTGTAGTAAAAGAAGAATACATTTGACAAAGTGGTTTCTTGCACCATATTGAATATTTGTACATATTTAATAGTTCAGTTTACTTGCATCAAAATATTCACACATTCCTTAATAGTTCTTAATGGTATGCTGAGTTCATCATTCAACTACTGAAAAATGACTAAATTTCAAGTGCACCACGCTCAATTTAACTTGACACTCCATTATTAAAGTACTTGAAATTAAAAAGTAAAAATTTTAATTTATTTTTCCTTGTTTAATTCTATTACAGATATTCTCTCACAAAAAAATCCAATTATGCATTATAGCAAATTGTGTTGTAGGAGTAAATTAAGGTATCTAATTGATGCAGGTATTAATTTTTGTCTCCTTTTTATGTGTGTACTTCAATATGGTTTGTAATTCCACAGATGAATACATTTGCATACTATATAAATTTAGTTATTTATTCATTGGTCCAATAAATATTGATGAGTGTGCAGGCATTCTTCTGTACACTTAAAGCCTATTAGTGAAAAACTTTGAAACTATTTCTGTGCTTAACATTCTAGTGGGAAAGTGGAGAATAAAAATACATATGATAAATAATGCAATACATTATACATATAAAATTATTTTTATGTAACATATATATGAGAAGGGTATAAATACTATAGAAAAATAAGTCCAGGGACCAGCATTTGGCATAATGACTATGTCTCTGGACTCCCATGTAGTCGACTGCAGTTCGTGTTCTGGACCCAGTGGCTTAAACTCGTGCCAGGGGCATGTGTGTGCGTGCCCAAGATCCTGAGAGGAGAACAAAGGAGAAGGGATTGTGGTATGTCCATGCCCCCTGAGGGGGTGATTTCTTGCTTTCTGTCTCTTTGTCTCTCTCTGTCTTTCTGGCAAGTGCATGAGCCCTATGGCAAAAACGTCTCAAGAAAAAAAAAAAAAAGAAGAAGAAAAGAAAAGAAAATTAGATCCACATAAATAATAGCAAGTGAGTCAGAGTACGCAAGTTAAAATGCAATTGCAGAAAAGGTAGTAAGTGGCAGGCAATACTGAGAAAGTGGTATTTGAGTAATATCAAAGTAGTGAGGTGAGAGGAAAGAAATTTTAGGGGGAAAACATTCCAGGCAGCAGAAAGAATGTACTACACATACTGGCATTTGTTTATTTGTTTTGTTTTTATGCTAAGGGCATGTGCACACAGGAGAGATACAGAGAAAGTCCCCCACAGTGGGTCCTGATCATGCTGCAGTACTTTTTCACTCCATTTCTCCATCCCGACAGGGTCCTGGGCCTGGTGCTGGTGCTCAGTGTGTTCTCCAAGCTGCTAGGCAAGATTTAAACATGGTCAGCCGTGGGCCATGGCTCACTCTAACTGCTTGCTATAGGGGCAGTCATGCATACAATGTCTTTGATAGGCATTGTACATATGTGTGGGATGTATTAAAATCCACACCTGCTTGGGCCAGCAGGTTGACATGGAGGTTAACTTGCTGGCTCCTATACAGCCAACTGCACAGTTTGAGTCCCGAAACTGGAGGCTTCAAAATCACTCCGGGCAGGTGTGTGTGCATACCCCAAATCCCAAGAAGAGACTAGAGGAGAAGGGATTGCAGTGTGGCCATTCCCACTAGGGTGTGATTTCTGTCTTTCCTTCTCTCTTTCTCTCTCTCTCTGTCTCTCTCTGGTGAGCACACGAGCCTTATAGCAATAAACAAACAAATTCAAATTTGCCAGACTAAGGATATTGTGTGTATATATACATATATATATATGTACAAATACATATATATATATGAAATTTTAAACATTATTAGGAATATAATATCAATTGGTGATTAGAAATGGTCAATTTACCATTTGATTTATTTTTCCTTGTATCATTACCTTCCTTGTAATATTCTGGCCACTGAATTCATGCCATTATCTTAGAGAAACTGATTTCGTAAAGAAAATTATTTTTATTGTTAACAAGCAAACATCATGCATCATGTTTAACATTCACTTCCTACTACTTTGAATTTAGTGATAAAAGTTTATTCTCCCAGCTGAATACTTCATTTTCTATAAGAAGTTTTACATTTTTATAATTTGCTGAAATACTGTCCAGGGAATGATGATGCTCAACAATACTTTTGATAGCTCAAAAAATGTAGTGGGAATTATTATTTCTTTTAAAAAAGTGTAGTTACGTTGGTAATTATTGTATAATTCCTCACAGGATCTCTGTATCAGGATTTATTTTATTATATACTAAAATAAGTTGCTTACATTCACTTGAGATATAAAACAATGCTGAAAATGACATTGTGAGGCAACTCGCCACATGAATAACAACATCTGATACTGGTTCCGTGACTAGCGATGACCGAGGTGCTGAAATGGCTTTGCCAGCAAAGCATTGCCTCCTAATTTATTTTTACAGCAAATACAAGCCTCATTTTTTCATGGTTTTGTGGTTTCATTGAAATATACTGATAATTTCAAATGCAATCACTTCTGTAGAGCCAATTTTATTGTAGAATGTAAGACTGAATTGCTAATGTTCTATTGATGGATAAACAGCTTCTCTATCAACATTTTTGCCTCAATATTTCTTGCAGTGTTTACATGCATTTCACATAATATTTATTTATTTTTAGTGAAATTTGAATTTTTGAAAAACAATTTCTAGAGGGCATGTGAGAGACAGAGAGAGAGAGAGAGAGAGAGAGTGAAACAGAAATCACACCACATGGAGGATAGCCACTCTGTAATCCCTTCTCCTCCATTCTCTCAGGGGGATTTCGGAGCATACATGCCCATGCACCTGCACTCAGCATGCACTTCAGGCCCCAGTGTCTGGGACTGGCTGGAGTTGGTCATGTGGGATCCAGCCGGCTTAAGCAATATGCTACCTGCTGGCCTGAAATTTAGAATTCTTATTTTATTTTATTTTTCTAAAGAACTATTTTATTTTAACTTTATTTATTTATTTAAATAATTTTTTAAAAATTTTAATATTTATTTAAATAAAAGTTAAGAGAAAGCACATCACCAGGTTCGGGACTCAAACAGTGTTCGGCCATGAGAGAGTCCAGCCCCCTTAACCACCACACCATCTGCTGGCCCCTGGAATTCTTATTTTATATAAAAATGTAACAGAATTAGCAAATAAATGAAATAGTAATTTATAAATGTTCTGTCTTAGAGCTCTGGAATTTTGTCACTCATAATCCCATGATTTTGGAAGCTGAAAGAATTTTTAAGAAATTTGTGTTTCTAAAAATTTCTTAATTTTAAGAAAATTAATATTTTAATTTGTTAAAATATTTTTATGTTGAAAATTTATCAAAACAAGTTACAAATAAGATATATAAAAATAGCAGTTTTCATTATAGAGCAGCACAGAGAGAATATTATGTTACCATGTGGGCAAAGTTTACTTTTCAAATAGATGACTTTATCTACTATTTTTTTAAAGCTCATTTACTTTTCTGTGTGTGAGAGACACACACAGAGAAAGCAGAAACAGGTACTTCCACAGGGTCTTTACTTCACAACCCCCCACCACCACCACCACCATTTTTAGCCAGCTCAGATCAGTTCCAGTGATAATTTTTTTTTTTTTTAAGAGAGATTTTTGCTACAGGGCACGTGCACTTGCCAGAGAGTCAGAGAGAGAGAGAGAGAAATGGAGAGTGAGAAATCACTGTCCCAGGAGGGATGGCCATGCCACAATCCCTTCACCTCCATTTTCCTCTTGGAATTTTGGACATGCATGCACACACACCCAGCGTGAGTTTTAAGCTGCTGAGTCCAGGACTCAAACCATGGTCGACTAAGTGGGAATCCAGTGATGTAACCATTATGTCATCTGCTGGTCCCTCCAACGATAATTCCACTGAGATGGTACTTCAAAAATTAAACAGAAAAAAATAAATAGAAACAAAAACAAAAACAACAAATACAGAAATGCAAGATTTCCCACCAACCTTGGTGGAGGTTTTAGTATAGCAGATATAACATTAGTATATATGTTAGTATTTAGTAAATTATTTCAGTGATGTTGCCTTCATGAGTTTTTGCTGTTTGATACCTCTTATTTTTTTCTAAAAACATTTATTTTTTTGAAAAAGTTTATTTTATTGGATTATCAACATAAAGCTATTATCTTATAAAATAGGAAAATTTAGTTAATAAATGAGAAGTAGACTGGGAAAAAAGGAAGGAAGGGAAAGTCATGAGTTTGTATAAAATCTCTATATTTAAACCTATCCGTCTTGTAGAATGTATTACGTTTTGTTTTGTTTTTGGCATTTTCGGACTGAATTGAAATTCTGTTATCTACGGCCTGCCTTTGGATGAGATAATGCTAGGCATTTAAAACTAAGACATTTTGCACATTCTTAAAACAGAGCCAGTCTTTTGTTGATGGTTGTACTTAGTACTCTGATAGAATAATTTGTGAATACATGAAATTGTCCTCATTCATAAGAGATTGAGGTTAATAAAAGATTGCTTATTCACTATTAGTGGGAATACAAAATAGCACAGTCATTTTGGAAGGCAATTTGGCAGTTTCTTATAAAACTAAACATATTCTTGGTCCAGCAGGTGGCATGGTAGTTAAAGGCACTGAACTCCCACATGATTGAAACAGTTTGAGTCCTGGACCTTGTGGCTTGTTTTCTCACTTTCCCTCTCTCTCTATCTCTCTGTCTCTCTTGCACACTCTGTCCCTCTTTGGTCAAATTACAATAAATAAATAAAATTAAATAATTCTTTAAAAAAAAAAAAGAAAATCCTGTGGAGAAGAAGAGATTGAAACATGATCATGCCACATTGGAATTCTCTCTCTCTCTCTCTTTGGCAAGCACAGGAACCCCCTGACAATTAATAAGAGAAAAACACTGGACCAGCAGGTGGCACAGAGGTTAAGATAACTGGATTCCACATGGCCAACTCTGTGGCTTGAAAGTCACACTGGGCATGTGAGTGTGCATGCCCCAACTCCTAAGAGAATAGAGAAGGGTTTGCAGTGTGGTCTTCCAGCCTGGGAGGTGATTTCTTACTTTCCTTCACTCTCTCCCTCCCTGTCTCTTTCTGTTTCCAGTGAGTGCAAATGCCCTATAGCAAAATAAATAAATAAATAAATAAATAAACTATAGTAAAAATAAATAAATATTATTTTTAGAATTATTTAATTTTATTTATTATTTATTTTAATTTGACCAGAGAGAGACACAGAGAGAGAGGGAAACTGAGAAAGCAAGCCACTGGGTCTGGGACTTGAACCATGGTTGGTCATGTGGGAATGTCCAATACCTTAACCACCATGCCACCTGCTTGTCCTGAAATATTGTTTTATTTATCAAAATTATTGTTACTTTTTAAGTTTTTACCCACAAATCTAAACTTACATCTTTGATCTGTTTCCTTTAATATTTCTAACTCTATAGAGAAATCTTTTGCCTAAATTGTATATATAAAACAACTAGCTTTAAAAAAAACTATTAATCATTGTGAAAAATTATGTTTATCTAATGAGATGGATGGATTCCACTTTGGTCAACACTAGAGATAACAGAAATAATTTCTTCTTAGTTACATGACATTTCAATATGTCTATAGACATTTATATGATTATACATTATTTATGATAAATAATTGACCAATTTTGAATAGTTGATCAGGTAAAAATATTAATCACTTCAAATGACTGATTCTACTAGAGGATACTATTAGGAAGCTGATACACACACACACACACACACACACACTAGTATGAGAGGTAAATTATTAGATAAATCTATAGTTGAAAGAATTATTTTATTAATACTGTCCAAAAATAATGTTCCCAAACCACAAACTAAAATGCACTTAGCTTTGCTATCACATAAAAAAATAATGTTCACAGTTCACCCTACTTGATGTCGAGAGAATGCTTTTAAATTTAGGCATTAAAGTTTTAAATGCCCAAAAGCAAAAGCTGACAAGAGCTCTGGAAATAGAGCATAAGCCAACGTCTAAGATCTGTTCCATTGAAATGGCCCTTAAAAGCATCCTCGATAATTCACGTGTTATTAAAGCCAGTGAACACTTCTTAGTTTTTCATTCATCGTGATAGACTCAACCCTGCTTTTGAATAGTTTTCTTACTGAGAAAACGTAGAATAATCACCTTATGGTGTGAAAATAAAAAAGATTCTCTCTCCTAAATAGTTAACTGTTCCTCTGGAACATGTAAATCCTCAAAATCTCAGAGAGTTTCCACTTAAACATATTACTAATACCAAATACACTAAATATTGAGCTTGTAACTGACATTCTTTTTACAATCTTGCCCACGGCTTCTGAGAGCAAACTTACTAAGATAAAATATTCTTAAAATCAATTAAAACAGAATATGAAAATCATTCTATTATCATTATAAAACTTATTTCAGCTAAGACATACCAATAGCTTGACATGTTCACCTGGTACATTATGCGTACATTTCTGGAACTTTTTAAAAAAGGTTTCCCAAGCCCTAAAATTTTTAAGTACACCTATTTCTAATATAACAAATAAAATAGAATTACAGTTAATAAAAAATTTTCTTATAGAGTTCCTTTCATTTTGCTCAGCCTAAGAGAGTTCTTAAGCACTTAAGAAATGGCAAAGAAGGTGGCATGGAAGTTAAGGTACTGAATCCCACATGGCTGACTGCAAGGTTTGAGTCCCAGACCCAATGGCTTGAAAATCATACCAGGGATATGGAAGTTAAGGTACTGGATCCCACACGGTTGACTGTGAGGTTTGAGCCCCGACTAGATGGCTTGAAAATCATGCCAGGCGCATGTTCATGCATGCCCCAAATCCCCAGAAGCAAATGGAAGAGAAAGGACTGTGGTTTAACCATCCATCCGAGGAAGTGATTTCTCAGTTTTCTTCTATCTCTCTCTCTGTCAAGTGCACTTGCCTTATGACAAAAAGCTTTAAAAAAAAAATAGATGATGATGATGTGGATAATAATGTCTTTGTCATGACTGATATGCATGGTATTCCTTCTAGAAAAAGAAATGTAATGCACTGTAAAGATATATGTAATTGATTGTAGTATAACACCCTGAAGTTTCATGTGTGTTCAGATATAACTTATAACTCACTTTCACTCGTCATTCTTTTAAAATCATTTATTTTCAGACACAATTTCCAGATGCGTACATGTGGATGGTCACTTTCTTCTGCTAAGTATACTTTTTATTTTGTTTTTAAGGTTTTTTAATTCAAAATTTACACTTAATCACTGTATATCTTTACAGTGTACCACATGGCTTTTCCCAGCATGAATATAGTGCGTATTAGTCAAGTCGAAGACATTACATATATGTTATCATCACCAGATAACTTTTCGTTTTTGTGTCTATTAAATGTGCTGTGTTTTTTTTTCTGCTGAGTATACTTCTGCCTAAGAAGATGACTGGTTATTTATCTATTTTAAGGTAATTTTGCCTTAGGGCATGTGTCCTTGCCAGACACAGGGAGAGACAAAGACAGTGAGAGGGAACTTGAGAAATCATCCTCCAGGGGAATGGCCATGCTGCAATCGCTTCTCCATTTTCTTCCTGGGATCTTGGGCATGAACACACATGTACCTGATGTGATTTTTAAGCCACTAGGTCCAGGACTTGAACCGTGGTTGGCCATGTGGGAGTTCAGAGACTTAACCACTATACCTTCTGGCCCCAATGGCTAGTTATCCATTATTTATATGGAAGAAATTATACTTGTTTTCCCATTAAGTTGGTAAATGTTTATAAATTATACTCTTGCATTTTCCTATATTCTAGCCTATAGGGA
>NW_006159859.1:674232-692000 GCF_000334495.1 Tupaia belangeri chinensis
CCAGCAACACAGCCAAATCTAGAAAAGAAAAGAATACCAAAAACAAGGATCAGTACTAGTGGCCACATACAATGATTAAGAAAAATATAAGGCCCACCAGTATGGGGCAAAATAATGAATGTGCCAAGAATCCTGAAAGGAAAGCTCACTTAGGCTGAGCCATGTCCGGCGGGAGGAAACTGGAATGCTGATGAAGTGGAGGGAAACAAACAAGAAAGCACTGTAGTTCCTCTAATGACAAAATGTAGAAACAGAGAAAGGAAAGAGGAAAAAGAGATAAAGCTAGCAAGACAAGAAGAAGGAAATACATCTTCTGTATTTTATATTAGCAGGTTTTTTTCTCCCTTAATTCTTGGAGTTTTATTTAAGATGATGGGTCCACATTAAACTATTTAACATTCTCAGAAATAAAAAGAGGTGAGATGTAAAATAAAAGAGGTAGAACAATTTTTTTTTGTTTTTTGTAAAGATCAAAGAGGAAGAATTGAATACACAACCATAGCTATTATGGCATATCCAACTGTAATTAAGTCAGTGGAATCTTCCCATCTCAAGAAAGTAACACATTCTTCCATAACACAGTAACTGCTACTTCTTTTTAAATATTTACTCTTTGTCAGACACAATGCCAAGAACTTTACATGAATTATTTCCTTTGTTCCTTGAAATCTGTAAGACAGGGCTAAAATTATCTTCATTTTACATATAACTAAACTAGTTCTAACTTAAATTAGACAAATTGTTCAAGGTTACATAGCTAGTCATGGACTTCATAGTGGCTTTTTCTCAAAATTATTTCTTTTTGGAATACTTTCTTTTAAATTCCTCATTCATATATAACATTTCTGGATATATGGTTTTATTTTGGATCTTTATTTAACCTCCTTTATAAAGAGAGTAACTTGAATTAATTCATAAAGAGTGTTACCAGAGAAATATAAGTAGAAATACTATGTTAAGCCTGTCAAAAATATTAAATAACATTTATTTAATAATCGAGACCAGCAGTTGGCATAATGGATATGTTGCTGGACTCCCATGTAGGCATCCGCAGTTTGAGTCACGAACCCAGTGACTTAAACTCATGCCAGGCACATGTGCAAGTATGGCCAAGATCCCAAGAGAAGAATGGAGGAGAAGGAATTGTGGTGTGGCCACACCCCCCATGGGGGGTGATTTCTCGCTTTCTGTCTCTCTATCTCTCTCTCTGTCTTTCTAGCAAGTGCATGCGCCCTATAGCAAAAAATTCTCAAAAAAAATTGAAAGAAAATAAATAAGCTGTTAGATTTGTTTTTATTTAACTGAAACGCTTTTATTTTCTGAAGGAAACAAATAAAAAACTCTAATACTTAAGTAGTTTTGCCTTGTACCAAATAGCAACATAAAGTACTTTTGATCTTCTAGGTTGATTTTGGTGTTAACATTCATTCCTAAATAACCCATGGTCCTTATCTGAATGCCCACAGATATTTTAATAACAGTGAGTCTCTCTTTAGGAGTCATTCACTCTGAACTTATTTTTGTTTCTTAAATACAATTATCCTATTTTGATTACATGGGACTTTCAGAAACTGACCAATATGTTGCAAAGCATTTTTATGATACATTAGTTTGCTTGTTGGAATAGTGTTATATGAAAGAAGCATTGTGAAAGTTCAAAAAAAAAATCTTGGCGAATACAACTGTACTATAAAAAATAATTTTTTTCATAATTTTTAAAAAATTTTGTTGACATTTTTTCCTTTATTTTTTAAATTTTTTATACATTCAATCACATTATTTAGCTTACAAAGTCAATATTTCAATATGTGAACATTTCTCCCCAGTCCAGTTGATCAAAATATCTTCAACCAATAACACCACACCTCCCCATCCTGTCAATGCTCTGCCTCTGTATCTCTCTTCCAAATGTCCTCCATTGTATCCAAAAAATAAATTATTTGATACAATGGTGGAGACAAGGAATATGTCTACAGGCATTTATTTTAGTAGATGGACAGGTAGTCACTAGCTAATAGACTTATTGATCTTGCCAAAGTAATAATATCCCTGGCTCTTCTCTGGTAATACAGTAGTCACAGAATTGTGTGGGGTTTTGTTTGTTTGCTTGTTTGTTTTCTCTTTTTCCTTCAAATTGTGTTTTGTTGGCCTCTTGGCAGGCATATTTTCCAGACATGCAATGTTTAATCCCTTTCTCAAATCAGAGTACATAGTTCCTTAGGTCATACTTGTGCTTGATGACTTTTGGGGCTGATTGGGCCCATGCCTTGTGTGGATGATAGGATCAGTCAGGAGAAGGGATATTTCCACCAATTTTAAATACGCTTGTCTTTTTCAGTTTGCTTAACTGCCCAACATCATGAACTACTAAGCAAACTCTAATTAACTTGAATGTTATAGTCAGAATCAGTTAGACCTTCCTGAATCCAGATGTATTAATAAATTGCTACGACATGAAGATACGATTTAATACACTTGCTCAGTAACAAGCTGTATTGGAGAACTGAAAGCCTTAGCATAATTGATCAAGATCGTAAAAAAAATTCTTAAGATTACTTTTAAATCAAAATATTTCAAATCAAATGAAGCATACATTAATACCTGAGTAATTAGTTTCAGTAA
Source organism: Tupaia belangeri chinensis (assembly GCF_000334495.1). Lineage (NCBI taxonomy): Eukaryota > Metazoa > Chordata > Mammalia > Scandentia > Tupaiidae > Tupaia > Tupaia belangeri. Next base: position 676,855 of record NW_006159859.1, read on the forward strand.
AAGCAATTCATCTTAGTTTGTGTTAAGCCAAGCTCCAGCATGAAGTTTCACCCCACATTTACTGAAACGGTAGTTGACAAAATTAATAGAAATTTAATCATAAAAATACCTTCCTTGTCTCTTCCTATTCTTCCTTATTATTGCTTAGTTCATCATTCTAAGACCTCAGTTTTACTCTCATACATTTACTACATCTGTATGTACATCTCAAACCTTTTCTTGATATGCTTTGTCTGTTTGCCCATTGTCCCTTCATGGAAAATTCAGAACCTCCAAGAAAGAGAAACACTGACCTTTCCTTTCATTTTACCTTAATGTGTTTGAGATAAAGATCAGACTGTATGTTGCCACACCAATCTCTGGGAAATAAATTAGTACATTTACATCAGTAAGAATGCTGTCACCTGTATTATAGTGTTAAACTTGAAAAGTAGTGTTAGCTTCTCTGCTGAGATGAAAGCCATTCTCATTCATATTCCCAAAACAAAGACACCAAGGGTAGTTTTCTGGAAAATCAGATTTAAATTGGGCATACATAGAAATTTAACATAGTCTAATTGATCAAACATACCTGGAACTATGGGAAATAAAGTTGTCTCTAAGCGACACAAATTTGATTCCAAGCCCATTGATTAATTCTTTCAATCTCATTTCCCTCCTCTATAAGATGAGAATAAAATACCTATTTAGAAAGCTTCCAAGTCATAAGTGCATGAGATATGCGATAATGTGTGATTCTAAACATATACTTGGTTTCTCTCTTTCACCTTCTTTATAATCATTTAAAAAATATTAGCATGATTATTTTAATTAGATGATCACCCCAAACTAATTTTTCTGTACAGAACCAGTTGCATAATCTATAATGGTCCAGTGCAAAAGAAAAATGGAGGGTCCTTTATTCTAAAAGATTGAGCCTAGATACCACGAAAGTTACAAGCAAATGCAAGCATGAGTAATGGTGGAGAAATGGTGAACATATTTCCTCCGCTCATTGTCTCATCAGACTTCCTTTGCAAGAAACAAGGATAAAATTATTAAGGATTTCAAGATGTAGTCGGAATCAGTATAGGCCAGTCAGAATCTATGAATTGGTTAAAATGGGAACCAACTAGTTAGAACTGGTATGAGCTTCTATTAAAAAAAAAAAAAAAAAGCCAGAACCAGCATGAACTGGTCAGAACTGGTACAAACCAGTTGGAACTGGCACTGGTTGGTAGTGAAGCAGCTGGAACCAGAATAAACTGGTCAGAACCAGCATGAACAAGTAGGAAACTGACATAAATTAGTCAGAAACTGGCATGAATTGGTGAGAAACCCACACGAACCAGTCAGAACTGACAGAAGTCAGTTGAAACCAGTATAAATAAGCCAGAAAAAGAATCGACATGAAACATCAGAAATGGCATGAGCTGATATGAACTGGTCAGAGCGAGTATGAACCAGTTAAAACTAGTATGGGCCAGTCAGAAGCAGTTCAGAACCAGCTAGAACCAGTATAAATTGGCCAGAACCAGCTTGGACCAGTATACATCAGCCTATATAAGCCCTTTGGAACTGGTTAGAACGAGCATGAACTGGCATAAACCTGCCAGAACCCAATGTGGATCAACATGAACCAGATGGAAGACATGAGAATTGGTATGAATCATTTGGACTCAGTATGAATTGGCATGAATCAGTATAAACCAATATAGACTGGCCAGAACAGGGATGAATTGGCATAAACTGGTCAGAACCAGTATGAGACAACATAAATGGATTAGAATCAGTATAAACCCATATAAAGTCAGAAACAGCTAGAGACATTCAGTGCCAGTATAAAGTGGTCAGAAATGGCATAAACTTGTCAGAACCAGAAAGAATCAGCACAGGCTAATCAGAATTGGTATGAGGTAGTACAAACCAATCAAAACCAGCATCAACTATAAGACCCAACATACTGCCATAAAACGGATCAAAACTGGTATGAACAGATCAGAACCAGTCTGAACCAGTCTGAACCAGTTGGGAAAAGCCAGAAGTGGCATGAACCAGTCAGTACCAGTATAAACTGGTGAGAACTGATCTGAACTGGTGTAAGTCATGCAGAATGAGTAAAAACTGGTCAAAACAAGTACAAACTGTTATAAACTGGCCAGAACAGATCAGAACCAGCATAATTAGGTTGGAACTGGTAGGAGCCAGGTAGAACCAGTCACAGCTGTTATAAACCAGTCAGAACTGGAAGGAACCAGTCAGAGCCATGTAAGCCTGTATAAACCTGCCAGAACTGGTATGAACTGCTATAAACCCATCAGAACCACTGTGAACCAGTCTGAACTGGTATAAGACAGTCAGAAAGGGTTTAAAATGGTGACCATCACCCATGGGAGTATTTTGTCACTTTCCACTCTTTCAGTCTCCCTTAAGAAACATGTCCTCTGGAAAATTTAAATAAATAAAATAAAACTGAGCCAGCCAAGTGGCATATAGTTAAGTTGCTTGATTCCACACAGCCAACTGTGTGGATGAAGTCTTAGACACAGGGCCTTATGAAAACACGCATGTCCATACATGTCTACAATTCCCTAGAAGAGAATGGAGCAGGAGTTGCAGTGTGTCCATACCACTAAGAGGTGATGTCTCTCTCTCTCTTTCTCTCTTTCTCTCCAGCTATTACACAGACCCTATAGCAAAGTAAAATAAAATAAAATAAAATAAAATAAACTATCTGTGGAAATATCGTTCTTTACTCTAAATTCCTTGCCTATCCTGTGGACATCTATGGGCATGCTCATCTGCCCTCACTAACAAAAACTATTTATGTTTTCATCCTCATTTATATATTTTTAAGATAAGCTTGACATTCTTTAGGATGTTCTATTTACTATATAATCTAACTCTTTGATATGTTATCACCTTTATTACATAGCTCAAATACTATAGGGCAAATGAAGTTTAAAGGAGAATCTGAGGCTGTGGTTGGACTTTTTTTTCAAAATTTCAGGTATGGGTCTGTTCATAGCATGATGACTGAAGTATTGAGTTCCCAAGTACTTAGAGTAGCATAAATGAAAGGAATTATTCAGGAGACTATTGGAAAGGATTAGCGGTGAAATCAGGTGAGACCACATGCCTCTGTGAGAGTTTGATTCCTCTGCACTCCCCACGGCCAGGGTGACAGAGATGACCTCTGCATTGTCACTGCAGTGTGTGTGCTTCACAAAGCTGTTGGGTGATTCCAATTTGCTTTTTTCCAGAATTAGTGAAGTAACAAAGAGAAAGATTGCCTTAGAGTTGTTTTTTTTTTTTCACTTGCACACATACACACACAAATCTGTATCAATAAAAATCAGCACATATTACCCTGATTTAACATTGCCAGCAGTTTTTACATGAATAATTGGTGGTCAAGCTGTGACTTTTAAAAATGGCAATGTCGTTTAATAGAGCAGCCATTAAAACCAGTAACTGGAAGTAGTTCACATCATTCTATCTTTAGCTCTTCAGAAGAGAATTAAAAAACTTGTGACCAAAAATCAAAACAATTATTAGGTGAGCGAGAAACAACTGACTAAGGCAGAAAGGAAGAAAATCAAACCAACCAACAAAAACAACTAGGTTAAATTAGACTCAGAAAAGGGAGCACAACTCTCAGTCTTTTTCATTGTTTTTACTTCTTTGATTTCTTTTTACTTTCTTTTTCTTTCTCTCTCTCTCTCTCTCTCTCTCTCTCTCTCTCTCTTTTTGTAATTTTGCCATAGGGCATATGTATTCCCAAGACAGAGAGAGAGAGAGAGAAAGTGGGAACCCTTCACTCTGCTCCAGGAGAAACAGACGCATCACAACTCCCTCTTCTCCATTCTCCTCTCAGGATTTTGGGCATACATGCACATGCACCTAGTCTGTTTTTCAAACTCCAAGGTTCAGGTCTATACTATGCACGTGTGGGTACACATACACACACATCATAAATAAATAAATAAACAAACTTTTAAAAAGTGTTTTACAAATAACTTCCATCATTTTATTTAGCTAGATGACTGAAAATTCTGGCTAGTCCATGGATTTTCAATCGAAGTTGAATTGCAGAGATTACTTTTCAAAATTTATTATACGCTATCATTAAAGAGAAGTTAATAAGGACCAGGAGTTAGCGTAATGGCTATGTCACTGGACTCCCACGTAGTCAACCGCAGTTTGAGTCCTGGACCCAGTGGCTTAAACTCACGCCCGGCGCATGTGCGTGCATGCCCAAGATCCCGAGAGGAGAACGGAGGAGAAGGAATTGTGGCATGGCCATCCCCCTGGGGGGTGATTTCTTGCTTTCTGTCTCTCTGTCTCTCTCTGTCTGGCGAATGCATGTGCCCTATAGCAAAAACCTCTCCAAAAAAAAAAAAGAGAAGTTAATAAAGCAGCAATTGTTTAGTAACTTATATGTATGAGTTGTTAAGTATTTGCTCAGTTACCCAAAACTGCAAAACAAATTTAGAATAGCTTTAACTTCATAAAAACATTAAAAAAAAAAAATTCAAGGTAGGCATTCCAGGATTGACATCTATCTCAGCTTTTTTGAAAATTGACTTTTTTGTCATGGTCTTATAAAGTGTCTGGTCTTCCAAGTATCACATCAGTATTTCTTGTGTGAAGGGAATTCAATAGGGCTGGCCCTGTAGTTTAGTGTCTGGGTAAGCCAGATCCCACATGACTGACTACAGTTCAAGTCCTTGGGGCTTGAAAAACATGCCATGTGCCTGTATACATATGTCTTAAATCCCAACAGGATGGAGAAAATGAAGTGAAGGGATTGTGGCATGTCTACGCCTTACTGGGTGATTCTCTTTGTCTCTCTCCTCTCCCTCTGGCTAACTCATATGCCCTCTGGCATTTAAAAACAGAAAAAGAGAGAAAAGCCAACAAAGCCTGTCCAGCACATTACTTCTTAAAAAAAAAGAAAAGAAAAGAAAAAAGAAACTAAAATTTTTAAAAGAGGAATAGAAAAATGGATATATGGTAGCCAAATAACTATATGTGATACATGTGTGTTGATGTATTTAATCTTCAAGTCAATCCTATAAAGTCAATGTCATTACAAAGAAGTTAACCAAAGCAGATAGAGATCAAATAATGTAAAGTCACAAAATCTACTTGCTATTTTTTTCCATCAATTTCCTTGCATTTTGAGTCTTTATATCTACATCAGTGGCTGTTTTTCATTTCATTTGGGTGCCATCTGACAAGCTGTTCCTTATAGTTATAGGAACGTTCCTTTGTAATAGTAGAGTAGTTTTCCTGCCCTAAAAACCCTGTGTCCTCACTCTTCATCTCTCTCTCTCCCCTCTACCCCAGCAACCACTGAGCCTTTTACTGTCACCATAACTTTGCCTGTTCCAGAATGTCATATCGTGGGAGTCATAAATCATAAAGCACAGCAAGAATGTTGAACAACAGAACTTTAATGCATAACTGATGAGAAAAACTGGTAATAGCTATGAAAGCTAAATGTCACAAGCTCTTATTACTCAGTCATTACACTCATAGATATCTAACCAACAGAAATCTGTATACAAACATGCTAAAAATAAATCCAAGAGTATTTACATTATTATACATGAAAACTCCAAGTCAGAAACAGCAGTAGTGGAATGGACAATGATTGTTGTACACTCACACAATGGAAGACTACAGGATTTTTTATGTCAAGTCAAGGCTACACCACATACCGTGAGTGGGTTCATGCACACACAGAGAATGAAACAAGCCAACCACAGAAGAATGCTACTGTGCACACATGCACACTTACACACAAACACACACACTATCATATACATTTCAAAGCATATATAAGCATATGTTAAACCTCAAAATCAGGAAAACGATCTATAATACAAAAATCAGGGGACAGTTTTCCATAAAAAGAGGGTTTTGAGTTAGCAGGCAGGATGCTCAAGAGAGAAGCATCTCTGGTTCTGTGGTATAGGCTACGCTGATTTTCTGAGTCTGTGTGTTGAGAACGAGATTCTGTTCGTTTTGTAAAAATTCTCTAAAGAATTGCAATTTGTAAACTTTATCCTGTGATCATCTATACTTCATACAAGAGCTACTTACAAATGCCAGGTTAAGTGATTGATGTTTTCAAATAACTGTTTTGTTGGGAGATGTTTTTATAAAAATACAACTGGAAACATAAAAATAAAAGTGAAATTAATATCATTTAAGGTATATTAAATTCAATATTTCATAAGAAAATAATAGCTTGCATACATGGATATTTAATAAATACATGCAAGTGTATACTACTTATGAATGCCATTACCTCAGTGGCATTTGTAAACAGTGGCGATTTCTCTAATAGATAGTGATAGTAGCATGAATAAAATGTATTATATAAGTCAAATTTTTTTAAACATTAAGAAAACAAGACTGGGTCAGCCAGTCATGTGATATTAAAGAGGGCTGGATCCCACATGGCCGACTGTGTAGCTTGAGCTCTATGTTGAGAGTAATATACATTTAGCAAGGCTTTCGAACTTAAATTCTGGTCATTTCCATAGCTTGACCGAAGCCTAAAAGAAGATTTAGATTTAGTATTGACAGAGTTTTCAGGTTTTCCTTTTTATTTTTCCTGCCACAATGGAGAGAGTAGCCAGCAGGTTGATTAAAGTGATCATAGAATTGCAGTTAGGCGAAATGGAAAACAAAACAATGAGCAGAGGACGAATGGAATTGAAAAGTAGAATGGGTTTGTAGACTTTTATAGCAAAGAATGATAGGGTCATTAAGCTGGAAAGAGAAAGTGGCGTTAAGAGAACATTAAGTTTGAAATTAATATTGTGAAGGTGATGTGGTTCAGAAAGTCGAACATGACTGCAGACACAGAGGTAGCTTACAGAGGAGGATAACTGGGAGTTGTAAATCAGGAAATGAGTTTCCAGTCTAAGGGTTGAGTCCTCTTATATTTGCTAATATGCAATATTTAAATTTAATCTGGATTTACATTGTCAAATGTTGCTTAAAACTTTGTTTCACCACTGAACTTGTGATTAATTAAAGAAAAAAACTTAAGAGTTAACAATTATATTCATCATAATAAACTTTCCAGGAACATTAATTTCTATATGACTCTTAAGCTATTTGTAATTTCTTTCAATGTAAATATGTATTAGTAGACATATATCTTGAGTAATTTCTGTTGCTGAAAATAACACTTAACAGATTCAGAGCTAAAATATGACTTACTAATGTATGAACATTTCTAAAGTTTATGTAATATTTTATTTGTAGGTTTATTTTATGTTTAAAATGTCAAACGTGGATCCCAGTTTTGTAACCCATGCAGAGAAAAACGTCTTTAAATTGTTTTCTGTTGATAAATAATTAACATTTGTCACACCACGCCAGCAGGTGTTCTCTTGACACACAATTAATCTTAAAGGCTTTATTTATCCTCTCTGTTTATTAGCATATGGTATATGTTGTAACCAACACTCAATACCCCAGATACAAAAGTTTACTGTAGATGTTCCTCCCAAATAACTAGTAAATATCTGAAATTCTCAAAGCTATTATTTCAAGCAGGAATTGATAGATGAATAAGTAATTAAGGAAGAAACTTAATGCTCTAGCTGGAGATAATGCTCTAGCTGGAGATATTTGCAAAGTTTTGAAAAAATATACAGTCTACTCTGTTAATATCTTAATCACTTAGGGTTTGTTAGATTTATAAAGATTTAGTCTGTTTACCATGAAATCCTCTATTGTGATCTGACAAAAAGTTTTTTTAACATTTATGAAAAGCACACCTGGAATCACAAGGTGGTGTAATGATTATGTCGCTGGACTCCCACATGGTCAACTGTGGTTCAAGTCCTGGGCCCAGTGGCTTAAAACTCATACCAGATGTGTGTGTGTGTGTGTGTGTGTGTGTGTGTGGAGAATGGGGAAAAAAGGACTGTTGGTGTGGCTGTCCCCCTTTGGGGGATGATTTCTCACTTTCTGTCTCCCTATCTTTCTCTGTCTCTCTGGCACATACCCTATAGCAAAAGTCTCTTAAGTAAAAAAAAAAAAAAAAAAAAAAAAGAAAAGAAAGAAAGAAAGGAAGAAGATATAAAGAAAGAAAAGAATGTACCAATAATTTGGGGAAAGAACAATTGAATATATAGGAAGCACTGTACTGAAAAATTCGGAAGCAAGAAATATTTATATTACCGTTTTTTCCCTAGTACCATGTTGTTTTGATTACTATAGCTCTGTAGTATAGTTTAAAGTCAGGTAGTATAAACCTACTACCTTTATTCTTTGTGCTCACAATTGCCTTGGTTGTTTGGGATATTTGGGGCATTTTTTTTTATAGTGTGAATATTTGAAATCGCTTAGTGATTTTGAAATATGTGTTAATTCTAGTTAATATTAGTCCATATGCTGTGCAATGGATCTCAAAACCTTATTTCTTCTATCTAACTGGAACTTTCTATGCTGACCAACACCTGCCCACCAAGCCTCTAGTAATGACCATTCACTCTCTGCTTCTGTCAGTTCAACTTTTTTTGATTCTACATATAAATGTGACCATACCATATTTGTCTTCCTGTGCCTGGCTTATTTCCCTTAGCATAATATTCCCTGAATTCTCCCATGGTATCCCAAATGATGGAATTTCCTTCCTTTTTAGACTGAAGAGTCTTTCATTGTATATATGAAATAGTAGTTTGGCAAACAATGGAAAAAAGAAAATTTTCCAATGCACCAAAACAAGTTGTACATGGACAAAAATCTACATTCACACTCTGTATTTCACAGACATCATATCGTTGTACATATTTTTGAGAAAGATCTTTTTTTAAAGAATTATTTTATTTAACTTTATTTATTATTATTATCATTATTATTTTCCAGTTTGATCAGAGAGAGACAGAGAGAGAGGAAGTGAGAAAGCAAGCCACCAGGTCTGAGACTTGTGGGAGTCCAGCACCTTTAACCACCATGCCACTTGCCGGCCCCAATATTTTTGAGAAAGATCTGAAAATCACAGGTCATAATCACATAAGCAGCAAAGGACTGACAAGTAGAGCTCGAGCCTGTGTATCCAGTGGTAAGAATGTGGTATTACTCAGACCTAAGCCACGGTGGTCAGCGATGATACAGAGATACAGAGTCTTTCGTGCTCTGTTCTTAGGCAAGAGAAAAGCCTAAAATCACATTGCTAAAACACTCCAACAGCAATGATGGCTGCAGTAAAGAGGAGTTTTCAATACAGAATGTGTAACTAGTCCCCAAGGTAGAGAGACATTTTGAGAATAGTAGCGCTGACTTATTAGAGCATGGGCTCCATCACTACCCTCACCAGCATCATCTCACATCAGATGTCAGTCAGATTGTCATCTTCTGCAGTTAAAAGGTATATAACCTTAAGGTGAGGTCAAATGGATAGACTGGGCCTGACCACTTATCACACAGAGCACATAGAAGCTGATTTCTGAGATAACAAGTTTGCATAGAGAAAGGCTTTATGGCAGAAGAGGTCAACCAGGGGAGCAGTGGAGTCCACGACTCTTTTAAAGTATTGTCTCTACAACTAAGGAGTAAGATGGTTTTTTTTTTTTTTTTTGAGAGGTTTTCGCTATAGGGCGCGTGCGCTCACCAGACAGACAGAGAGAGAGAGAGACATAGAGACAGAAAGTGAGAAATCACCCCCCCAGGGGGGATGGTCACGCCACAATCCCTTCTCCTCCATTCTCCTCTCGGGATCTTGGGCACACACGCACATGCACCCAGAGTGAGTTTAAGCCACCGGGTCCAGGACGCGAACCGCGGTTGACTACGTGGGAGTCCAGTGACATAACCATTACGTTAACTTCTGGTTCCCAGGAGTAAGAGAGTTTTTAAAGGCAATTGAGGAAGGTGATGATGAAAGAGTCTGGGCGGGGTGGGGGCAGGGAAAGGGAGTGTGAGTCCAGGTGGTTTCCAGAAAAGTTTCTATGGTGTCATTTGTGATGAGTGGTGCTTTTTTCTTCGTACGAGACAGTCTTGAGAGGGTCTGGAGTGAGATGTTATCGTCGGGTTTGTTCTGAGTAAAGAATTCAAGAACAAGAACTTTTAGAACACTTAGAACTCTTTAGTCTCTAGCTACGAGCTATGTATGACTGTGTTGTGCCAAGGTTAAATAGTTGGGGTGATCAGAATGTGTTCAATGTGAAAACCATGATCAGAATATGAAGACAGTATCAATTAGACAGGAGGGAAAGTGAGTAAGAGAACATGAGCTCATTTTATTGCTTAAAAAAGTAAATTACCTAGGACTCTAAGGATTTTTTTTTATTTAATCTGGTAAGTATTTAAGACTTAAAAAAAAAAAAGACACAACTTATTTGTACTTTTCAGGGGCCATTAACAATGTCTGATGTCCCAAACCCTGTGCTAAACTCTCTGCATTTATAATATCATTTAATCAGCTCACAACTTTTATTTTGCAATTAGGAAAACAGATTCATACAAAGAAAATTTATTTTGGAAGTTCAAAATACCTCAGTTTTTCATATAATAGAAACTTGGAGTATTATGTGTATATAGCAATACTTCAATTATTTTTAAAGCATATGTATAAAACAAAGTTAATCTTTGGAAAGGATAACTGCAAAGCAAAAGTTACAAAGAAAAAGACATCAATTGAGTTTACAAAGCTAGCACAAAGAAAGAGTCAGCAGAAGCATGTCCTGATTCCCACCAGCATCAGGGCCCAAGAAAAGTTACAAATATTGAATATGTCACTCTGAGGAAGTGAGTTTCTTTTACACAATGACAAAAAAATATATGTGAAAAGGTCAGAGAGAAAAGTGGAGGGTCTAGGGAAGTGGTCCCAACCGTCTAGTATCAGGGACTGGCCCCATGGGAGACAATCCCTCAATGACATAGAGGGGATGTTGATCCCAGGAAGACTACAGGGCACTGCATCCCCCACGCACCCCATCCACACCACTTCCATATTACATATATAATGAAATTTCCATACTGCATATACAATGAAATAATCACATGTAATAGGGTTCACGCTCCCATGGAAATCCAATTCAAAAGAAGGCAGAGCTCAGGAGGCAATGGGAGACAGGCAGAGAGGCTGCAACCCAAAGCCTTGTTCACTTGCCTGCCTCCCAATCCCCGCTGTACAGACCTCTGGACCTTCGCTGGTCCATGGCAGGAAGGTGGGGGACGTTGGTCTAAGAGTCATGGGGAGGCAAAAGGCTTAGGTAAAAGCCTAACAGCAGAAATTACCTGGAGCAGTTTATTGGAAATATGATAATGATCTGTTTTTTCTTTGTGTCCGTGAGGTTGTATGGCCAACCCTCAAGGGATCTAGTGCAAGTGTTTTGTGAAGAGAAAGATTATGTTTGTGAAGGTCAATTGTGAAGACATCAGGAAGTAACTAAAAATAGACTGCCAGCAACTCTTTTCTTTATTTGTAATGCCGTTGGCTTGAATTTAGCATAGCTATCTCTTTTTTTCGATAAACTTTGTCTTCACAAACTGGTAGAGAGAAATTCCTTAGAAAGAAAACTTCCATGGCAGAAAAAGAGCCTATAATTAACCAGACAGAGAAAGATCCAGTGTAAGGGCATCGTCTAAAGCAATAGTGAGGCTACAGTTTGAGCAGTTAATCATTCTCGTACCTGACACTTTTGAATATATCACATTTACTTCGTGATAGTGAATTGTATGTGTGTGTGTGTGTGTGTGTGTGTGCATGCATGCATGCATGCAACAGAGAGAGGAAGAGGGAGTGATGCAAAGAAAAAGAGGAGAAAGAAAACATATTGCTCTAAAACCTGGGAAGTACAATAAATATACATAACTATAAACAGCACTTGAAGACAGGTACACTGCACCAAACGTGATTTAGATATTATGCTCCAGGCTTGAAAATGAGCCTCAGCACTAGATTCACAGAAGCAGTTAAATTATTCTGGGGTTCAGTACTGCTGAATATTGCTCCGTAACTTAATTGCATGCCAGAAAGCCAATTGGCTGGTTTGCAAATTTATGCAAGTTTTATACCTAGTAAATTGGGTGAGTGTGGGCTGGAGGGAGGTAAAGGTGGTTTAATTTATGCAGAGGCATAATTCATGCTTAATAAATTGTAACAAACATCAGTAAATAAAGAAACAGCGGCTGAACAAGGACAGAGGAAAAGTGGCATTATGTTTTTCCATTTTATGTGTGCTTAATTAGCAGAGTCCATCCTCTGGAGGCAGGAAACTATGAGCCCATGTCAGTCTTTGCCTCTGAATGCCAATTCAAGTAACAAATTACTCCAGGTGTTACAAATCCCTCCTTTTTGTTTATCAAAAATCTGGTAATTACACATACACTATCATAGAGGATAAAGAAAGAAAACATAACATTTCTCTAATTTAGGTATTTTTAAAGAAGTGTTTTGCCTTAGGGCAAAGGTGTTCTCCAGAAAGAGAGAGACAAAAACAGTGAGAGAGAAAGTGAGAAATCACCCACGGGGGAGATGATCATGTTGCAATCCTTACTCTTCCATTCTCTTCCTAGGATCTTGGGTAGGCAAGCCCATGCTAGGCATGCTTTTCAAGCCACCAGGTCCAGGACTCAAACCCCAGTCAACCATATGGGAATCCAGTGATGTAACTGCTACACTAGCTGCTTGCCTCTAATTTAGTTATTTTTAATATTTTTTGGAAAATATGCTCATACCCATGTAAACTTGAATGGGACAGGTCCTTTCAAATAGGATTTTCTAAGGACATAATGAATCAACAAAGTGTGTCTGGTTACAGAGTACCATGGCCATTGGACAACGCCAAAAACATTTCATGAAGTGTAGCAGCTTTTGTAAGAGAGATAGTAAAAAATTGGAGACACCCCCTCCTACTGGATTGTGCACAGCTAAAGTTGTATGTATTTTTTTAAGAATTATTTTAACTTTATTTACCTATTTTAATTTGACCAGAGAGGGCCAGAGTAAGAGACAAAGAAAGAGAAAGTAAGAAAGCAAGCCACCAGGTCTGGGACTTGAACCACAATTGACTATGTAGGAGTCCAGTGCCCTTAACCACCACTGCTGGCCTGCTGGCCTCATGATATATATTCTTATCTCTGTTCTTTGTTTGATTTTTATTTCATTTTTTATTTATGTATTTGTTTATTGGTGAGAGGACTGACACTCAGCAAGGTTAAGAGACTGAGAAAACTTTCACTCTGGTCTACACTGGAAGTAGGAGACAGGTGGGCTGAAGTCCAAAGTCCTGTAATCTATCCACGTACATTTGACCTTCATGCTTAAGAGAAAGACAGGATCTGATCTAGACAAAGCAGGGTGCATTTCTAAACCTTGGACCATTCATTTTCGAAAGGAAGCCATGTTGGTGGAGGAGGGGAAGAAATCCAGTGGGTTGATCTGATTGGTCTATAGTCTGGGTACAGAGTAAAATGGCAGTTCTATAAACATGACATAGCCCAACTTTATTCTTCCCTCCTGTATCATATTTGACATGTCCAAATTTGACTTGTCTCAATCACATCAATACTTGCTACGAGCCAGGCACTGCTATGAGTACTTTACTCACATTTATTCATTTTATTCTAAGGGCAAACTATGGAATGGGCATATTAGGGCTCCTATGAGCAAACTGAGGACTGCAGAGGCTCAGGGGCTTGTCCAAAGCCAATTAGTGGTGAGGAAGGGGTACAAACTCAGTCTGCCCCAAGCCCGGGCCTTCCAACCTGACCCATCAAGGCGATATCTCCTCTGTTCTCATCTTCCCAAGTGCAGGGCCTGGGCTGCCCTACCACCTTGCTGCCAGGCCAAAACATCTTTTTCCTATATTTTCACATGAAATTCTTCAGCGCATACCTGCAGTTGCGTATTCAAAATATACCTGAAATGCAGCCAGTTCTTGCCATTCTATTTACCTGCCTCCTCATTATTGACTTGTTCTACTTCAAGGACTGCCTGTGTGCCCAGCCTCTGTTATTTCCTGTGGTTCTCTCTCCAATACAATTAGGCCTATCCTTTTCTGTGCAAGGACTCTTCCGTGCCCCACTCCTCACTATAATTAGAATAAAATCCAAACTCCTTTCCATGGTCGACCCATCCTGATATGATCTGATCCCTGCCAGACTTCCCCAGAAATCCCTCCAAGTTCCCTCAACTCCAAGGGCTCCTCTCACTCAGACCTTCCTACTCCTTTGACCATATCAAGATTGTTCTTTGGAGAGCCTTTTCTCAGGGAATCCCTTGTTCCCTTTGCACAGAATTCTCTTACTTCTCGGATTCTATGTTGTAAGCTGTTGCGGGTCTCAGCTCCAGTGCTACATCAAAGAGGCTTGCTTTAAGGACCTTCTACAGAGCAGTGTTCCTCTGCGCCCTGCCCCCACTGCCGGGACCCTGGGTATTTCACTAACCCTTTTTTGTTTTAGTTACTGATCCTATCTGAAATTATCTCCTTTATTGCTTTTGAAGTGGGCTGTCTCTTCTTAAAAAAGCTCATAGGGACAGTGGGAAATAACAGCACTCCACATCTATTCATGAACTTGCAATGCGCCTTTACAAACATTGTGAATGTCCATTTTCTGACTAGCCAAACGTTACCAACAGGGTGTGTGTCTGTGTGTCCCAAGCAAAAACTTCCAATATTATATTTCGAAATCTCCAAACACCGACCGACGGCTTTTTGGTTACCTAAATAAACTTATTTAAAACAGGAAAGGAGAGGCTGGTTAAGTAAAATGAGTGTCGCTTTCTGGACCCCTTCACATCCCTGAGAACATTGTCCTCCATGTGACCGCGGGGCCACCGGGAGCGCGATGTCAAGTCGCCCAGGTCCCGAACCAGGGAGAACCCGCACTGTTGCCCTCCCGGTTACCTCGCTGTGTCCTCCTCCCGGCTCAGTGGCCTCAGGGATCCCCCAGGAGGTGCCCCATCCAGGTGGTACTGGGGGCACCGGGCGACTTCCTCCCTGGTTGGCGCCTCCTGGCGTCTGCGCGTTTTGGTGCGCGGGGCGGGGAGAGGCGGGGACTCTGGAGGCCCCTGAGGCTGTATCCGTTGGCTTTGCGTCCTCACTGGCTCCATGGATCCGCAGGCCTGGCTTGGGCATTGAGCCCTGCAGGCAATCCGACAGCCGTGATGGGTGGGGGACAGCAAAAGA
>NW_006159859.1:692032-725340 GCF_000334495.1 Tupaia belangeri chinensis
TCCTGGCGTCTGCGCGTTTGGGTGCGCGGGGCGGGGAGAGGCGGGGACTCTGGAGGCCCCTGAGGCTGTATCCGTTGGCTTTGCGTCCTCACTGGCTCCATGGATCCGCAGGCCTGGCTTGGGCATTGAGCCCTGCAGTCAATCCGACAGCCGTGATGGGTGGGTGACAGCAAAGAAGAGCTGGATCCTGTCACCTGAGAAACCGGCGGGTCCCCAATGCACAGCGGGGGAGTTTGGGGAGATTTGAGGTTGGGCAGGGTCTCTCAGAAGGGCGTTTCTATTTAAGGTAAAATATTTCACTTATTTCTTCTTTTATATTATCTTTAACATTTTATTTATTTACTGAGAGACAGATAGGGACCACTGGCAATATCTTGTCTCTCTGCAACCACCCAGTCAACGCAGATAAGAGCACAGGGTCAATTCAATCCCACTCAGAACTCAGGTCTTTCCCCCCCCCGCCACAAGCAGTAGCTCCCCGTGGCCATGCCACTCACCTGGGCCATCCATCATTTGCCATTATAAGAATAATTCCACAACTGAATAAAAACAGAGGGCATTGGGAACCAGCAGTTAGCGTAATGGCTATGTCATTGGACTCCCACGTAGTCGACCACGGTTCACGTCCCAGACCTGGTGGCTTAAAACTCACGCCAGGCACGTGTGTGTGCGTGCCCAAGATTCCGAGAGGAGAATGGAGAAGGGATTGCGGCGTGACCATCCCCTCTGGGGGGTGATTTCTTGCTTTCTGTTTCTATGTCTCTCTCTGTCTGTCTGGCGAGCACACACGCCCTATAGCAAAAACCTCTCAAAAAAAAAAAAAAACAGAGGGCATCATCAATCAATAGCATAGTATATTATCAATCATATGGGGCATAATACACGTATATGTATACAGATGTATAGACACATACGTACACATGTCTCAAAAAACTGGGAGAAAAATTGAAGGTGTGCAACATAATGTAATGCTCTTCATTGAATGTGATGAATATGGTATTATTTAATTGACATACAGTACATGCATGCTCTGAAAAATCATATGGCACCCCACAAAGATGTGCAACTAAATATAAATAAGAAATCGTTAAATACATTTTTTTTAGGGTAAGAGTAATTCCAAATTATTAAATTAGTTGAAAAATTCACCAGGCACATGCATGTGTTTGCCCAAAATCCTGAGAGGAGAATGGAGAAAAAGGGATTGTATTATAGTCATTCCCCAGGGAGAGGGGTCTCTCATTTTTCCTCTCTCTCTTTATCTTCCTCTCTTTGTCTGTCTCTAGAAAGCACACTCACCCTGTGACAAAAATCTAATAAAAATTAGGAAGCAGAAATGATGATAAATCTTCCACCCTTGTGTTTAGAGATGAAGGTTCTCCCCCACCTCCATCAAAAGTATCACGTTATTACAAACCACCTCTAAGCATTATTTTATCTTGAGTTTCAAATGCAATATTGTTTCCTGTCAGTACACTGTGTTTACTTTCAATAGTGGAGTAAAGGGTCTAATTTCTTTGAATACATGAAGAAAATACTGTGGAAAGATTTATACTTTTTTTTTTTAACCAGAGGGAGGAGAAAATTACATTGAATGTTGAGTCAAAATCAAGAATTCCTAGCAGGGCAATATGAAGTGGAGTTTAAGGTCTAGGACATCTGAGGAGGCTGCGTTGTCCTCTCCACACAGCCTGCACCTCTCCTTGTCTTTTTTCTTTTTTCTTTTATTAAAAGAGGTTTTTGCCTTAGAGCACATGCACTCACCAGAGAAAGAGACAGCGACTATAAGAGAGAAAGTGAGAAATCAATCCCCAGCAGGGATGGCCTTCCCACAATCCCTTCTCCTCCATTCTCCTCTTGGGATCTTGGGCACACGTGCACGCTCTCCTGGAGTAATTTTCAAGCCACCAGGTCTGAGACTTGAATCATGGTCAGACATGTGGGAGTCCAATGTCTTGACCACCACATTACCTGCTGGATCCAGGTCATAAAAGCTAATGCTCTATTGAGTGATATATTAACATGACCTTGTCCATTAAAGCAACATATAACATACATCCATGAATTTACACAATGATTATTAGTATATTGCTTTATTTCCCAAGGTGCTTTGACACATAGTACAAAGTTCATTAGTAGTCAAATGAATACATAAACAAAAAATGAAAGAAATAAAGAATTAGGGATTGTCAGCATTTTGCTAAAACCAGAAAGTGGTGAAGGCCACTAGAAATATTTTAGTAGTTTTACATGTTAGTAAAGAATATAAAAGTGAAGCATGTAGTTCCTGAGTTCTGTTCATAATCAAATCCCACCCAAATTTCTTTCACAGATTTGTTGAGGATGTATTTTACAGTAATACACAGACTGGACAGTTGATAAACAGTAACAATATGTTATAAATACCTTTTCAGTGGTCCAAGGTCTGGGAATTAATAAAGACTGATTCCAGATGAAAAAGGGTTTCCCTGTATAGCCTTCATCGAATATGAAACAACATACTTAAAAGCACTAAGTTATTTTGTCTGCTCTGTTGCTATCATACATGCTGACTTTTAAGTACCTTGGACAGCGCTTCTGCCAGTGAGCCTCAAGAACAGGCTCTTCAAAACCTTCATGGAAAAGACATATTATGGGAGAAAATGCATGAATCTTAAAAAAAAAAAAAAATTACAACAAACTAAAATTTACATAATTCCATCTTTCATGAACTTTTTGAATGCCACTCATATTGCCATAGACAGAAAAGGCAAGGAATATTCTTTTGTTAAAGACGCAGTCTTAATATCTACTAAGCTGTTATTTGGAATAAACTACCTATGGCTATCTGAATTACAAAAAAACAAAGATATAATAAGAAAATTTACATTTGAAAAATTCCTCTTAGCATTTGTTATGGCCAAGGAACGTAATGAAACAAAATTGTTCTGATCTTTTGCTGTGTGAATTTACCATCATTAATATTTTTATCAGTTAATATAACAAAACTAATTTTTGGTGTAAAAAAAGATCACAGCCTCTATGCACCATACACTATAAATAAATTGTGCATTAATCACTAACAATCTATTTTAAGCATAAAAGAAAATCAGTACTTAAAAGGTTAAACATTATATATATTCAATTGATATATTGAGTGTTGAGTTTTTTGTTTTGCTTTGTTTCTTAAGGTTTTTGCTTTAAGGCACATGTGCGTGACAGAGAGAGAGAGAGACAGTGAGAGAGAAAGTGAGAAATCACTCCCCAGGGGGGAATAGCCATCCCCAAATCTCTCCTTCTCCATTCTCCTCTAGGGATTTGGGGCACAATGGACATGTGCCCACTGTGATATTCAAGCCACCAGATCCAGGATGTGAACCTTGATCAGCCACGTGTGAATCCAGTGACTTAACCACCACACTACCTGCTGGCCCCAGTTTGGTAATTTTTTTTTGCATAAATAAATTATATTGCTTTGGTAGGACTTAACATCTAAAAAAACCAAACAAAAAACAAAAAAACCTTTCTGCTTCCACTGGAGAAGATTGCTAATTTTCTGTACATATGTCCTTCCTATTAAGGTTATTTTCCATATGTGCACAAATACTTTCTTTGTGAATGAAGACATTTTACATTATATTTTGTTTTAAATGGCCTTTTTTTCCACATTTGCTTAATCGTATTTGTAAAGTTGACATAGTATTACCAATTCTAAGTCACTAGCATTCTACTTTTCATTGACCTAGCAATGGGTTTAATTGTCCAAGGCCTACTCCATAGGCATAACTGGAGAAGTAACTTGTTTTCTATAATTCAAGGAAATAAAATCCAAGCTGTGTCTGAAGCAACTGAAAATGCTGTGTAACAAATAGTTATTTGATTGTTAGAGAGTCTTAGAATATTGGAGTTCACTATTAAAAAAAAAACAAAAACCTTAGGCAAATAATTTTCTATGGGTGAATGACTTCCTGACAGGTAATTATGTTAATAGTGATTTTATAGTGCTTTTACACTGGGGTAAGCTGAGTTAAGGTTTAGCTCACTCTCTTCCTTCCACATTGCTGGAGTTCCTCGTCTCATTTTGAGTATTTCTTACATGTATTTTGAATTTATGAATATTGAAAAGATCATCCTATTCTGATATCCAATATCATATACTCTTGTTAAAATACTCAGCATTAATACTATTGAGATAAATGCACGTTTAAACAATAATGGGGAGATTTTAATTGCTTTCAAATTAACTTGAACTTTAATGGCCAAATGCTGGTATTTCCTACCAAAATTGGTACCATAAATAGCAGCAGGGCTAATTAGCACACTTTTGGAAAGCCACGTGGCAATATATATCATGAACCACAGAAAATTTTACACCCTTTGAGTCAATAATTCCACTCCTGGGAATGTATTTGGAGGAAAAATTATAATAGAAGACATTTTAAAATAAAAGCTATATACATAAAGAAGTTTATTGCAACAATACTTATTATAATAAACTGTGAAGGAATTTAACATAAGTTATACGGGAATAGTTAGGTAAATTTAAGAAGAGTCAATCAATGACTTTATGCTGTATTTAAGTGATAATTATGAAAATGGTCAAGACAGCAATACATGTTTGCATGAAATATTAAATGTCAAAAGGTGAAAAGAAAAATTTTATGTGTTATAATTGCAAACATAGAAAACATGGAAACATGGAAAAATTAAATATACATACACAAGCTTATAGAAAAGACCTTGTATTAATTTTTTACAGATTTTACTATAGGGTGTGTGCTTGCCAGAGAGACAGAGAGACAGAGAGCAAGAAATCATCCCCCAAGGAGGCTGGTCAAGCCACAATCCCTCCTCCTCCATTCTCCCCTTGGGATTTTGGGCACACATGTACATGTACCCAGCATATCTTAAGGCACCATGTTTGGGATTTGAACCGGTGTTGACTATATGGGAGTCCAGTGATGTAACCATTTTGCCACCTGTTGGTCCTAGAATTTGTATTAAATTTTAAAGTTATGAAATTAAAAAATGTTTCATGTGGATATTGACTTTTATCATTTTAGGAGATGATGTTTTATTTAACAACTTATTGAAATACTTCATGCAAAATTTATTTCCTTCATTTTGCTCTTTCATGTCTTGTTGATTATTTCCTATTATAGGAAACAATAGTAAGCATCCAATATTTATATAGTAGCTTCAGCAATATTTCTGTCATGCGAAATTACTGTAAAGATATGTTTGATCATCTAAATTAGCTTTCTGATGATAAGAATATACCTATATGTGGACAGGTATAGTCACACATAGATAAGAATATACCTAGATAAGAATATACCTATGTATGTATACAACTACATTTCAAAAATATGTGTGATTTCTTCCAACAGAAGTATAGAACCTAATCATAAAGGCAGTCAACAGATGGAGTGTTAAAGCAGAGGAAGGGCATATTGTTGAAGAAAAGAAAATATGTACAATAACATATAAAATAGTAAATCATATCAATAAACACATATAAACATAAATATATTCTCAGAGCCCAGTGTGTAATCACAGTATAGGATGAAAATGCTTAGAAATGTTAAGGGCATTACACTTAGTGGCACCTCATTCAGCTCAGCGGCGATCATTTCAAAGGTCTACACAAGCCAGGCAGCAGTAGCATGAGGAAATAACGTTCTGCAGCTTCTAGGTATAACCTGTGAGTCAGCCAAGAAGGACCAGAGACGAGGCGAGGCTCTGTGCTGCCTGACTGCCACGTGACGGCAGAGGCCACGTGTGCAAGAGGCGACACACGACACTGCTATGTGAAGTCTGCTGATTTTTTTAACATTGGAAGTTTATATAAAATAAGTAAAACTACGAGCCAAACAACACTCCACTACAGATCACATTTGATGTCAACCAGTTTGTGACTTCTGGTTTATAATTCTAATCCTTGTATTTCAGAAAAGATAAGATTTTTATTTTATTTTATTTTATTTTATTTATTTATTTATTTATTTTGGAGAGGTTTTCGCTATAGGGCGTGTGCACTCGCCAGACAGACAGAAGAGACAGAACAGAAAGCGAGAAATCAGCCCCCAGGGGGGATGGTCACGCCACAATCGCTTCTCCTCCATTCTCCTCTCGGGATCTTCGGCACGCACACACACACACCTGGCGTGAGTTTTAAGCCACCGGGTCTGGGACGTGAACCGCGGTCGACTACGTGGGAGTCCAGCAACATAGCCATTATGCTAACTGCTGGTTCCCAAGATAAGTTTTATAAAGTAAAGCAACCATTTTAAGATCAAAATTAATTTGTCACACAGCTGACAAACACTGAGGGTCCATTCCTCATACACACATTTTTTCTTTGTATCACACACACACATACACACACACACACACACAAAACACTAGTGAAAAACATTCTTATTTTAATCTTTTTTTTCCCCTTAGGTTTTCGCTGTAGGCCACATGTGCTCACTGCGGGGAGACAGAGAGAGACAATGTGAAGGTGAGAATCACCCCCCAGAAAGGATGGCCATACCACAATCTCTTCTTCCAATCTCCTCTTGGGATTTTGGGCATGCACACACAAGGCATGTTTTTCAAGCCAATAGGTCTGGGACTCAAACCATAATCAGCTATGTGGGCGTCCAGTGCCTTAACCACCATGCCACCTGCTGGCCCATATTATGTCATATTTTAAAAACAATTTATTTTAATTTTCACATGGGAAAAATAAAAAATAATCTGTTAATTATTTGGGGCATTTGGATCTACAGAATATACAGATTATTTTATTCTCAGAATGCATATTTTATAATTCTAGGATCTGAGAATTCATAGCTACTCTATATGGATTCTCCCAAACCTCTATCTTCCTCATAAAGACAGAACAGTAATTCTGAATGTGATTGATCAGATTATCCCACTGAACTCTAAGACATCGTTTATATCCTGAGTTTTCCATAATGTCATCTGCCTTTTTCTAACTATCCTAGCACTTGTAAGCTTATCAGTTAACTCAATGGCAAATTCCTTTACAACACATTTCTTCATGTGCCATACAATTATTGTTTTAAAAAATAACCAACCAAAAAATAAATAAATAAACTTCTTAGTTCTGGGGGGGTTTTTTTTGGCTGTTCACTGGGTCCTCTTTCTTTTTCTATTTTCTTCCTTCATTTTGATCTACAGCAATTCTTTCTAAAATGCTGACTTGACTAGGTCATTCTAATACCAGCCCCTGAGAAATAAAAATAAGGGTTTTCCTTAGTCTAAATTTAAAATTTACCAAGTCAAAAAGGAAATGTGCCCTAGAGTCCTAGGAAATTTACTTTTAGCAAAAAAATTGTGTTCTCTTCCCCTCCTCCCCAGCCAGTACTTTCTGCATGCTTGGTCATAGTTTCTGGATGACCACATCGTGATAGTCGTAACATCTAACCTTGCAAGACACAGTCATGAGTAGTGCGTAAAGACTGAAGAGATCTGAATATCCTAAAAGTTCCATGTCTTGAAGATTTTTCACCCAGAACAAACCTAATAATAATATCTTACTCTGGATCTTCCTTGAGATAGCCTGTACCAAGGAAACAGCAACATTGTCAATGATGACATCATGGAAACTTTTCTGGAAAGCACCTTGGCTCCTACCCCATGACTGTCACATTCTCGCCCTGCCTTTAAAAGTCCTGCTTGGCCCTCAATTATGGAGCGAGTGTGTTAAGCATTTTGATTCCACTGTTCTCCTGCTTGACATTTCCTGCAATAAATCCTTCCATTCTGTGGACTGGATAACACATGATTGACTGTGCAGTTTGAGTCCCAGACATAGTGGCTTGAAAAACATGTTGGGCATGTATGTGTGTGTGATCAAAATTCTGAAAAGAGAATGGAGGAGAAAGATTGCAGCATGGTCATCCCGCCACACACACCTTGGAGGGAGGGGCTTTCTCTCTCTATCTCTCTCTTTCTCGCTCCTTGTTTCCAGGGAGTACATGCTTCCTATAGCAAAAAATTAAAAAATAAATAAATAAAAAATGGATGACAGGGACCAGTAGATGGTGTAATGGTTATGTTGCTGGACTTCCACATAGTCGACTGCAGTTTGAGTCCTGAACCTGACGGCTTTAAACTCACTCCTGGTGTGTGTGCCCAAAATCCCCAGAGAAGAGTGGAAGAGAAGGGATTGGGGCATAGCTATCCACTCTGGAGGGGGTGGGGGGGAGTGTGTGTGTGTGTATGTGATTTCTTGCTTTCTCTCTCTCTGTCTCTCTGGCAAGTTCATACATCCTATAGCAAAAAATCTCTCTCTAAAAAAAGTTGACAGCAAACTTGAGTAAGTATGAGCTACATTACATGCATCGAATAGGCACACAGATGCTCTGGGACTTAGTCAATGTTCTTATGGGAATGTTCTGTTCTGCTTGGTTAAGTTTCCTTGCTAAATAAATTTTTAATCATATTGTAACTGAAAAAATTTCAAAACAGGCAAAAATAAATCCCATTAAACTTCAAAGGCATTTTCAAAATGCGAAATATCATTTCACTCACAAATCGCAAATACAGTCAAGTTCTGTGCATTCTATCGATTTCTATGATGTAACAATGTTCTTTAATCCCTTCTCCTGGATGTCCAATCTATACAGCTGGGCCCTTCAACCTCCACATCCAGGGCGAGCAGAGCCTGAGGTTCTGAGATAAATCATGCACTTGGTTCAGTACGCAGATGTTCTTTCTGTCAGACTGGCTCCAGCCCAAGGCAGGTAATTAGATTTTTGTCTTGTTCCTAAGAACTGTCACACCCTTGAGGACCCTGCTGGCTTCTGCTTGGCCTTTTAGTTCACTGCTTTCCCAAATAATGTGCTTGATGTTTTATACGTAACATCTCACTTATTACAGAGAAAAGTCTTGGATTATCTTTTGAATAATTTATTTAAAAAAGAGTAAATTTATAAATTTCAAAAGAGTAAAAAGATGGTAAATGGGATTAATGACAAATACCATACAGTGGATATCTGGGTGTTTCCTTTTCTCAGTTTATGTCATATGTGCAAACATTTTTTTACCATATCCCATGAGAGAAAAGCACATTTATATATACACAGACACATAAAAAATGTTTCAGAAAATATTTACTATTGATGCGCTGTGATTTTTTTTCAGTCCATTCTAGTGTATTTTGAAAAATGATGTTGAAAAGTCTACATGTTGATTCTACAACCCACTAATAAGACATAATTTGTATTTTGAAAAATTCTCTTCAAGTAAGTAGGATCTGACCAGAGGGATGGCTCAGCATACTGAACATAGAGATAAATTCAAGGATTTTTATCATTATGGTGTAAAACTGAGTCATATCTTCAGGAGATAGAAGGAAACTTTAACTGAGGCATGAGCATGGACAAGAGACTTTTCAATCTGTCTAGAAATTAAGGTCACATTTTCACTACAGAAGGGAGAGTGGGAAAAAAAAAAAACTAGGTCTTTGGTGACATGGTTTCTGTCACTATAAGCTATGTCTGGTATCAGCCATGTTTCTGGATTTTCAGTTCTGTACAGCAATAATTTCATTTTACGCTTAAGTGACTTTGTCACTTTTTATTTTTAAAGACTGTTTTTATGGATGTAAAAGAAGGAATTGATTTAAAAGGATCAGTTAGGTAAAGCAGTCCCTCTCTTTTCCTATCCTGGTGAGCACCTGTTCCTCCCTCACTTTGGCAAGAAATATAAAGGTTCATCCTCTGAAAATATTAAGCAAGTGTTGCTTCCACCCAGGGCTTAAGAAACACAGTGAAATGTGAACTAGGGAGACATGCCAAAATGGAATGGCTCCCTTGAATTTACATATTGAATAGCAAGACTCAGCTGTCTATATGCACTTCTGTCTGTAGTACTTGGTGGAAAGGCTGTCAGCAGACAGGAGTTTTCATTTCCACCTGAGATTAGAGAATCCTTTTCCCTAAATAACTTGAACAATTCTAGAGAAAATATGTGATACTTAAGAATAGCTTGACCCTAAACTTAGGTTTCTGGTCAAGTAGATCGGTTCTTGACATCAACCCATACCCACAGAACATCTATCATTAGCTCATTATTAGGGATAAAAAGATGCCAAATGATTATCAAGCAGTGGAGAAAACTCTCCACCATGAAGTAGAATGGCAAAAATCAATCAAATAGAACAAAGACACAGAAAAAGAGACAATTTGGGAACACATAAAACTTCAGATGAGAAAATACTGATCCCATTAAAAAGGTAATAATCAAAGAGTTCCTTAGAAGTTCAAAAATAAAACAGGTGAACAAAGAGGCAAAGATTCAGGGGAGGTTTGTGAGCCTTCTCTGATCTACGGACACACAGCTCTTTGTAGTTTTAGGGGAAGGGACGAGTGAAAAAAAAATTTAGGGGAGGGGCGGGGGTTTTTGGACATTTTTTTTTTTTTTTTTTTTTTTTTTTTTTTTTGCCAGATGGAGTGTATACTTACTAAAGAGAAAGAGAACAAGAGAAAGTGAGACAGTACCCCCACTACCCATAAGAAACAGCCATGCTGTAATCCCTTCTCTTCCATCTCTCCTTCCTTCAGTATTTTGAGCATACAGGCACATGCACCCGATGTGTTTCACAAGCAGCAGGGACTTGAACGACCCAGTTGTCTATGAGAAATCCAGCCATCTTATCCACCACACAACAGGCTGGCTCAGGGACACATTTTAAGTTCAATTCTGTTTCCTCTGAATGATGCTGATGCACTAACTACAGTATCTCAGAGTGACCTCCTGTGGAAATAGGGTCCTTTCCATAATTCAATCAGGCTAAGCTGACATCACTTATATGGACCCTTACTATGATTAATGTTCTTACGAAAGGAGGCAGTATTTAGACACAAACACAAACCATACCAATGTGAAGACACACAGAGATTTCTATATAAAGAAGGAAGAGTAGAAAGGAATATCCCCAAGTTATAGACTCTCAGAGACTACGAGCAAGTTGGAAGTTAGAAAAGATACCTGGGAGTTTTCCGTAGTCTTGCCAAAGGGAGCAGGTCTTCGCCAACACCATGATTTTAGATTCCTGGACTTCATAACAGTGAAACAATACGTTTCTGTTGTTTTAAGCCACCTAGTCTATGGTACTTTACTCTGGCAATCCCAGGATAGCAACACAGTAAATGAAACCTCTAGATTTGAGTGCATGAAAGGAGATGAAAGGAATCTAAACTTTCTCCATCTTTCTGGAACATATTTTTTCTTATTCTTTGAGTGTACATTGCAGCACAGACTGAAGGCATGTGTTCCTGAGAACACTGTGAGATACAATGGAGGAAGTACAACAGTATTTCCCAGAATACTCAAGTAACAGAATAGATTCAAACTTGAAAGGGATCCTTCTCACCACTGTACCTCTCTGTCCTTGGGCATTGTAGCTGTGTGACCCTGTAAGCCAACAGTCCTGGTGACTTTCTGTGACAGGAGCCATCACAAATGACAGAAATATGTAATTTTGAAGCCACCTGTGAGCGGAAGATATTGCCAAGAAGAAGCTAAGTAGGAAGAAGAGGATAAAATACATCTTTGAGAGCCATGTGTCCATCACCAGGAATGACTAGCACATTCCTGAGTCCTGATATGGGAGAATAATTAATGAAAAGAGCCATTTCTTTGAGTTATTCTCGAGGTGACTTTCATCTGCCTTCCTAGTGTCCTTGGAACAATGGCTTTACTATTATTTAATTCAGACTAAAAATCAGTAATTGTTCTGTTCTGACATTTGGCAGTTTGGTCAAGATTCACTACTCTTTACCCCCTGCTTCATTTTTTCCCCTATTAGTAATGATTTATTCATTCATTCTGCTAGCATGCATTCATTCGCCTTTTAGCAATACACATATAATTCCTTCAGAAAAACCATGGAGTCCACACTCACCGAATAGTATTTGTGATCCAGAGGGAAGCCAATGAACCCTTCGACAATTATGATATAATAGTGCAAGTTGTATGGAGGTTATATATACAGAGTTAACAATTATATGGAGAAATAAGAGCTTGAGTTAACTTGAGATAATTAAGGAAACCCCCCCATAGGAGGTGAAACTGAAATCATGAAGGAGGGCTATATTATTTCCAGATGGTAAAGTGAAAAAATGCCTCCAAGCAGGAAAGACAGCTATGCAAATGCATAATAGATTTTCCAGTGAACTACAAGTGATTTTAAAATTCTGCAGCATTTAGGATACACTAGATAATATTTTAAATTTCTACCTCACAATGGGCTTCATGAAAAGTTCCCATTCAAATTATCATTTGTGGTCCAGCAGATGGCATGAAGGATAAGGTTGCTGGATCCCACATGGTCAACTGAGATGTTCAACTCCTGGACCTAGTGCCTTGAAAATCACACCAGGTCCCTGTGCATGCATGCCCAAAAACCCAAGAGGAGAATGGAAAAGGGATTACGGTGTGGCCATCTCCCCCCCCGGGGGGGGATTTCTCACTTTCTCTCTTTCTCTCTCTCTCTCTCTCTGTTTCTTTCTGGCAAGTGCATGTGCCCTATAGCAAAACTAAATAAAAATAAAAAATGAATAAATGAAGTAATCATTAATTGATTGTTAATCTTTGTGTCTAGACAATTTGAATGGAAACAGGATAAGTGGCATATGGATACCAATAAAGGGAAGAGAAAAAAAAGCGAAATAAGATAAAGATCTTAGTAATGGACCCAGCTTTGGTAGTAGACTTTGATAGAGGCTGTCATATTCTTGAAGCTTGGTCAAACCCTGGGACCCACAACCATGCACAAATTAATTGAATAAAAAGTAGAAAATAACACTTGTTTATTTCATAACTAGGCTGATAATGCATTAGACACTGAGAACCCATTTAGAATTGGATATGAACACTGGAAATCTTATCACTTCCCATTTCCAGTTCAAAATATTTGAATTGTGTTGGTCTAAAGCTTAGCAGCTTGTGATATCATGATCATATGATCCCTGCTTTACTCAGCCACAAGACTCTAATAGTGTAAGTTAATGCTGAGGAAGCCTTTTCTGGATTTGTGTTGTTTTCCTAACTTAATGGCAATCTTTCTCCCAACAGAAGTCCTTTTGTAGTGATGTACAGGCGCAATATGTTCTATAGATAACACAACATAAGACCGAAATGTGCAGAAGTAAAATAAATGGTGTATGAAGATCATCTGTTGTCCGTAGGCAGTGCGTTGGCAGCAATTCCATTTGCTTTACTGCAATCTTGACAGGCTTCTTACTCCCTCATGGCAAAGCTAACATGCTTTGGCAGTAGCTACAAAAGCAGCTTTGGATGATTAAATCTCCGTCTTTCTGTCAGGAAGCTGCCTGGGATGTCTTTTATCACAGCTACATTATGTCTCATTACAAATCTCTTTACTTCTCTACAGACAGACATTACCAATTAAAAGTGTTCAGAGAACATGTTTTATTGTTGAAGCTTTTTACCTTTTTATTTTAGGTGACACGATGATTCCTATTGCTCATTAAGAGAAGCTGCAAGTAAAGAAAACATCTTTCTATGAACCTTTCACATTCCTTGAAGTCTAAGCTTACATGCCTGTGAGTTCTGTTGCTGTTGTCATTGTTTATAATCAAGATAATGGAATCTATTACTGCCCTGCTGATTTCAGAGGGTTTTGTTTTTATTATTTGTTTGTTTGTTTGTTCTTTTTTAGTATTTTGAATAAGTATCACCCTCACCTTCTGGTCTCCATTGTTTCTAGTAAGTCAGCTAGAAATATTATTGGAGTTCCCCTGTGCATGATAAGTTTTCTGTCTCTTGTTACTTTCACAATTTTCTTTTGCTTCTTTAACATGTTTGCTTTGGTGTGCCTAGCTGTAGCTCTCTTGATGTTTCTCTCACTTGGAGTTTCTGAAAACTTGTCATGTGTGGATGGATGTTTTTCATCAAATACATGAAGTTTTCAGCCATTGATTCTTAGGATTATTTTTTTCTTTTCTCTTCTCTTGCTCCTCTCCTTGTTGTCTTTTTAGGTATATGTTCATATGTGTAAGAGTATCTCTTATTTCTCTGAAAGCATGCCCATTTTTCTTCACTATTTTAGAGTCTGATTGCATTATTTCTGTTGGTCTATCATTACGTTCACTGATTCTTTTGCTAGTTCACATATAATGTGGAACATCTATTGAATTTTTTATTTCAGTTGTTATACATTTAAAATTCTGAAATTAAATTCAGTTCTTTTATATGATTTGTATCTCTGTATTTATATTTGATGAGACATCATTATCTTCCTTTTCTTTACTTTATAAAGTATGGCTCCCTTGTGTTCCCTGAACATAGTTACAAGGGCCCCTTTTAATCATTTGCCCATTAAATCTGATATCTAGGGCCTCTCACAGGCCACCTCTGTTGCCTGTCCTTTTTTTCCTGCATATGGGCACACTTTCAGGTTTCTTGACTGCCTTGTAACATTTTCTTGAAATTTGGAAGTTTGAAATAATGTGTTCCAGCAACTCTGGTTACTAGCCCAAGCTTGGGCGTGTTTGTGGCTGTTTGTTAATTTAAGTGATTTAGTTGGACGATATTTTAAAGTCATTTTCCATACAGATGTTGCCACCAGGCTTGCACAGGATCACCTTAAGAGGACCGTGGTTTCACCTGGACCCTGTCCCTGAGCTGTCTGTCTAGCTGTTCACCTTTGTTAGTATTATACCTGTATTTAGGCTCCACTAGATGAGCTCTCTTGCTCAATTATTTGAAACAGTGCCTTGGGACATAAATTGATTCCGTCTGACTCAATTAAAGACTTCTTTCAGGGGAACAGTCTGAAACTAGACGATATAGGAAAATACCTTGTAACTGTAATGTCCCTTATTCTTGTAAACTAGCTCAGTATAATATTTAACTTCTCATTCTCATGGAGTTACCAGCCTCCTTTACTGTCTCTTTTTTCTTTTCTTTAGTTTTAAGACACAGTATAACCTTTCCGAGTAACTGGCACAAGTGTAAGCCACTATGCCCAACTTTAGAGGTGAGCTGGAAAGTGGACTTAGCTCTCCCATGTGGCTTCAGCCTCCCAAATAGGAGGATCAACAAGCATATGCTATCATGCTAAGACCAAGCCTCCACCCCTTTTAATTATTTGCCACAAAAATCCTCATTTTTTTTTTTTGGAGAGTTTTTTTTGGAGAGTTTTTGTTGTTGTTGTTGTTGTTGTTGTAGGGCACGTGCGCTCGCCAGACAGAGAGACAGAAAGTGAGAAATCACCCCCCAGGGGGATGGCCACACCGCAATTCCTTCTCCTCCATTCTCCTCTCGGGATCTTGGGCATGCACACACACACGCCCGGTGTGAGTTTAAGCCACCAGGTCCGGGATGCGAACCACGGTTGACTACGTGGGAGTCCAGCGACATAGCCATTATGCTAACTGCTGGTCCCAAATCCTCATTATTTTTAAGAGTTCCTTTAGGTGTAAACTTACTAATATTTTGTTTCATATAGGTAGTTCCTATGGGGAAAGCTGAAAGTTCTCAATTCTTATGTAATGCAACTTCTCCTAGAAAATTTTCTGAACTACTTCTCTGGAACACGGGGTCAGAAAAAAATTACCACTTTTTCACGGAGTTCAGTTCCATTTTCTGAGTAGGAAGGTGGATGGGACAGTAGACTTTGCTCTTTGAGGCTTGACTCTCTCAGTGTGGAACCTCTGTTCTTAGGTCATGCTGGGGCTCCAATATTACCAACCTGTTATTTCTGGAGAGAGTCTTCTTCTCTGAGTGAGGGTAGAGTGGCAGAAGAGCCTATGAGTACTTATTTTTCTTTATTCATGATAGTCCATGTGCACATCCTTGAGAGAGAAGAAGAAAAGAGAGACAGAGAGAGAGAAATATTCTTATAGGGGATGGTCCCTCCTGTAGTGACCAGCCCATAGGATGTTGGACACTTGTCCTGTACCTGACATGTTTAAGGCTGACCAGACCAGAGATTTGAACCAGAGTCACCATGCGGGATCTAGCTTCTCTTGAGGAATGCATTGCCATCACAGAGTCAGCCGTCCCATGACCTCTTGATACTACTCAGCTGGTATTTGCCATACTGAAGGCAAAATCAATTTTTTCAGGCATGCAAAAGCTGAAACAATTTATCTCCATCAGGTAGGAGACAAGAAATATTAGATAAAGACTTGCACAGAGAATAATTGTATACTAGATGTAAACCTTGATTGCCAAACAGAAAATGTACCACAACTGGTAACTATAAGAGTAAATATAAAAGATGTTTTGCTTACAATTTAAATGTCTTTGAAAAATAATCAACTGTTTAAATTGTCAACTTAAAAGAGGTGTCTTAATAGTCTTAATTACCTGTAGCCAGTATATTCCAAAATGGCAAAGTCCAGAGTCTATTTTGTAGGTAGAGCAAAGAAAAAGGAAAAGAGAGAGCAGAGAGAAATACAGAAGTTGCGATGAAGAGTGAATGTTGAATGACATTTTCAACATAAGCTTTTCATTGGCTGTAGACTTATTTGTGAGTTAAGTGTTCTAGACAACCAGAAGTTTCCCAGACAACCAGAGACAGTTTCTTGAATGCCCAGAGTTCTACGTTTATTAAAATGTACAATATAAATAACATAAAGTTAATTTAGAGCTTGGGGTATGTCAGTGGGTCTGGGAAAGTGTCTCTTATATTGTTTAAGGAGGAAACAGGGTTACAACAAGCATGACTAAAGTCCCTTGTCCACATTCCTATTAGGGCTTTGTTAACTTAAAATTCCTCCCAGTTTTATTTCATTTCTCAAAACAAAAGTAGTAACAATTTATTATGGGATGTAGAACATATGTAAAATTCAGGAGAAACAATATACTATAGAAACAGAAGAATAATGTAAAATTTTTAAGGAACTTCATAATATACCTGAAGTGATATAATATTTCAATTTAATGAGTAATAGTTTAAATATATAATCTATAAACCTTATGAAATAATCCCTAAAATAAATGCAAAAAAATTAATTTTAAGCCAGCAGAGTACATGAAATAATGAAAAACAAAACAACAACAAAAAATAAAAAAGAAAGCAAATAAGCAAAAGAAGGAGCATAGAAAAAACAAGTAAGATGGCAGACAAATATAACTATATCGATACGTAATATAAATAATTTCCCAACACCACAATTAAGGACAGAAGCTTTAATCTAATCTAAGGTAATTAGACTTCTCAAAAAATAAAAATCCAGTTATGTACTACCTACAAGGAACACACAGGGGGGAACCAGCAGTTAGCTTAATGGCTATGTCGCTGGACTCCCACGTAGTCAACTGCGGTTCATGTCCCAGACCCAGTGGCT
Source organism: Tupaia belangeri chinensis (assembly GCF_000334495.1). Classification (NCBI taxonomy): domain Eukaryota; kingdom Metazoa; phylum Chordata; class Mammalia; order Scandentia; family Tupaiidae; genus Tupaia; species Tupaia belangeri. Next base: position 709,351 of record NW_006159859.1, read on the forward strand.
TAAAACTCACGCCGGGTGCATGTGCGTGCGCGCCCAAGATCCCGAGAGGAGAATGGAGGAGAAGGGATTGTGGCGTGACCATCCCCCCTGGGGGGTGATTTCTCGCTTTCTGTCTCTATGTCTCTCTCTGTCTGTCTGGTGAGTGCACGTGCCCTATAGCAAAAACCTCTCCAAAAAAAAAAAAGAAAGAAAGAAAAGAAACACACAGGGGACCAGCAGTTAGCATAATGGCTATATTGCTGAACTCCCATGCAGTTGACCTCAGTTCAAGTCCTGGACCCAGCGGTTAAACTCACACCGGGCACATGTGCGTGCATGCCCAAGATCCTGAGAAGAGAATGGAGGAGAAGGGATTACAACGTGGCCATCCCCCCCAGGGGGGTGATTTCTGTCTCTCTCTGTCTTTCTGGTGAGTGCCGCGCCCGATAGCAAAAACCTCTCCAAAAATAAAGATAAAAAGAAAAAAAGAAAAAGAAAGAAAGAAAAGAAACACACAGGAGTTTAAGTCAACAGAAAATTAAAGCACAAATGAACTTAGTAGAGAAACATTACTCTCTGGGTCTAAACTCATGTACTGTTAATGAAAATAGATTAATTTACAGGAAAACTATTAATTTAGGAGAAATATCATAAAATGCTCTGGATACAGGTGTGTGTGTGTGCTTTAAATCCCCCCAAAAATGAAGAAATAGAGGTGAAAATATTGTCGTGATCGTACCCTATTGGGCATGTTTTCTCTCTCTCTCTGTCTCTTTTTCACTCTGTCTTTCCGGTGAGTGCATACATCCTCTGTCAATTAAAAGAAAAGGATTCAGGGACCAGCAGTTAGCATAATGGCTATGTTGCTGGACTCCCACGTAGTCGACCATGGTTCACGTCCCGGACCTGGTGGCTTCAAACTCATGCTGGGCGCGTGTGCGTGTGTGCCCAAGATCCCGAGAGGAGAATGGAGGAGAAGGGATTGTGGCGTGGCCATCCCCCTTGGGGGGTGATTTCTCGCTTTCTGTCTCTCTGTCTCTCTCTGTCTTCTGGCAAACGCACATGCCCTATAGTGAAATCTCTCTGAAAAAAGAAAAAAAAAAAGAAAAGGATTCAGATGGGTTAGAGGACATGAGAATAGAATGGCCTTAATCTGCATGTTTGTGTTTGTAGGAGGCTTTAGATTACTCCATCATAATAGTACTTGTGTACTCTCTACATATCTAAAATTTATTTCTTCTATTTTTATTTTTTTACCCTAGTTCCTTTCCTTCTCTTCTGCCTCCTTCTTTGTGTTCTTCCTTCTTTCCTTTCATACATCCTTTCTTCTCTCTTTATGTTCTTTTTTAATTTCACTTTCTCTTTTATTTTCTGCACTTTTTGTTGTCTTTCACCTTTTTCTTCTCTCTCTTCTTTATTCTTTCTTTTCATCCCTCCTATAGCCCTTCCCTTGGTCCCCATTTTTCATTTACATGCCAGAGATTGTGATGAATGTAATATAATCATTTTATATATATTTGTAGTATTAAAAATTGACAAAACCATTGGCCATGGCCTACTGATGAGAATATGATTAAACTTTTCACAATACCAAGTGGTGTAATACAAGAAGCATTTCTTTGAGTTTTATGCAGTTGTTATATAAATTCAATTCATATTCTCTGGTAATATTCTGATGAAGCTATCAAATTAATTCTCCTATTATTTTCTTCATCAACCTCTCCATTTGAATTAATAAATGAAAATGTTAATGATAGGAGAAAGCTCTAATCAAGCAAGAAGCTTGTAATAAAGAATATTAATACATTATTCAAAATAGATTCTGTGCTATTCATCTCCATTCTGAGGTCCTTGACTCACTTGAAAATTCAAAGATAAATCTCTGTCTTAATTCGTGCCCTTTAATAAACTGTCTGATCACATTAAATATGGGAAGTTGGCTGGTTTTATTTTAATTTTGATATTCTGTGCTAATCAGAATGGTAAAATGACCCTCCATGATTTCCTGCCCCAAAACTCAGGACTATGAGTATGATGAGATATTATGGGCCTAGGAAGCTGTATTATGTCACAGAAGGAAATTTTTTGTTGACTCTGAGTTAATCAAAGAAAGATCTTATTGGCTTAATTAAATCATATATACCATTTAAAAGCAAAGTATTTTCTCTAACAGAAAATAGGGTAATTGCACAATTTCCAAAATGTGATGAGGGTTAGTTGCAGTGTTCCTGGCTTTGACCATAGATGCAGCCTTATAGAAAGGACCTGACAATAGTAGTGAAGGGCTGAGACTGACCCTTGACTGACAGCCAGCAAGACCAATGAAATGCTCTGTCCCACCACATCAAGAACTAGATTTTGCCAGCACTCTGAATGGATTGAAAAAGTGTGATACGTATACTGTATGGAATACTACTCAGCCATGAGAAACAATGAGACCCTGGCAATTGATAGTATTTTGGAAGGTTTAATGCTAAGTGAAGCAAGCTAGACTATGAAAGAGAGGCATTGTATGTCCCCACTTAATATCTACTGAATGTCTGCACTTTATGGCAGAAACTTAAATATTGAAAGGTATAAAAGTAGGGAGAGTAATTAAAGAAACTAGAAACAGTGTGGGAGGAGGGTGGACAATAGAAGATGGGAGGGAGGGAATTAAGGGGAGGGAATCAACATTTAATACATTTAATGGACACAAAAATGAAAAAGTATTTGTCAAAGATTAAAAAAAACTATTTTTAAAGAATTACTTTATTTAACTTTATTTCTTTATTTATTTTAATTTAACCAGAGGACAGAGTGAGAGAAAGAGAGAGTGAGAAAGAGAGAGAGGGAGGGAGGAAAAGAGAGAAAGCTAGCTGTCAGGTCCAAGGCTCAAACTGTGGTCAGCTATGTGGAGTCCAGCACCCTTAGCCACTGTGCCACCTGCTGACTCCAGATTTAAAAAAATCTTTTTAAACAATAATTTTAAGAAAAAAGTTACTTGACCCATAATATCAAACTGTTATTTACAATAAAATTTCAATAATTTGTAACATAAAAAAAAACAAGACTTGACAAGGAATATTACCATAAGCTGATAACACACCAGCCTGGCCAACACCTTTACTGATTTTGATCTTGTGGTACTCTAACCAGGGAACCCAGTCAACTCTGCACATACTTCTGACTCACAAAACTCTGAGATAACAAGTAGGTGTTGACTTAAATTGCCCAGTGTGTGGGAATTACTGAGGCAGCAATTAAAAAAAACCTACCTCAACCACCATGCCACAAGCTGGCCCTGCAAACTTTTTAAAGTGGGAACTATGGAATGAATTTCCCTGATTTAGTTTTCCAAACTTTAAAAAAAAAAAAAAAGAGATTTTTTTTTTTAAAAGATTTGTTTATTTTACTTTATTGAATTGTTTTATTTTACTTTATTCATTATTATCTTCTAGTTTGATCAGAGAGAGACAGAGAGAAAGAGAGAGGAAGTGAGAAAGCAAGCCACCAGGTCCGAGACTTGAACCATGGTCGGCCATGTGGGAGTCCAGCACCTTTAACCACCATGCCACTTGCCGGCACCTAGTTTTCCAAACTTTTTCTGATCATTTTATTCTCCCACATGATGTGCCAGTCAGACAGATTATTTTCTGTTCTAATGGTTTCTTTTAAACTTTGGAATATTACTATACACCTGAAACTATTTTCAAAACCACAAAACAACAGAAAAAGCAAATGACAATACTTAACAATTCTTTCATTTACTATTTGACCATAAATCAAAATCATTTTTCTATCGGTCAATCTTTCTCCTTTTTCCAGCATCCTAATTTTATTATAAAGCGATTTCTGAGCAACAAGAGATAGCATTTGGTTTGACAAATTACTAAATTTAATAAATCATGCATGTCACAAGTTTAGTAAGAGCAATCACTACTAATTAAAAAATTATTATAAAAATACTAAATTAGATCCTAATGAGATGTTCAATCATTTTTTTTAAATTATTATTTGGGGATGGGATAGTTAAGACACCTTTCTAATTGAAGCTCAGTCTTGATGTTTATGTTTATAGAAGCTGTTCGATTTTTCAAAATTGGATTAAGTGTGAATACCAATTTTTTCTTCATTTGCCAGAGGGTACATGTGCTTATGAGAGAGAGAGAGAAAGCAAAAAGACACCCTCCATAGGAAATAATCACGCCATCCCCTCTTCTCCATTTCTCCCTCCCTTTGGGACCTTGGGCACTCATGCACACATGCCCAGCATGTTTTTCAAACTGCCAGGTCTGGAACTTGAACCACACAGTGGTCTATGTGGGATCCAGCCTCCACAATCACCATGCCATAGGCTGGCCCACCCCCAAATTCTTTAAAGTGGGAAGTATGGAATGAACTGTGCCTGATTTAGCTTTCCAAATTTTTTCTATTCATTTTTTTCCCCACATTTTATGTGCTAGGCAGAGTGACTATTTTCTGTTCTAATATGATACTCCTTCCCACATCTGATTGCTGATAGACCCTTTTTACTACGCTTGAATGTTCGGCCTCACACCTCAGTTTGGGTAATTTTTCTATCAGTTCTTGGTTCATGTTGCACTCATAGGTTATTCTTCCCAGACCCCCAAATCTGAAGCAGGCACTGTCATATACGATGCATTCAGGACTGGGTGTATCCCTTGGCAAACTACTCATTTTAATAATATATTAAAGTAATGCTATTCCTCACTTAAAAATACTTTTCCAGAGGGTACATGTGCTTGCCAGAGAGACAGAGACAAAGAGGGAAAATGAAAAGCACCTCTCAGAGGGCAGGGGTACATTGCAATGCCTTCTCCTCCATTTCTTCCTCCTTTTAGGATTTTGAGCACATGAACCTAGCCTATTACTCAAGTTGCAGGTTCTGGACTCAAATGATGCAGTTGGCTATGTGAGACCCAGCCACTTTAATGGCACTGGACTCCCACATGACCACCTATGCTTTAAGTCCCAGATTTCATGCCAGAGAGGTGTGTGTGTGTGTGTGTGCTCAATATTCTGGGAAAAACAAATAAAGGGGGAAGGGATTCCAGCATGGCTATACTTCTAGAGGAGGGGGTGATTTCTCACTTTTCCTCTCACTGTCTCTGTCTCTCTTTCACATGTGCCCCATGACAACAATCTAACAACAACAAATAGTTACCAAACATAGGCTCTATTTAAGATTTCACTTTTTTTTTTTTTAAGAGAGTGATTTTTGCTATATGGCACGTGCACTCACTGGACACACAGAGAGAGAAGGAAAGTGAGAAATCACCCCCCAGGGGGCATGGCCACACCACAATCCATTCTCCTACAGTCTCCTCTTGGGATTTTGGGCATGTACACACACGTGCCTGGTGTGAGTTTTAAGCCGTTGTGTCCTAGACTCGAACTGTGGTCGACTATATGGGAGTCCAATGATGTAACCATTATGCCATCTGCTGGTCCCCACTTTTTTTTTTTTTCTTAGAGATGATTGCTATAGGTCACATGCAGTCACAAGAGAGAAAGCGAGAAATCAGTCCCCATGGCAGATGGCCATGCTGTAATACCTTTTCCATCCTTCTCATGGGATTTTTGAATATGCACACACACATTCACACACACAGTGTGAGTTTCAAGCTACCAGGTACAGGATTCAGACTGTATGTAGTTGGTCACGTGGGAGTCCAACACCTTAACCACTACTCCACCTGCTATCCCCTAAAATTGCTCTTTTCAAGTGTTTTCTCATCATTTATACTCAGTGTTTTTTAAGTTTCTGAAATTTTTGACTTTCACATTTTTCACATCTTCTACACAGATGCTAACCCGAGGCTATTTAATAAAGTCTTTGTGACTGATTACAACATGGGACTCTGTATACTAGTGTAGACGTAGGTTTTATGAATACTTACATGGCTATGGCTATGTAGTATCTCAGTTTCCCAACGTTAGAAATAAATGCCAGATTAGTTTCCTCAACTCACCCTTCCGAACAAAATTAAAATTCAAAGAAGTTCGAAAGTAGTAAATTCCCAGCAAAGAGATGCACATGTTCTTCACAATCTAATAGTGTTCATAGAAAGGAATTTATCTTTTCCTAGAAAATGTCAAGTTCAAAAAGAGCAATCGTAACTATAGAGTTGAATGAGTAGAAGATTTGATGGGTGCTTGGATGTGTTTCGTTTTTACTAATGACAGCAGGTGACAAGAGCCAGTAAAGAGAATCTCACACTTCTGAAATAAAAGTCAGTTCCAACCCAGCACATCACATGGAATATGAAATATTCAGGAATACGGTGTCGAACCTATCTTTTTCTCAAATGTCTGATGTGATCAGAGAATGCTTTAATATACTCTTGGTATAAATAACACAGCAGGTGGTAGCTAGTACGTGCTGTCTCTTAAATATGAGCCATTTTGAAGCATTCATTTTGTTATTTTTTAAAACTGGGGAGAGAAGTAAAAAAGAGACCTTCCTGGCTTGCCCAGTAAATGGTCCTCAATCTAGGGAAGCCAATTTAATTAATTCATTAAACTGGTACAGTGGTGTTGTTTTAAGTGTAATAAGTCATGCTGCTTCTTACAAATCTCATTTTATTTTTAAAAAAGAGATAGGTTAACAATGGCAAGGCAGTGATTTTTTTTTCACGTTGAAAACAAGGTATTTTTCAGGTTTTAAACCTTCATAGAAAGATGCATTTAAAAACATTTATCAGTGTATTCCTATATTGTTGGTTTACATGCAGCATTTGTAAACATTCCTAGAAAAGCTATGTAGATATTTGATGTTAAAGACAGGTTTATTCACTTGAACTATTTCTGTTACAGTATTCAATTTTTTAAAATATTAGGAGACATCATTTGTACAGATAATGTTAATGATGATGAAATCTACCCTTAAGGGCACTGATGCTGACAGGTTCCAATGGAATTGTTTATAGTACAGGTCATTTTAGAGAAGCAGAATTAATAAACTATAATATTGATAACTCTTGATTAGTAAATGGGATCAATCTCCGATATCTGACAGCCAGATCCCCCTCCAGATTCTCTTCTAGGAGTGTGAAGGAAGAGGAGTAATGTTTCATTCTGTAAAGTCAAACTCAGCTACAGCTGCTGATTGTATTAGCCCAGTCTCCCTTCCATAGGAAGCATGGTGATATGTCAGTTCTATGTCGCCTTGAATTTATCAACTTTTCTTTTACGAGGCAGACAAGTAACCTCAGATTAATAAGTGATCTTCAGGGGCCATCTGATGGCATAATGGTTATGTCACTAGTCTCCCACATGGCTGACTGAAATTTGAGTCCTAGACCTGAAGCTTGAAACTCACTCCAGGTGTGTGTGTGTATGCCCAGAATCCCACGAGGAAAAGGGAGGAGAACGGATTGTGGTATGGACATCTCCCCCCCAGGGGGTGGTGTGATTTCTCACTTTCTGTGTCTCAGGTGAACACACATGCCTTATGGCAAAAAATCTCTCTCAAAAAAATGTGATCTTCAGCTTGGTAGGTCAAAGAGCGATTATTAATACCCAGGTACAAATACTACTGAGTCAGATGGTTTATACATGTAGTCTTAGTTTTCTTTGTGAAGTGCGTAATCCCAAACCAAGAGTCACTATCTATCGATAATCTCTCAGAAATTGCCAGGATCTGCATTTCCAAATGAACTGAACTTTATAAGCCTATGACTCCTAGTTACAGATTTCTAGCAGCACAGGTTACGGTGTAACGAAGAAACCAGTCAGTTTTGAAAGTACAACTGACAGCCTGCTCTTTAATTGAATAGAGCTGACAAAGCATTTGGAAAGAATTGTTCATAAATATTTAAAGAACTCTTAGGGCAATAATTAAGATTGTATTACATTAATGTGACTAATTTAGTTTGATTTTTTTTCCAATTAAAGAAAAATTCATTTACCGAACAAAATGGTTTTAGCTTTGCCAGCTTTATTTTTCGCAGCCTCGTAGCTTTAATTTAGCATCTTGTGTCTACCCAGGCATTTGTAAATGCTGCTAATTCATCAATGGTAGATGAATCCAATCTGCATGTAAATAAGTTAGAGTTGAAGCAGCTGATTGCAGACATCAAGTAACTTATTAGTAATTCTTTTCATTGCTTTGTTTTCTAATGGGTTGTGTAGGTTCATTCTTTATTACATCGACAAATGACTGTTGAGAAATAAAGAAGAGCTGAATGGCAGTTAAGCTCTTGTTTTGGGAATAAAAACTGAAGCAGTGGTAAGATTTCAGTTATTGAAGCTGGTAGGTCATATTTATAGCTGAATTGTGTGTGGTCAAATTACATGCATGTTTATTTATATATATATATAATATATCTGCATGAACATATATATTTGTATATATAGTCATTATTGTCATTTTATACCCTACGAGGAAAAAGAATAAAACATGTACATTCAATTGCCCATCCTCACCTTTCGCCTTGGTGAAATCTCCATTTTGTCGTCACTGTCCTATGCAGGGCTTATCAACGGCCAAATCTGATGGCCATCCCTGATTTTATTTCTCCTAGATTCAATTCTACTTGTTAAATCTTCTTTACTGAAATTCTTTCTTCCTCTCTGTGTTTTGTAATTCTACAGTGTAAGTTTTCTTCAAACTTCTCTTATTTTTTGTCTCAATTTACTATCTTTGTTTTTCTGACTGCTTTTTCACTTTTTGTTGACAGAGCAAGAATGAGGAGACGTCAGCCTTTTTTTCCTCCAGTGTTTCATCTGGTGGCTTTTACCTAAAGTTCCCAAAGAATTTAGCATTTTTGTTTTCTCTCCAACAGCCCTGTTCTCTCAGGAAAGATAGTGATTGCTCCCATGCACTATTGCAAAACTTGGGCAGATAAAATATAAAAGGAGTCTGCAAGATAGTTCTTTCTTAGATGCTCTTAATTCCTTTATCCCAAGAAACTAACTCTTACATTTAGTTTGACATAGAGAAAATTGACTACTTCAGCAAGAGCTAAATGTGGGAATGGATAAAAGGTAGAATGAGTGCTTTCTCCCTTTATTTCAGGAGGGAATAATTCCAAAACGCTCAAGCTAGCAAGGGAAAACTTAGGTTATCAAAGTAACTCAAGGAAGGCCGTGTGTCCGGAAATTGGCTTTGGAGCATAATGAAGAACTCAAAGTTTTAGTCATCTATAAAACTGCATATGAGAGATTTTAAAAATGCTTTTTAAAGTGTTTACTTAAAAGTGTATTTTAAATGTGTTTATTATAAAATAGTTGAGAAAATCTGTAGAAAAAAGAACATACACCTAACTAGATCGATCTTAGATGTTAACATACCAAGACTGAATCGAGATTTTTCTGACTTGATCATTTTTGGTGGCAAATTAAGATATTGAGTCTGAATTGGTGGCTAATTTATGTTCATAATATGTAATTGTCTGATAGCTAAAAACATAAAATGACTTAAATTTTAACATGTGCGTCAAATTAGTGATTTAAACCAAGTAACTGAAAGAGGCAGTACCTATAAGAATGCAAATTATGTCCAGCTAATGAACAGAACCGGAATCTCAAAAGAGTGGTGATGGTGTTTGAATATTCATACCTTGGGGTTACCAACCTATTTCTGATTTACCCTCATTCTGAAATGATTTGGTGAGTGAGGACACCTCACACAGAAATGAGAATTTCAGCACATAGAATCCTTGGCAATTCTGACAGTTCGTATGTTCACTAAGACGTCATTTCTTTGTGGTGTTCTCAAAGTCATTGATTTTTAGGGAGCCCCAGCTTTTTCTCATTGTAAGGACGGACAGGAGTGACAAGTTCCAATGAGGTTGTTGTTTTGCATCTGAAGCCTGATTCTCCCCTAGTCTTTTTGACATTTGTAATCTCTATTCAGAAAAATTTCAATTACTGGTTATTTTCTTGTATTAGATGTTGGTATTACTTATAAGAGATATCTGTTAAACTATTGCTTCTAAGTAAACTACATTTTATCCATGGAAGAAAACAGTACTTAACACTTCACAGTATTGTATTCAACACAAAACTTTTACTGATAAAAACTGAATATTTGGGGGACTGGCAGGTGGAATGGTGGTTAAGGTACTGGACTCCCACATGACCCACTGCAGCTCAAATCCCAGACAAGGTGGCTTGCTTTCTTGCTTTTTATTTCTCTCTCTCTCTGTTTCTCTCTCTAGTCAAATTAAATAATAATAATAACAAATGCTATTAAATACATGAATAATTATTTTTTAAATTTTGGATTTTTTTTCTTTGTATTGGGTTACAAAAAGACTATAGAGGAAATAAAAAAAGAAAGCAGTTGAAATATATGCTCTTTTTCCACCTCCTGTCTTTAGTCAGTAAGTGGGAAATGAGGAGGAATAACTTGTTGAAATAACCTCGGTCATGTGTAATATATCATGGCTGCTGAGATCATGGGGTCTGGTGTCACGGCACCTATCTAATCACAGTCCAAATTTGTCACTTCTTAGCTGTGTGACCTTGGGCGAGTTACTGACTTATTTGTTCCCTGGGTTTACGGGGGTGATCTTTGTCATCATAGCATCTATATCACTAAGGATACGATCTGCTTATTCTTAGATGTAGATATCTTACCAGTCTCACACCAGCCTTTCTTTGTCACCTCATCTAGTCTCCTGACGTGGGCCACCCTCAGCAAAAGTCATGTGCTCAGTTCATGTATGCAGATGTATTTCCTGGACTATAACTTTGCTTTAAATTTGGACTGATCAAACTTTAGAGTCTAAAATTATCTTCCATGTATTTGACGGATGTGCGACCTATGCTCGAATATTTTACACATTAATTAATTTTGAATCACGTGCTTGATTTTCCCAGAGTTAATAAGTTGTATTTAGACACATTCAGGCCTTGAATTCCAAGGGGTGTCTATGGAGCAGAAGGATGAAAACAGAAAGACAGAGCTTGCAGTCTCCGAGGAGATTCACATTTCCCAGGGCACGTATGGAACTGTTGCTGCAGACAAAAATTACCCGATCTGGGCTTTCTCTCTAAGTGTTACACATCTTTTTTCTGAAAAATTTAAATTGCTAGAATGGGATGCATTTTAAAGATCTTCCATCCATTTAAGCCCTGCCTTAAATTTTTATTTGTTACTATCAATGATCTTATTTCTAGACATTAGAATGATCACTCAAAATGCTGGGCGTATTAGTATATATTTTCAGATTATATGTTTCTATGTGTGGATGACAAGTATATGTAATACAAAAGCAATCGTATAATGGAAGATTCTACATTTTAGACATATCTATATTCTCTTCTAAATCGAATTTTTTCCCTAAAAAGTTGAAACTAAAGCTGAAGTATTTATTTTTTCCTGTGTGGAATTTGGAATAAACTATTTCTTGGTTCCACATTTATCTTTTGGTTATGTGTAGATTAGATATTTAATAAAAATGAGACATATAGGGTCAGCTAGTTAAGGCGACTGGATCCCACATAACTGACTGCATGGTTCAAGTCCTGGACATAGCAACCTGCAGGCTTACAACATACACCAGGCTGACACGTGTGCTTGTCTAAAATTCTGAAAGGAGGGAGAAACAGAGGAAAGGTGACTGTGGCGCGACCATCCCCCAGGAGCAGAGCTTTCTCACTTTCCCTCTGTTTTACTCTCTCCCCTGTTTTTCTCCAGTGAGCACACATGCCATGCGCTCTGGAAAAAATGTTACACACAATAAAAATGTAAAGTAGCACCTGCTTCTTTTGTAGGAGCACGTATTGGCTACTGATTTGCCATGCCCAGTAAGTCTACAGAGAGAGTGACAGTGCACAGGAGAGGCTTGTTGGGTTGGTACTCAGACCACAGGACTGCACTATGGCTCCCACCTTTTCCAGGTAGATCTGGCAGAATAGATCCAGACAGTGACGACCTGCAAGTCTTACACGGTGGACACAGTTTGTCAGCTGATACTTCAGAAAGGCAACTTGGTCAGTCATTTGAGTAAAAAGGAATCCAATATATGGCATAAATACAATTGGTAAAGGGAGGTAATTATTATTCTTGGCTACCATAGCCATTAAGATTTTCTTTCTTTCTTTTTTCATGAATAAAATTGTACCTCTAATATCACCTTAGAGCTTCGAAACTATTCTACATTATTGTAACACAAGTAGGATGAAAACTAAATAATGGAAATGTGGGGTTTGGTTCAGTTTGGTTTTACGATTTTTGGCATAGAGTGCATGTGCTCACAGGAGAGACAGGGAGAGAGGAAAAGTAAGGAACCACCTCCTGGGGGATGGTCATGCCACAATACCTTCTACTCTATTTTCCTCTCCAGGGTTTGAACCACAGTCGCCCATGTGGGATCCTATACCTTAACCACCATGCCACCTGCTGGCTCCAGTGAAGACTTTTAAGTGATGCTTAGTTTTTGTTGTAATTCTCATGGCCTTCATTAAATTCTTAGTAAAATATTAAGGATGAAATATATATATATATGTATATATATATATATACACACACACATATATGTAAGAGAAAAATAGAATACATAAATACATACATATGTGTGTATGTATATATATATATATATATATATATATAAATTTGAAAAGAACTAATAACCAACATATTGCATATTGTTAGAATCTTAGAATATTATTCCTAAAGTGAACATAATAAAATTCGATTGACAACCCAAATCCTTAGCCCTGTCTGTGGTATGAAACCATCAGGAAAAGCAAGAAAGGGACAGAGGGAGGATTTTTATTTCCGGTACATTATTCATTTCAGTGTTTTATTGGGAAATGGTCTGAAATCTGTGCCAAATCCCACTACCTACCTGGTGTTGCTGATGGTGGTTCTCGTATGCCACCTCTCGGTGAGTTCTTCTCTGTCTACGTAATCTCAGTAATGGAAGGGAGTTGCGCCTTCTGCACTGTGGTTCTGTGAGTACAGCATTAGAGTTGAGGCAATAGTAATGACAGGGGAGTAGAAAGAGGTCACCTTGGTATTTACAGTCTAGAGTCAGACTAGAGTTGGTATTTTTCCGGTGCTCCATGTATTTGGATGTCTATAAAAAAATGTTTGTATCAGGAGACAAGACCCTTTAAGTGGAGACTATCTTATTAAAGAAAAGACTTGGGGCCAGCAGGTGGTGTGGTGGTTAAGGTGCTGAGCTCCCACATGGCTCACTGTGGTTCAAATCCCAGACCTGGTGGTTTAAAATCATCCCAGGCACATGTGCATGCATGCCCAAAATCCCAGGAGGAGAAGGAATTGTGGCATGGCTATGCCCCCGGGGGGTAATTTCTCACTCTTCCTTTTTTTGTCTCTGTCTCTGGCAAGCACATGTGCCCTATGGCAAAAACAAACAAAAACACAAAAAGAAAACACTTAAAGTTGTAATTTCTCTGTGTCTCAGGATTCATATTATCAAAATGGAAATAATGGTTGGGGGCCAGCATGTGGTGTAGTGGTTAAGGGCTCTGGACTCCTACATGGCAGAGTGGTTCAAGTCCCAGACCTGGCAGCTTGCTTTCTTGCTTTTCCTTTCTCTCTCTCTGTTGTGTGCACTCCCTCTCTCACTCTGTCCCTCTCTGGTCAAATTTAAATAAATAAACACAATAAAATAAAATAATTATTTTTTTCTTTTTAAAATTTATTTATTTACATTTAATCACATCTTTACAGTATACATTTCTTTTTCCAGCACAAATACTGTGCATGCCAGTCAAGCCAATGATCTTATTCTATAACATATCAGCAAATAGCTTCTCATATTTTTGCAAATTAAGCATACTTTTACTTGTTTTTTCCTTCCCCTTTCCCTTCTCTCCCTCCCACATGAAACTTTTTTCCACATTTTATTGATTCACAAAACACCTTAAACTAAAACTATGGACAACGCTAGAATCTAATGACAAGTGCACAGTAATTTTCTTCTGAAATATTTTTTAAATTAATTAAGTTACATTCATTCCTTGAGCATTGTCACAGCATAGAAAATGTGATTTCCCATCCAGGTATATTGCATAGTGGCTTAATCATACATGTTACTGTCAATAGTTTTCCATTTCTAGTTATGTGTATATATTCATATATACATATTTTACCCCTATTTCTCACCCTTTGCCAGTTCCCACCCTCCTCCCACACTATCTCAGGTGTCTACAGCTGTTTTTCATTCCTTTTTCTCACAGATTTTATTGATTCACAAAATTTCTTAAATAATCTAACTACTTTCAATAGCAGTTTCAGCTGGTATATACATATCTGTGAATACATGCCTGACTTTAGGCATGAAACTCTGAGTAGAATGAATACTATACTATACTATACTATACTATACTATACTATACTATACTATACTATACTATAAGGTAGCACCTCGCTAATGCTGTATAACTTACTACAATAAAAAAAAAGTGGGACTAGAGGGACTCAAAGAAGACCCTTTCAAAGCACTGTCAGACTTTGTTCTAAGTACTTACTATGCCATCTTATTTAATCCCCAGAAAGTAAGCCCTAATAACCACCCCACTTTACAATTTAGAAACTCAGCCCTAGTGTTACAGATTTAAGCAGCTTGCTGAACAATAGAAATTGCCCAATGAATCTAACTTTGTTCGTATCAGTAAATTGCTAGTCTGTAATTCTCTTATTTTTCTTAGATCTATTCATCTCTGGCTAAATTCATTTAACAAAGAATTGTAAGAAAGAAAATAGAATACATAAAAATAAAATTGTACTTACCTCTGACCTGGAGTAATAAAAGATTTTCTTTATTTTTCTATTTATCCTTCAGGCATTTAAAACATTTTCTACATTATATTTATAATCAGTAGAATTAAATACCTTAAATTCCATTGATTGCAGTGTTGGAACCATAAGACAATCAGACCTTTCACTAATACTGCTATGAGAAAAAAATCACAAGAATGAATATTTCACTTTACAATAGTTTTAAATAGTCACCAATATTGCGCATTGCCTTTCCCTGAGAATCTCACTCCTGATTTCAGTCCCATCACATAACCCCATCCTGAGTACACTGCATGCTGACTATAAACAGTTTATTGGATCATCAAAGGAGAATTCATCAATATTTTGCTAGGACGAATGGAGTATTACAAATGGGTTTGAAAAGTGGAAGAGGAACATTAAAAAGTCATAAATAATGTTTTATTTAGACAAAGTATGAGGATACTAGGACTGGGGAGAGTAGATGTGAAAGGAGATTAAAAGAAGGATGTTAGCACAAGAAAAATATTTTATATCATGACAGATTTGAACAAACCAACTGTAAGAAATAATTATTATACAATGATGCAACTTAAAATCAAACAAGTGTTGGGACCAGCAGATGGTATAGTAGTGCCCTTAGACTCCTACGTGGCCAACAGCAGTTTGAATCCTGGACCTAGTGGCTTGAAACTCACACCAGGAGTGTGTGCATGTGTTCCCAAAAAGCTGAGAGGAGAATGGAGAAGGGACTGCAAAGTGGCCATGTCCCCAGAGTGTGATTTCTCACTCTGTCTCTCTGGTGAGTGCACACATCCTATAGCAAAAATCAATCTCAAAAAAAAAAAAAAAGAAAGAAAAAGAACTTGAACACATGTATGTCGATTATATTAATCTTTTTCATGCAGCTGTGATAATTATATTTTAAAGTATCTACTTACAGATGAAATTATACATTATTTGGGACTTATTTTAAAATAATTCAGTGGGTATAAATGAGACATAAGTGTTTGTTGATTATTAAGCTTGCATGTGTTACTTATATTTATAAAAATAAGCTAACAAAAGAAAAGAGGATCAAAGGTATTGTATTATTATAATAAGTAGCGAACACATATGAAAGGGGAGAACGTTACATTAATGAGAAGAATCAAGATGACTCGAAGCCTTGAAGCTTTGTTTTGTGGTCTTAAAAATTGTCTTTGGGGTTGACAGCAGATGGCGTGGTGATTAAGGGTGGACTCCCACTTGGCTGACCGCAATTCAAGTCTTGAACCTGGTGGCTTACTTTCTGACATTCCCTCTCT
>NW_006159859.1:725355-736577 GCF_000334495.1 Tupaia belangeri chinensis
TCTTCCTCTCTCTCTCTCTCTCTGGTAAGCATAAAAGCCCTATAGCAAATTAAAATAATAGTAACAGGGACCAGCAGATGGCTTAATGATTACATCACTGGACTCCTATATGGCCAACCATAGTTTGAGTCCCAGACCCCGCAATTTGAAACCCACAGTGTACATGTGTGCATGTGTGTTCAAGATCCCAAGAGGAGAATGAAGAAGTGATTATGGCATGGCCATCCCCCTTGGGAAATGATATCTCACTTTCTGTCCCTCTGTCTCTCTCTGTCTATACAATGAATACATCTGTCCTCTAGCAAAAAATTTCTCTAAAATAATAATGATTAAATGTATATTTCTAAATTTTATATATTAATATTTTTATACATTTAATCACTGTATATCATTACAGCACGTGAAATGAATTTTCCTAGCATGAATACACTATATTAATTCAGTTAAGATTTTATTATGTATGTTATCATGACCGATAATTTTCTATTTTTGTGTCCCTTAAATGTATTCTTTTTATAATTCTTTAGAAAAATAAGAGAAAAAGTCACCTTCATCCTCTGAGTATTCTTGGAAAGTCACTGACTTTTTCCATGCTTTGATTTTCTCATCCGTAAAGAATAAGTAGTACAGTTTTTAGCAGTGTTGTGTGAAAGCAGTAAGAATATTTTAAATGCTGCAGCACAGTGACCACTACATATAAAGACATTCGTATGAATTGGCTGTTAAGGTAGCTTCTTGGAGTTGTGGCAAAAATAAATATTAACTATAGCTATACCCATACTCTATGAAAATCAAAGGAGATATTTTGTTGTAATTTTATTTATTTATTTTTAAATTCACTTTAGTTAAACTCTGAATTTGAATGTTTTACTATATCCTAAATATTTAGTTACTTAGGTTCAAAAAGAAAAGTAAGAGATTGTTCAGGTCTCCCCACCTCAAGAAACAAGATCCAGGGGTGAGTAGAAATGAGGGCTTGAGGGGTGGAGGAAAAGTTGAGTGAAAAAACATAAAACAGAAGCACCAAGAGGCTCAGCGATCGCCCACAGTCAGATAACCCTGCAGTATCTGGTGTCAAGGATAAGAATACAAGTTTCCAATATCCAGATTCCCCAAATTATGGGACATTCCCTTTTTCCCAATTCTTTGCCCCCCTTTTATATGTTAAACTATCTGTCACACTATTGTTTCAACAAGCAGATTAGAATGGACAGAAAAAACAATCTCAAATGGCTATGACTGTCTGTGTCTGTCCATTCTTCTAGGGGATTTGGATCTGCCAGACTGGCAGCTCGCACTTTCAGTTCTTCCCTGCTGGCTTCAGCCTCTTCACAGTACTTGGCTTTAAACAGGAACATGATAAAAACCTCCTGAAGGATCTAATGAATGGATGAACCAGGCACCTTTATGAGATTAAGCTTTGTAGGATAATTCATCGTGGCATATGCTAACACAGAGAAACACTATTCCACTGAGGTATTTTTGTGTATCAAAATAGATTTAGGGGGAACCAGCAGTTAGCGTAATGGCTATGTCGCTGGATTCCCACGTAGTCGACCACAGTTCGTGTCCTGGACCCGGTGGCTTAAAAAAAAAACTCACGCCGGGCGCGTGTGCGTGCATGCCCAAGATCCCGAGAGGAGAATGGAGGAGAGGGGATTGCGGCGTGACCATCCCCCCTGGGGGGTGATTTCTCACTTTCTGTCTCTATGTCTCTCTCTGTCTGTCTGGCGAGCGCACGCGCCCTACAGTGAAAATCTCTCAAAAAAAATATATATATATATACTTAGGTATCATCTGGTGTGAGTTTTAAAAGGCTGTGTCTGAAGGACCAGCAGTTAGCATAATGGCTATGTCGCTGGACTCCCACGTAGTCGACCGTGGTTTGAGTCCCAGATGCGGTGGCTTAAACTCACGCCAGGCGCATGTGCATGTGTGCCCAAGATCCTGAGAGGAGAATGGAGGAGAAGGGATTGCGGCATGGCCATCCCCCCTGGGGGGTGATTTCTCGCTTTCTGTCTCTCTGTCTCTGTCTTTCTGGCGAGTGCACGCGCCCTATAGCGAAAGCTTCTCCAAAAAAAAAAAAAAAAGGCTCTGTCTGAGACACAAGCCATACTGGGCCAACTGGGAGTCCAGTAACCCAACTATGCCACCTGCGGGGCCCTCTGCTTAGATTTTGTTGTTCTTTTTATGAGATAAAAAATAAGACACATGTAAAGTTTAATAATAAGACAATAGTGCAAAGATAGTATAGCCTGTTTTTAACATTCTGTTAAAAAGTGAGCTATCCTTGCTCAAGGAAAATACTCCATACCCCACGAGACACTCAGAATCTAAACTCTGCCATAAAGTTTAAATTATGTATGTAAAAGAGATCATGTTGCTATGTATATTCTTTAGTATTGTAATCCATATTATAGATAAAAAGGAGAATTATAAGTAACTAGTACTGAAGTCAATAAATGTCACATTTCTCTCTCTTTTTTTAAGAGAGATTTTTGCTATAGGGTGCATTGCTTGCCAGAGAGACAGTGACAGAGAGACAGCAAGAAATCATCCTGCCCAGGGGGGATGGCCATGCCACAATCCCTTCTCCTCCATTCTCCTCTCAGGACTTTGGGCATGCATGCACATGTGCCCAGCATGAGTGTTAAACTGCCGGCTCTGGAACTCAAACCATGGTCAACCTTGTGGGATTGCAGTGACATAACCATTATGCCATCTGTTGGTCCCCCACATTTATCTCTCTTAATTATAAACATATGGGGCATGTATTTTACAATTAATTGCTCAAAATTTTATATAAGGAATTACGTTTCTATTTTAAAAGTCTCCATTTTGAACCAAAATGAGATGCTATGAGAAGTTCCTAGCAAAAGCACTCACTTGTGTTAAAAAATCAGAAATAACTAATTCTATCAAGCATGGATTTTGAATAATAATATATCATATTTCATATCTTTTACTGAAATATGTTCTTTAACTTATATATGTGTTTGACTGTGTTCTTATGCTCATAATTTTGCCTTTTTTTTTTCACTTCTAGACTGAATTTTCATAGAGCCCTTGTGAAAGACCTGTGGTGAGTCAATATTTTTGCTGTCATATATGTATAAAGAACACTTGGGAACCACCAGTTAGTGTAATCGCTATGTCACTGGACTCCCACGTAGTTGACTGCGGCTCACGTCCTGGACCCGGTGACTTAAAACTCACGCCGGGAGCGTGTGCGTACGTGCCCAAGATCCTGAGAGGAGAATGGAGGAGAAGGGATTGCGGCGTGACCATCCTCCCTGGGGGGTGATTTCTCACTTTCTGTCTCTATGTCTCTCTCTGTCTGGCAAGCGCACGCGCCCTATAGTGAAAACCTCTCAAAAGAAAAAAAAAAGAACACTTACGAACATGTCTTAGGAGAGAAGACTGTAGAAATATAAGGCATAATGTGTGCTTATGGTGAAGAGTGGGAAGGGACAGACATAGGGGGTACTCTGGAGATTCTACAACCCTGTCTAAACATGCTAATAATTCTGTCCAGCTGTTTATACAGAAGTTAGAAAGTCTGGAATTGTTTTCTAATCCCTGAGCAATTATTGTTGCCATTTTTCTTGGCCAACCCATTTGCAGATTAATATTTGCTGGGAGGGTCAAAGCTTGAGAAGACATAAGAGTAACCCAGGGGACTTTATTAATAGATAAAGCCCATAGCAATGACTGTGAGCCTGAAAAGTCAGAGAATTGTGTTGACTCCACAAACAAGTACTAAGTGTATTTTCAATTAAAATGTGAAGGAAATATGAATTTAAGAAAGATATTTGATCTTCACGTATCACTATTAAATTTATTTCTTTAATGCCTTGATTTCTATGTCAAGATACATATGCAAGTTCTTTATTTGACTAAATCATTAAGTAATACCTGTTTTTTAAACAATTTGAGAAATAAATTACATGGAAACATTTGAATAATAATAAATAATTAAATGCTATTGAAAGACTTGTTTCATTTAAAAGCTTCATAGGTTTCAAAAAATTAGAAACCCTCCCATTTTCAATTGTTATGGCTTATTGGATTTCATCCTTACTTTTCTTCTAAAGTATGAAAATGCAAGTAGGTTGACTTGCATAAGGGGTTGATGAAGACTTCATCCCTAACACTCTTCTACTGCATTATTTTTTCAGTCTTAATGCAACCCTTTATAGGTCTTTGATCTTTCCTGAAAGCTGTCATGATGATTGATTAAGCTGTTATTTGAAAAATATTTAAGAGTTAGGTTCTCAGGAGTTGTGGACAGAAGGGAAATGCAAACTCTTGTGAACATGAATAGACTATGCTCCTTGTTGGTCAAAAATTCTAGTATTTCTATAAATGATTCAGTAAGCAAATATTAGTCAAAAGTAACTGTCAGCAGAAAATACTAAGTTTCAAATTGGTATGGGTTCAACTGTTTCATAATGAAAGACCTTGAGCTAAGTATGTGTACTCAATCCAGAGACAGCGAGCACAGACAAATAGCTCTTCAAGAACCAAGATTTACGCTACCATCTGAGTAGCTTTGTACTGCAAAGCTAAATTTAAATTTATATAAATCTAGTTTAAATTTAGTCATATTATGTTACTTACATTTTTGCTTTGCATTCCTTCTTTAGCTAATGCAAAACTTCTGCATTACAAATACAATATTGATTTTTTTGTTTACATTTTTTTTCAAAGTAACCTAAGCATTGTCCACTTGTAGAAAAAAAAAATTAAAGGGCTATAGAGCCAGATAAAGCAAGATTCAAATCTTCATTCCACCATATACCTGATGAGTCTTTATTAACTTAAGGGGCTAATAGTATTTATATATCACATTACAGAGAATTTCAGTGTAATAATTCATTAAATAGACCATGGAGATTTAACGTGTATTAGTTTATTTCCCCTCACTTTCATTTTAGCCCAAGATAAAATAGAGTTGAAGAACAATACAAATGATACTTTATCCAATTTGTTAACTGAGACAAATTGTCAGCAAGTGTTGTTTGGCAAAACAGTCTTTAAAACAACAGCTGTTCTATAAATTAACACCAATTATGACCAATTGCCCCCAAATCTGATGAAACTGAGAAAATTATAGTCTAATTGAAGAGAGGAATTAAAGCTATTCTAATAGAGACAGAATATCAAAAAAATAAATTTACATATTGAAAAAGAAATAGATATTATTATCTTTTCACAGATGAGGACACCAAATCATAAACATTTAATAACCATAGTAAAAAATCACATGTCTGCTAAGTGATTAAAAAAAAGAGGGCTTAGCCATTAGATTCAAATGTACTTTTACTATGTTGCTTCTCACCTATTGACTCAATTCCAAATCAATCAATTATTATATAATTTATTGATGTTTCATTCTTATGTATTTCAACGTTTTAAAAAATTATTTTATTTAACTTTTTTTATTTATTTACTTATTTAATTTGACCAAAGAAGGACAGAGTGAGTGAGTGTGAGAGAGAGAGAGGGAAAGTGAGAAAGCAAGTCACCAGGTCTGGGACTCGAACCACAGTCAGCCAGGTGAGACTCCAGCATCCTTAACCACCATGCCTCCTGCCAGCTCCTACATTTCAACTTTTATAACATAACATTCTTCTTCCTTCTTCCCCTAGATTATAGTTAATATTTTCCTTCTAAGTTTTGAATTTGAACATTTGGTTCATTTACTTTTATTCTCTTGTGATTAATATTGAAAATCAGAAACCCATGAACACAATTTTTGTTGAACCCCATTTTGATGTGACATTCTAATTGTCACTGTAATTATTTTAGTAATTAAAATGTTCAGTTCTCTTTGTTACAAATTTTTAAGAATAATATTTAATTTCTAGGGAGGTCAGATATTGTTAAAACTTAAGATATTAATTTCTTAGTTATCTTTCTCCGTAGATTACAATTGAAATATCTGAGTTTTAAATCGAGGCTTGTGAAAATATTTGAAGAAAATACATACTCTATTTTTATAGATATCAACCTCTAAGACTCTATATAATTACAAAGCTATGACAATTCAATGTATTCACCTATATTGTCAAGACAGCTGCATTAATATTATACTTGACTTTTAGAAAACACCTAGAAGTAGATTTCTTCACAATAAATATATTGGAAAATACAGTACAGTGCTATAAATGTATCACTTCCTTTTGACTTTTAAAGTAACATTTTCCTTTCAGAAGCCTTTACTATAAGAATATAGTATATAATACAGGCAATATGCAAACTGTGTTAATAGTCTGCTTATGCTCTTGGTATGACTTTGATTAACAGTAGGCTATTAGTAACTTTATCCACATTCCCTTTTTCCCAATCTCACTGATTCCATCTGGTTATTTTCATTTAAAGATGTACACTTTTCCTGGTAATCAAGATTTGTGACACTGAATTTTTCTTTTTCTCCAAAATCACCTCACTGGAGGTCTCCCTGCATCTTTCACTGCACTGACTACAAGCATTCTCTACATTTGATAACCAGAACTATTTCTGGGTTCCAGCCTAGAGGTCTGGTTTGCTCTGCTCTCTTAGCTATCTTTCCTCATCCTGTGTGTGAACACAGACGCAAACAGGAAGTGCATTATTTCATTAAAACAGGACATTATTCTGCATGTGAAGACTCAGTTTTTCCAACACCATTTGCTGGATTGACTGGTACCCTTTGTCAAAGATCAGTTGGCTGTATGTTTTGGAGTTTATTTCTGGGGTCTCTATTCTGTTCCATGGCTCTCATGTCTGTTTTTGTGCCAATACCATGCTGTTTTGACTATTACAACTTTATGCTATATTTTGGAGTCAGGGAGTGAGATGCCATCCACCCCACTCTTTTTGTCCAGGATTGCTTTGGCAATATGGGATCGTCTATAATTCCAGACAAATTCTGATTGTCTTTTCTAGATCGGTGAAGAATGTCTTTTGTAACTTTATAGGGATTGCACTAAACACATAGATTAATTTGGGTAGGATTGCCATTTTGATTATATTAATTCTCCCAATCCAGGAACATGGGATGTCCTTCTACTTCTTTGTGTCATTTTCGATTTCCTTTTTAAGATTTTCTTAGTTTTCGTTATAGAGGTCTTTGACTTCCTTGGTTAGTTTTGTTCCTAGGTATCATACTTTTTGTGGCTATGGGAAATAGGATTCTTTTCTTCAGTTCTGCATCTGTTCTGCTTGCTGTTTGTAAATAAAAATGCTATAGATTTTTGTAAGTTAATTTTGTATACTGCCACTTTACTGTATGCATGTACTACTTTGAGAAGTTTTTTCATGGATACTATTGGGTCTTTACAATCTAAATGATGCATAGTGATTGAATGTATAAATAATAATGGTAATCACTGGAAAAAACAGAGCATTCTTAAGTTTGCTAGCCCCTCTGTTACCCACTCGGTTTTTATCCTTGTATTTAACTTTTAATGTGTATTCCTCATTCTCTAAATCTTAAAAAGGAAGGGGGAGGGTCTTCTTAGTCCACCCGCCAACATATAGCACAGCACAATGCAAACGATGGATATTTTTGTTCTGTTGCTAACTATAAATAATTGCTGCTTGACTAACTCATCTTAAAAGTCAGTTTTATGTATTTAATAGCATTTAAACCCTTATAATAGGCCATGATGGCGATTATCTCTCAATGTTTGTGAAAATGCATAATAGCTTCAAAACCGATTATTCTTCACAAAGCCAAAGTTCAAACTTTTAGTCATTTTCCTTTTTTTTTTTAATTTTTTAAGAGATTTTTGCTATAGGGCATGTGTGCTCGCCAGACAGACAGAGAGAGACAGAGAGACAGAAAGCAAGAAATCACCCCCCAGGGGGAATGGCATTATTTCATTAAAACAGGACATTATTCTGCATGTGAAGACTCAGTTTTTCCAACACCATTTGCTGGATTGACTGGTACCCTTTGTCAAAGATCAGTTGGCTGTATGTTTTGGAGTTTATTTCTGGGGTCTCTATTCTGTTCCATGGCTCTCATGTCTGTTTTTGTGCCAATACCATGCTGTTTTGACTATTACAACTTTATGCTATATTTTGGAGTCAGGGAGTGAGATGCCATCCACCCCACTCTTTTTGTCCAGGATTGCTTTGGCAATATGGGATCGTCTATAATTCCAGACAAATTCTGATTGTCTTTTCTAGATCGGTGAAGAATGTCTTTTGTAACTTTATAGGGATTGCACTAAACACATAGATTAATTTGGGTAGGATTGCCATTTTGATTATATTAATTCTCCCAATCCAGGAACATGGGATGTCCTTCTACTTCTTTGTGTCATTTTCGATTTCCTTTTTAAGATTTTCTTAGTTTTCGTTATAGAGGTCTTTGACTTCCTTGGTTAGTTTTGTTCCTAGGTATCATACTTTTTGTGGCTATGGGAAATAGGATTCTTTTCTTCAGTTCTGCATCTGTTCTGCTTGCTGTTTGTAAATAAAAATGCTATAGATTTTTGTAAGTTAATTTTGTATACTGCCACTTTACTGTATGCATGTACTACTTTGAGAAGTTTTTTCATGGATACTATTGGGTCTTTACAATCTAAATGATGCATAGTGATTGAATGTATAAATAATAATGGTAATCACTGGAAAAAACAGAGCATTCTTAAGTTTGCTAGCCCCTCTGTTACCCACTCGGTTTTTATCCTTGTATTTAACTTTTAATGTGTATTCCTCATTCTCTAAATCTTAAAAAGGAAGGGGGAGGGTCTTCTTAGTCCACCCGCCAACATATAGCACAGCACAATGCAAACGATGGATATTTTTGTTCTGTTGCTAACTATAAATAATTGCTGCTTGACTAACTCATCTTAAAAGTCAGTTTTATGTATTTAATAGCATTTAAACCCTTATAATAGGCCATGATGGCGATTATCTCTCAATGTTTGTGAAAATGCATAATAGCTTCAAAACCGATTATTCTTCACAAAGCCAAAGTTCAAACTTTTAGTCATTTTCCTTTTTTTTTTTAATTTTTTAAGAGATTTTTGCTATAGGGCATGTGTGCTCGCCAGACAGACAGAGAGAGACAGAGAGACAGAAAGCAAGAAATCACCCCCCAGGGGGAATGGCCACGCCACAATCCCTTCTCCTTCATTCTCCTCTTGGGATCTTGGGCATGCATGCACACGTGCCCGGCATGAGTTTAAGCCACCAGGTCCGGGACGCAAACCACGGTTGACTACGTGGGAGTCCAGCAACATAGCCATTACACTAACTGGTGGTCCCTGTCATTTTCCATTTTTGAGTCTTCTAATGCTTCTTGAGATTTATATTCACCAGAGTAGTGTGACACACACACACACACACGCACACAAATGTAGAGAGAGAGGGAAGAGGCACATTTTATTTTCCATTTTTACTAAAGTTATAAACTTTAAATATAACACTTAATGCATGCTGAATTATGCAACATATTTTTATATATTTATTCAGTCTTATAAATATGAGTCTTGTCTAGCTGGTTATGCTATATTTTCCTTCAAAAAAATTAACATAATAGTGGATTTTTGGAATCAATTGTTAATTTCCCTTAAGAGTTTATGAGTTATTTATATGCACATTCATAGATTATACTATTAACTTTTTAAAGCTCATTTACACTTTTTAATTATTTCTTTGTCATCATCGTAAAAACTGTATTAATATGATTTATGTTACAGTTTGACTGGATGCAGTTTGACTTGTACATAGAACTTAGGATACATGAGAGCCCTATTTTAAAAATGTTGTAACTGGTAATTGTCAAGGAAATTATATCATTTATACAGCAAAAAAGAAATTAGAATTTAACTGTCACAAATGAAAGATCCAATGAGACCATTACCTTCTGGTGAATTTCCACCTTATAATGAATCTAATAAGAAATGCATACCTGTTTTAGAAATATGCTAGTAATAATAATCTCTCTATATGTACTATTAATTTAAATAATAATACCCTTACACACATTTCTGGCTCATCATTTAATCAACTATTTGGATTAAGAAGAAGGTAGAGGGACCAGCAGTTAGCGTAATGGCTATGTCGCTGGACTCCCACGTAGTCGACCGTGGTTTGCGTCCCAGACCCGGTGGCTTAAACCTCATGCTGGGCGCGTGTGTGTGCGTGCCCAAGATCCCGAGAGGAGAATGGAGGAGAAGGGATTGTGGCGTGGCCATCCCCCTGGGGGGTCATTTCTCACTTTCTGTCTCTCTGTCTCTCAGTCTGTCTGGCAAGTGAAGGCACCCTATAGCAAAAAAAACCTCTCCAAAAATAAAAAGAAGAAGAAGGTAGAAAGGGACCAGCAGTTAGTGTAATGGCTATGTCACTGGACTCCCATGTAGTCAACCGCGGTTCATGTCCCGGACCCGGCAGCTTAAAACTCACGCCAGGCTCGTGTGCGTGCGTGCCCAAGATCCCGAGAGGAGAATGGAGGAGAAGGGATTGTGGCATGACCATCCCCCCTGGGGGGTGATTTCTTGTTTTCTGTCTCTCTGTCTCTCTCTGTCTGTCTGGCATGCGCACACGCCCTATAGCAAAAACCTCTCCAAAAAAAAAAAAAAGAAGGTAGAGAGATTTCCAATATCTCTCATTCTCCATATATACACACCTCTCCCACAACAGCATTTTATACCAGAGTGGTGCATTTTTTATAATCAAGAAGCTCACATTGCTGCAACTCAAGGTTCACAGTTTATACTAGAGTTTACATGTGTTGTACATTCTATGGGTTTTGACAAATGTATAATGATGTGTATTCACCATTGTAGTATCATGCAGAATATTTTGAGTGCCCTGAAAATGCTTTATCAGCCTACTCACTCTTCCTTCCCCCCAAATTCTGACAACCAGGGATATTTTTACCATCTCAGTTACTTTGCCTTTTCTGAAATGTCATATAGTTAGAATCCTACATTACAGAGGCTTTTAAAACTGGCATCTTGGGAACCAGCAGTTAGCATAATGGCTATGTCGCTGGACTCCCATGTAGTTGACAGCAGTTCGAGTCCCGGACCCAGTGGCTTAAAACTCACGCCGGGCATGTGTGCGTGCGTGCCCAAGATCCCGAGAGGAGAATGGAGGAGAAGGGATTACGGCGTGACCATCCCCCCTGGGGGGTGATTTCTCGCTTTTTGTCTCTATGTCTCTCTCTGTCTGTCTGGCGAGCGCACGCTCCCTATAGCGAAAAACTTCTCCAAAAAAAA
>NW_006159859.1:737232-756283 GCF_000334495.1 Tupaia belangeri chinensis
AGGGAGGACACAGAGGACAGCTAAGGTTTCCCCAGAGAGGGATGTGGTTGAAGTAGCAACACAGCAGCTGGATGTAATGGCACCCCTGAGCACCGTCAGGGCAACAACAAACTCACTTGTCCACACAGTGGAGAAGAGAAAGGAAAGAGGACCTGGGCAGAAATGGGAGAGACATGTTGCACTGCATCTAGATTAAAAAAAAAAAAAAAAAAAAAAACTGGCATCTTTCACTTAGATGCATTTAAATTTCCTCCACTTCTTTTTGTGACTTGATAGTTCATCTCTTTTTAGCACTGAATAATATCCCACTGTCTGGATGTACCACAGTTTAGTCATCCATTCACGTACTGAAGACTGTTTTGGTCACAAATTTTGGCAATTATAAGTAAAGGTGATATAAACATCCGTGTGTAAAACTAGTCTATGTAGACTGGTTTTCAGTTAATTTGGGTAAAGTCTGAGGAGTGCAAAGGCTTGATATTATGACAAGAGATTTTAATTTTTTAAGAAACTCTAAATTTTCTTCCGAAGTCATTATACCACTTTGTATACACCACAATGAGTGAGAGCTCCTGTTCTTTTTATATCCCTACCAGCATTAAGTATTGTCAGTGTGGAATGGCCAAAATCCCAAACGCTGAGAACACTTAAGTTCTTATTAACTTTTTCTTGTCTTATTATGTCAGCTAGGACTTCTAGTTTCATGTCAAAAAAGAGCAACGAGGGAACATCTTGGCTCACTTCTGATCTTAACAGAAAAGCTTAGAATTTATCACCATTCAGTAGATGTTAGCTATGAATTCTTCATAGATGCTTTTTATCAAGTTGAGAAGGTTTCCCTCTATTTCCATTTTGCTGAGTTTTTATCATGAATAGCATTGGAACTTATTTTTTTTTTAATAAAGAATGACGTTAGATTGATCTGGTTCTTTGAATCCACAAAAGTGCCTCGAATTTCTTCAGAAGTACATGTCCTTCACTTTAAATAACAATTGGATAGAGCTGTCCATGCAGACAGAGCAATGAGACAGTAGAATTTGATACACTGCATTTTTCATGGAGTGGATGCTTCATTTGATGGAGCAAGTAACTAAGTACTTACCTCTTGGTCCAGAGAACCATGCAGAGGAAAGCCAATCTTAAATCATCTTTAAAAATTATCTTCATGGTATTTTGAAAGGCAAGTTAAGAAAGAGAATATCATGGTGCAATTCCTGAGGGGAGTGAATCTCAATCATTCTGGCAAAAGTAGATTACCTGAGCTTAGAAGAATACATCAAGACCCCCATGAGAAATCTCTAGTAGGTAGACATCTACCACCCATAGAGTATAGGAAGTCAGATAGAGCAATATAAATCTTTTCGTAATTTGCCATTTTTCTTAAACATGTCCTCAACTCTCTTCTCCAACTACTGAAGAGCAAAAATACAAAGCAAGTGTGGTGAACGAACTGGGGCTTTGGGAGCAAAAACATAATAAATGTGAGTCATTCTCACTGAGGGGCTATGTGAGCCTAAATGATGGGGAACGGAGGAGCACTGAATGGGATATGAACTAGCCCTGTGAACCTGATTGCAGAAAACAATTTAATATCTGGGAATTGGGCCATATTAATGCTTGAAAAGAAAAGAAAAATATGAGATATAGCAAAGATACTGCTACATGGTGTTTGACAGTGACTTAAGAAGAAAACTGTTTTCTGTTTTGTAACCTCGAAGTCAGAGTCTATTAAATAGTACTGTTTTACTGGTATGTGTTAGAGAGCAAGGTCAACATTTAGCATATTTTTAAGACAAATGAAGCAAGCAACTCTGTGGAGCACTGAATGGGGTTTATTAGTAGGTAATTTACAGCTGGGAAGAGTTGGGCAGATGGTGGCCCAGAAGCTTCTGTAGCTACACACTCTGCACTGCCGTGAAGAGAGCTGGAGGTTTAAAGCGAAAGTAAAGGCGAGGGGCTACTCCTTGTTTTAGAGATATGATTGCCCCCAAGTCCTTCAGATCGTGAATCTTTCTCTAACAAAGGCCAGCTGCATCAGTGTGAGAATGAGGTTGTCACCTTAAGCACAAACTTTCCTGTTTAGGAGGCAAAGATCACATCATGGTGGTGAGTGGAGAGGGAGACAGGCCTTAAGATGGCATTAATTTGTACAAAATGGAATCAGTCTGGTTCAGTCATTCAGTATCCCTCTAAATTATCTGTTCATGTAAAAATACTAAATGTGTAGCTATGTGCAGACACTTTTCAGACATGTTACTGATTCCAGAGATAAGTTCAGCTGGAACCCTTTCCACAACATATATACAGTTTAGTAGGGAATATAGGTAACAAGCACAAGGAATAATATAACCTATGACACACATGGAGAAGCTACAAGGGCTCGTAGTGATTTTCAGCAGTATAATTCTAAAGGTGTTACCCTCCATTTATAAAGGCAAAAGAGCCCTAATACAATTTCTTAGAAATACAAAAAGAAATAAACATCTATGCTCTTAAGAGAAAACTCGAAAATTAGGAAGAAAAAAGAAGGGACGGGTAGATGGCATGATGGCTACAGTACTAGACTCCTACATGGCCAATGGTGGTTCAAGTCCTGGACCTGGTGGCTTACTATCTTACTTTCTTTCTCTCATCTATCTAGTGAGTATATGTGCCCTATAGCAAATTAAAAATAATAATTATCCAGATGACAAACAAGAATGAGAAGATATGTATGTGCACACACATTACTTGTCTTAATAAACACTAATTGAAACGATAGTGAGATAGGTCTTGTATTAATAGATAGGCAAAGATTTTTAAAGTTGCATAATACCAAATGCTAGTGATGACATGAAGAAATGGAAATCTTCATGTGCTATCTTTATACCAAAATATTTCTCAGAGCTAAATTTGGGTCTAAATAAACATGATTCCTTTCAAATTATTAAACTTAATACTTATTTTCTTAATTCTAATGGAATTCAGTAATTTTGATTTGAACTGACCTCAAGTGATTTATATATGCATCAAGTTCTGGGAATGTTTTATCATTTTTAACTGCAAGTGAGTTTTATAAACAGTTGTGGAATTAGGCATGGAATAGATACAATGAAGATGTATAATTCTTAAAAAATAGAACAATGTAATCTGGAATTAAAAAGAGGATAATGCATAAAATGTTTATCAACTTTTAATATATAGTCTCAGTCAGTATTCTTTTTCTATTTTTAAATTCTGAGTCATTTAATTCTACTTTATAATCTGTATAACAAAATACATGATTTTTTTGTCTTCAGTCTTATTACATAAATATTTTTATCTGGTATAGTTTTCAAAAATTCAATAATTTGGAGCTAGCAGGTGGTGTGATGGTTAAGGCACTGGATTCCCACATGTCGACCATGGTTTGAGTCGCAGACCTGGTAGCTTGAATTCAATTCGAGTGTGTGCAGAATGGAGATCCTAGGAGCAGAATGAAGGAGAAGAGATTGTGGCATGGCCATCCCTGCATGGGGATGTTTCCCACTTTCCCTCTCACTGTCTCTCTCTCTCTCTGTCTCTCTCTGGTGAGCACATGCACTCTATGGTAAAAACTAAGGGGAAAATATCTAATAATTTTAATTATATCTAAGTATTTGCCTTTATAATCCTTAATATTTTTCTAGCAATGTATATGAGTTAACATCACTGCTAATTCTATGTGACTTGCATACTTCCTCCAAATATGGCACATTTTTTAAGAACATAAATGTATTTCTGTGACATTAAGATGGAGATGATGAAAATTTAGCTCATTCCAACAGTGAAAGCTTTCCCATACAAGCCACTATCTTCAGAAAGTGAAACCAATTTCACTTTTAGCAAATTCAAGTGGTAGTTTAATTTTTATTTCTTCTTGTTGAGACTTTAGAAATTGAACACATTTTATTTCCAATATTCTATAGTTCTTTCAATCATTTCATTGAATATATACTTTCATTTTTCTTGATCTTGTATTCAGTTTTTGTGTCCAAAGAAGGAAATTTAGCATAAAAACAATTTTTCCACTCTTGGTAAAATGTTCCAATAACAGACATGTTTAGATATATTATTTAACTGTATTATGGTGCCAGCAGGGAGTCTTAAAAAGCTTCCAGAAGATAAAAGTTAAGGAGGATACAGAAATGGATCTGAACAACTAAACTGTTTTCTCTCAGCCTTGATATTTTCTGAAATTGTTTATAAGACCGATTTGTGCCTCAGGCACTGGCTTTTACAGAAAATAAAATCAATAAATAACTCAAAAAAAGTTTTGCAACTCACCAGACTCAGCTTTCTGTCTTCCTGCTCTTGTTCTTTAGCAAATTGCTTAAGCAACCATATATTTTTCTATACCCTACCAAAGTGCCCCCACTGATCAGTTTGAGGGCTATTTTGTTATTGTTATGGAAGAAAAATCATTGGGATCATTTAAAGCCAGGTCACTAGCAGGGCTGTGAAATGGACATCGGCTTTGACTAAGGAGGGTCAAAACAGGTTCAGAGTTTGATTTTGCTGTTTAATGTTTGTGCCTTTGTGCAACTCAGTAGTTCTCAGAACTTCAATATATTTTTAAAGAATTATTGAACTTTATTTATTATTATATTTTAATTTGACCAGAGATTGGAAGAGAGACGAAAAGTGAGAAAGTAAGCCACCGGGTTTGGGACTCAAACCACAGTTGGTCATGTGGGAATCCAGTACCTTCACCACCACACCACCTACCAGTCCTTCAATATTTTTTTTTTCTGCATAGACAAAGCAGCACATAAGTCAAAGGTAATTTATACATAAAATGAATGTATGTGTTACATGTTAGGTTGTTGGCAAAGTCATGATGTATTTTTCTATATTTTCTATGCAAAAAATGCATCATGATTTTCTCGACCAATAAATTCTTAAACACTATTAAAAATATTATTTAAAATCATGCAGGCTGTCAAGCCAAAAATCTGGGATCTTCATTTTCAGTTGGCATCTACTTCAATTCATGCAGAAGCCTTCTGCCCGAAACTGATTTCAAACCAAATACCACCCCTCCCTCGCTCTCTCCTTGTCTCCCCCTGCCCCTGTATCTCTCCATCTCTATCTCTACTTCTACTTCTACCTCTGTTGTCTCCCTCCACTATCCTGTCTCAGCCCAGGACACCATACTCAGTATCAAGACTGTTACAACAGCCTCTGAATAATTTTCCTAACTTCTATTTATAACCCCAAAATATTCTTCATGCAAAAGCCATAATTGTTTTTGAAATATATGTCAGATCACTTATCTTGTTTAATGCTGGTAAAATTCAAATGCTTGGCATGTTTCTCATAGTCCTTTGTGATCTTACAGGAGGCTAGCTTTCAGTGCACTCTGGGGCTCTCTTACCCAATGCCCGCTAGATTCCAGCCACATCTACTTCCCTGTTGTGCAGTTCCCAGAAGAGAATAGCTATCCATTATGTGTGTCTACATTAAATAAATGAAGTGACATCTTATATATTGAAAGAGAGTTATGCATATAAATATCTTAATCACAAAATAGTGTGTATATAAAACATGTAAAGAGAACAAAGTGAATAAACAGAACTTTATTATCCAATTTGAGTGATAAATACAAGCATGCCTTTGTGTGTGCATAGATAAATGTATGAATAGACATTTATTAACATCCTTGCAATACAGAGACATTTACTTGAATTATAAAATAGAGCAGAAGATGAGCCTAATAGGTACTACAAGTAGAAAATAAACAGAAAGTTTTTTAACCTTGAAAGGTATTTTAATTTGAAAGAATTTTGATTTCCTGTTCAAAACTCTCAAAATACAGAGAAAAGCATACCCCAAAGGAAATACATGTTGTGATCAAATTTGTTATTGGCTGGTGAGATCTATGTAAATATAGAGGACAAAATCAATGAAGACATTCACATATAATGAAAAGATCTCCAAAGAGTGAGAGATAGAGAGTTAACAGTGAAAGCAAGAGAAAGAAAGGATAAAATTGAGAAGATACATTTGGCTTTAAGCTAGAAAAACATAAAAGACTTATAAAGTGTTCTATTAACTTGTTTCATTAAACTTTAAACTTATAAAATTAATAGTTGAGGGGCCAACGGGTGGCATGATGGTTAAGGGCACCAGACTCCCACATGGCCAACTGCAGTTCAGGTTCCAGACTTGGCTGCTTGCTATCTCATTTTCCCTTTCTCTCTCCCTTTCTGGTCAAATTAAAAAATAATAATAACAAATAAAAGAAAGTAAATAAATAATTATTTTAAAATAAATAAAATTAATAGTTTATATAATTTGATATAAATAAAATATATGCATAGATATTTCAATAATATTCTACTTATATATGTTTGTGTTCTTAAGTAGAGAGCTTAGAAATAAACCATAATCAAATTTTTTTTTTTTTTTTGAGAGATTTTCACTGTAGGGCGCGTGCGCTCGCCAGACAGACAGAGAGAGACATAGAGACAGAAAGTGAGAAATCACCCCCCAGGGGGGATGGTCACGCCGCAATCCCTTCTCCTCCATTCTCCTCTCGGGATCTTGGGCACGCACGCACACGCGCCCGGCGAGTTTTAAGCCACCGGGTCCGGGACACGAACCACGGTCGACTACGTGGGAATCCAGCGACATAGCCATTACGCTAACTGCTGGTTCCCACCATAATCAAATTTTTTACAGGAGTAAAATATGAAAGAACTCGAAATATTGTTTGCTTAGGATGAGTTGATTAAAAATCATCATAAGAGACATTAATTCTAAGTATTTCTCTACTATTCGCTTGATCTGTGATTTGGGGCATTTTTTAAGATACATAAACAGCTAATTTTTTTAATCCACCCATCAATGTATTTTACTTACCAAATGAGCTGCAATTATCAGTACATATTGAGTCTAAACACTGTAGCACAAGGAGCTGTAGCTTTCACTGTTGTATTTATAGTTTGGTGAAGCGATATGTATGTACAATGAATTGCACAAGTTTTAACTCTTCCATTCAATGTGTTTTGGGAAATGCATACACATGTCTAACCCAAATATCTATTAAGAGTAAGAACATCACTCCTCAAATCCCTTCAAATTTCTGGTTAGTCAATCTCTATTACAAACCCTCATGGATTAAAGTAGCCTACCTTTTTTTTGTCATAAATTTATTTTGACTGTGCTAGAACTTCATAAACATTAAACAATATGGCCCAAGTGTTTTTGATGTGTGCATACAAAAGATGCATCTTTTATTACACAAGAGATGAGTGATAATTTTGTTTTGAAATCTTATTTTGATTCTCATTTTGAAAAGAGCATTTCATTGAGATTACTGTGGAAGGCTAACAACTTGTGGAAGATTTTTTAATGTCAAAATTGGTGACTCTCACCAATCTGGACAATTTTAAGCTTACATATTGAGTCTAAACACTGTAGCACAAGGAGCTGTAGCTTTCACTGTTGTATTTATAGTTTGGTGAAGCGATATGTATGTACAATGAATTGCACAAGTTTTAACTCTTCCATTCAATGTGTTTTGGGAAATGCATACACATGTCTAACCCAAATATCTATTAAGAGTAAGAACATCACTCCTCAAATCCCTTCAAATTTCTGGTTAGTCAATCTCTATTACAAACCCTCATGGATTAAAGTAGCCTACCTTTTTTTTGTCATAAATTTATTTTGACTGTGCTAGAACTTCATAAACATTAAACAATATGGCCCAAGTGTTTTTGATGTGTGCATACAAAAGATGCATCTTTTATTACACAAGAGATGAGTGATAATTTTGTTTTGAAATCTTATTTTGATTCTCATTTTGAAAAGAGCATTTCATTGAGATTACTGTGGAAGGCTAACAACTTGTGGAAGATTTTTTAATGTCAAAATTGGTGACTCTCACCAATCTGGACAATTTTAAGCTTTTTTTTTTTCTTCGATGTCTGTATACAGAGCGTGCCGTCAGCAATCATTTTTTCTTCTGTTGCTGGGTACTGACGGATGCACATTTATGCTTAGTGTGTTCTGAGGAAATGTGACCAGCTCTAAGCTCATAGAAGGGTATTTGTGGTGTAGAGTCTGAAGGGATCCATTTGTTCTTTCCTGCTCTATGGGAAACTAAAGCAAACTAAAACTCAGGCCGGAAATCAGGCTACTGGACTCTATGGGTTTGTTTCTTCTTCATCCACTGATAATGTACACCTCTGACCTTTATATGGGTGCACAAAATTTCACTTTGCACTTGCATGGAAAAAATTTCTTCATGCACCACTTTTTTTTTTTTTTTTTTTTGTCTTCTGTTAACAACATGAATAAACACATGCATCGCCCAATCAGCACCAAATCCAACCACTAGAATGAACTGACAAGCCCAGGTTTAATATGGGCTGTGTCAGCTCTTTACCGCTCTGAATTTACAGTGTTAGTAATTCCTGGTCTCTGATGTTTCCATCAGTCACCCACCTGTGGCTCTCCTCTGTAAATCAGCAGAGCATCTCCAGCGTCCTGCTGTGGAAATGTACCCTGGTGATTACTGGCTGGATAAAGGCAGACAGTTATTTCAAAGGGCATGAAGGAGAAATTCAAATCAGAAAAGCCAGTCATGGGAGAAAAAAAATGCATGTCCTCACGTTTCCATAGCTGTCTTTTATATACACACACATCCCTCTCGTCATTTTGTCTCTGGTTCCTTCTTCCTCTGTATCAGTATAAATAGTAATGGCTATTTATGAATGATTATTCCCTGTTTGAGGTAGACTCCCTCCACTGTCTTTTTTTCTGCTTGATTTTCCTGAAATATATTTTCTTCTTTGATATTTTCATAAATGTTTGTGATGACTTGGGATTAATTTAGACTCTTGTTTAAATGTTATGTATTATATTCATTGCCTCCAGAAATATGTTTCTTGTTTATTTCATTTACCTCCTTTCTATTTCTATGTGTACATACATGTATATATGTATCTATGTTTTGTGTATTTAAGTAATTATAAAGTTACAGGCAATGCAAACCAATTTATACAGAGGAATTAAGTCTTATAAAGCAATTTATCTTATTTAATCTATATACTATAAATAATAATAGGCACATATATTTTTATGTATTTCTTGTACAAATGTATCACATAAATTGTTTAAAATCTCTTCTCTTTGTTCATGTGTGAAATAAAATTACCCATTTAGGATAGACTTTAAATAATATAATCATTTCACACTAAATCTCTGTTCATTAACAGATGTTTCTCCAAATTTTAACTATTTTACTTTTAAAAAGAGATACTTCCAAACATATTTCAAATTAATATTTTTGGTAAAGGAGTTTTTTAAAATATGCTCACACACACCACAATAGGAAGCTTACAAGGTGCTTAACTGTAATCTTACTCCAAATAGAAGGATTCCTTAAAAGTAATATAATATATTATTGTTGGTTCCATATGGCTTTTCATGAAAATGAAATGCCTGAGGCAAAACATGTCCCTTTTGCCTTCAGAAAGTAAGACATCAAAGGAAGAGGCTATTTGCATCTAAATGCATGGCAACCTTCATAAATGCAAAATTTATGAATTCAGCTCAAGTAAAAATGATTTTTAAAATGCTCTCTGTAAATTCAAAGTGAATGTGACTTGACTTCAGAGACTACAGGCCGGAAAAGGTTGACAGTATTGGCATGTGACTTTCCTCTTCTCAAATCTCTTTGTTAGGGACAGCAGGAGGCGCTGAGGTTAAGGAGGCTGGATCCACATGGCTGACTACATGGTTTGAGTCCCAGATCCAGAAGCTTGAAATTCATACTAGGCATGTGCACATACATGCTCAAAATCCAAAGAAGAGAGTGGTGGAGAAGGAACTGTACCATCGCCATCCCAGCTGGGCTATGATTTCTCACTTTTCCTCTCTCTTTATATCTCTGCCTCTCTCCAGCAAGCACACAAGCCCTATAGCAAACAACACACAAACAAAACACTATGGTGTCTTTTTAACAGAGAAAAAACAAAACTAGAAATTCTGAAGGCCAAGGAAAAATGTACAAGCCCACAGTGTGGGTGTAAAGCCAGTGTTATGATGAGATTACCTGAAGGAACGTACTTATTGGAACTCAAGAGATCTAGATTTGGATCTACCTGCAGTAGCTCACACTGGCCCATGATGTAACTCAGCAAACTGAGACCACGTGGGAGGCCAGTGGCACACCCTGTGGCCTCCCACGTGGTTGAGGCAGGGTGATCTCAACAAGGGGAGACACTGACTAAAAACAGAACAGAACAAAAAGAGCAGACAAAGAGAGAGAGAGAGAGAGAGCAGACAAAGAGAGAGAGAGAGATTGCTTCAGCTATAATTTCAGACATGTTTGATAATGAAAGTGTGTCTTGACATTTTCTTCTTAGGTATGTAAGTGCTCTTGGTCATCACAGAAATTTGTGATTTCAAAAGAAGGTGCTGCAAAGCAGACTAGGAACTTACTCTGGCTCTTGAGAAGACCTGTCAGAAAAGTAAAGATAAGTAGTTCCAAATGAAAATGCTGTTCACATATAAACATAAGAGAATAAATAGATATAAATTGAACAGGCATATAAAAAGATGAAATCTCTAGAAATAAACAGTATTAGAATGTGAAGCAAGAGGTCAGCAGGGGGCATAATGGTTAAGGTGCTGGATTCCCACATGGTCCACCAGGATTTGAGTCTGAGATCCGGCAGCTTGAAACTCACATGGGGTGCATGTGTGCAAGCCCAAAATCTCAAGAGGAAAATAGAGGAGAAGGGATTGTGGTGTGGCCATCCCCCTTGCAGGGAGTGATTTCTTATTATCCCTTTCTCTATCTCTTCACCAAGAGCACATGTCCAATGATGAAAACCTTAAGATAATGCAAAACAATTATTAAAGGGTTCCTACACCTCAGCAAACTATATGCTGTATAAAATTCCTTTAATCTCACAGATCAACGAGTTGATGTATGAATTCATATAAATATGAATAATTTAGAGATAAAATTTTAATTTTAGTTTTGATGACAATTTTTCTTTTAAAAAGAGGATTTGCCTCCGGGAGAGTGTACTCTCTGGTGAGAGAGAAAGACAGACAGTGAGAGGGAAAGTGAGAAATCACCCCAGGGGTTTGGCCACCTGACAATCCCTTCTCCATTCTCTTCTCCGGATCTGGGCACATGAACATATGCGCCCAACGTGAGTTTCAAGCTACAGGTTCAGGATTTGAACAGCAATTGGCCACGTGGGGGTCCAGCAATGTAACTGCTACACTATCTCCTGGCCCATTTTCATGACGATTTGATTCTTCAGATTAAGTTTAAATTCCCCAATTTATTGGTTATATGAATGTGACATAGGTGGATTGTAAAACCCTACTGCCTTTGATTATTGTAAATTGAGACTGACAATACCAGCTTCAAGCTCTTTTAATATAATTGAAAAAGAAATAATCCATTTAAGGAAGTTAGAAATGTTTGCCTCAGCACCAGCAGATGGCATAATGGTTACATTGCTGGACTCCCACATAGCTGGCTGCAGTTTGAGTCCCAGACCCGCCGGCTTAAAACTCAAGCTGGGCATGCGTGCTGCATGCCCAAAATCCTAAGAGGAAAATGGAGGAGAAGCAACTGTGACATGGCTATCCTGCTTTCTCTCTCTCTCTCTCTCTCTCTCTCTCTCTTTCTGATGAGTCCACACACCCTATAACAAATATCTCTCTAAAAAAAAGAGAAAGAAAATGTTCGCCTCATAAGTATTCAATAAGTAAATTATTAATGTTATTGTTAAGCAAAACACAACACCCATATTTATGACTGTAAGCATGATGTCAACAGTTTACATAATTGAGAATTTATAATTTGTGATGATCAGAAATTCATTTCATATGGTATAATTCTTTGCTTTGACTTTAGGTCGTTTTGGTGATGTTAATTTCTTGGCTTCTTGTCTGACAAGTAAAGTGTAATTCAGTTAAAGATCGATTGGGTTTTCCCTAGGCATCTGATGTAGTTTCAGGCTCTAGGAGATAGATAAGGAGACAGGAAGTTTCCCCAAATCACTGTATACCATCTTGCAGTAATTCACAGTGAAGTGACAAAGAAAGAGAAAAGCAAAGGCAGGAGGAATTCTGACAAGTCAATTTCATCATCTCCAAACAACTACACTTTGAAATTAATATTTTTCTAAGAAATGCTGAAGTCTCTTTTTTGATTAAAGCAAACATTTCTCCCTTATGCATTTGTTACAAAGAATCTATTATCATTCTATAAATAAGAGACTAGAAATGATCAAACTAGTAGATGAGGTTACAGGCTAAAATACCATAAATAGAACATCTTTTATTAAAAAAAAAAAAAAAAAAAAAAAAAAAAAAAAAACTAAATTTCATGCTATCTGATACCAACCTGAAAAAAAGATTCACTTAAGGAAAAATATAGCAATTGAATCTATAAAAATCCCTTTGACTATCACTCGAGAGAACATTTGGGCTATATTCTGTTTCTCTTTGAAGCTTTTCTTCTAGGCAAGCACCAGATGGATTATGTATTAGAAAAGATTTTGTCTGAAACATTTCCAGATGTCATTCTATGGATACTTTCTTATGAGTCTTTACTGCAGCTATCTGTAGGTCAAATCCCTAATGAAACCCAAGCCAGGATGTTTTTTATTATTTCTCACTGAAATAAAATGTAATGTGAATACCTTTTTGGCAGGTAGGCTTTTTAATTTTTTTTCTTTATTTTTATTAGCTCTTTCAAACTCTCTCTCTTAAGTTGTAAAATAAGTATTTAATGGGTTGGCATACACTTAAAACTGAAACAATAAAATATCCTGAAACAAACAAACAAAAAGATCTTAGATAAAACATCACTTACAAAAGAAATCTATATTTATGGTCTGGAAAGTGATAGGCATTGATTCCGCTATAATGCACTGCCAACTTCATCCATCTAATGCAAAGATCAATATATTCTTTGCTTGGAGGACTCCATGGTATTCCCTGGATTTAGACACAGGCTCTCTGCATCGCTGATGTGATTAAAGAATAATCAAGGTCTTTTGTAGAAGCTTTATCTTCCAACTTCGTGTAGAGAGAAAGTTTTCACTTCATAAAGGTCTTCCTAATCAAACTTTGATCTCCCTTTTTGTTTGTTTCAGTTTTTACATTTCTCTTAAAGGATAGTTTTATGCATTATATATTTTGAGACTCCCAGCTGAGTTTAAGTAAAGGTCATTTAAATCCTAGCTCCAGCACATTGCAACTTTTCTTAAATTATCAATAAATATTTATGATGCAGCATTGCCATGTAATTTGGAAAGCATTTTATGACCTCTGTTTTGCAATGTGAGGAGTACTATATGCTTTAAATAATTGTTAACAATTTCATGGATTTGGGAATTGTTTCAAGGGTATCTATGTCTGTTGATAGAAAACTTTCTTTCTTGACTAAAGATAAAAATTATTGAATCTGTGCTGTAATACCAAAATTGTTTTTGGATGTTAAAAAACCAGAGCACTGCTTTAATAATTCTATGTACTTTAATGTGATATCATGGGAATTCAGTTTCTTCTGGGTGCCAGTAGATTAGTGCAGCTCCTTAAGTTGGGTGTGAGATCTATTGCAGCCTCAGTGCACACCTGCAGGTGTGGGTTCTGGTGTCTATGATAGAAAGGGAATTCTGGGAGGCATATGTTGCTTACTTTCTCCCCTGTAACGGGGATGTTCCCACCAGAGCCCTTCCCCCTGTAATGGGGGGTTCTTCCTACTAGTACCTTTCTCCTCTGTAATGGCAAGTTCCCATCAGTGTCTTTCTGAATTCAGGAGTTTGACACTATTGACTGCCCATCCTGAGTCAGAATGCTCCAGAAATCTCTTCCTGTGTAATTCTTATATTTCCCCACTCTCTCTTCATTCCTGTGCTCAAAATGTAGCATTTATCCAATTGTTTTGGTTTTTCTCTTGGGAGAGATGTCACATTGGGTGTCTCTATTTGGTCACCTAGGTCCACTTCTCTAAAGAATAAAAATTGAACACAGGGGGCCAACAGGTGGTATGGTGGGTGAG
The DNA here is from genome assembly GCF_000334495.1 of Tupaia belangeri chinensis. NCBI lineage: Eukaryota > Metazoa > Chordata > Mammalia > Scandentia > Tupaiidae > Tupaia > Tupaia belangeri. The sequence continues at coordinate 751,277 of NW_006159859.1, forward strand.
TCACTCGACTCCCATGTGACGGACTGCAATTCGAGTCCCAGATTTCGCAGCTTGGGTGTGTGCGTGTGTGCCCCAAATCCCGAGAGAATGGAGGAGAAAGGGTTACAGCATGGCCGTTACTTCTGGGAGGTGATTTCTCACTTACTGTCTCTGTCTCTTTGGCAAGCACATACACCTTAAAGCAAAAAAATTTCTAAAACAAATGAACATAGATTCTCAAGAAGAAATATATCTATATTGTGTGTTTGCTACAAAGAAATAGTTTATTATCATCCTATAAAGAACAGATTATATATGTAATTCTGCATCTATTATTTCTGAAAGTATGTTGTAGATTAGCATTTCTAAACAATTATCTAGGTTATTTACCCCCAAAAATAACCCCAAAAATAACAATGATGTTGAAATAGTGATTTAGTAGTTTCTTTGTTTTTTTAACATGATTTCATTACTTGAAGTAGTTTTGTACTTTTTTACTCATTGTCCCTCATAGTCTAAAACTCATTCTTCTGAATTTCCTCATTAATGTTGATAATTCTTAGACGCTAAGACTGAGGGGTGTTGGGTGTTGTATGTGTGTATTTAATAGCCAAAGTCATTTGGACATGGTGCTAGAGGACTACGTCATTGATCATGTCAGTCAGTGTCATTTTTGCTCAACAACAACACAAGGTATAGATTAATGGGATTGTCTTCATTGGCACAGAGTCTATTATCCACAGTGTAAAAGTATCACAAGTACATGCAAATGGCATAAAATATACAGATCCCAAGGTCGACCACTGGAGAATTGTACAATAAACTGTGAAGAAACTTGAGATACATTGGTCAAATTTTTATTCTTGCTATAGGTTTCACTTCACATACCATCATGATTAGTTTTTAAAAAAATAATGTAACCCATTAATATAGCCACGCATCACTTAATGGCAGGGATATATTCTGAGAAATGCATCATTAGGAGATTTCATCATTGTATGAATAATGAAGAGCATACGTATGCAAACCTAGGTGGTATACCCTGCAACACCTAGCCTATATAATATAGACTATTCTGACCTTATGAGACCACTGCCATATGTCCGGTCCATCATGAACTGAAATCTCATTACATGATGCATGACTGAAGGAGGGGACTTCAAAGATCTAGTGAACTAGCTCTTCGTTTCAAGGTTAGAATCCTCAGCATTAATATTTCCTCTCTCCATCTAATCTACACCCAATCCTTGATTGTTCTTGTTTCTAGAGTCTTAAGATGTTCCCTCAATTCAAATTTTTCTCAATTTTTATTTCATTTGTGGGGGAACAAAATCAGTTACTTTCAAATGGTTGCATTTGTTTATCACAAACACCCACTACTTATGGAAAACATATTCGTGGTGAGAAATCACCTCCCCTTCCCCAGAAGCGATGGCCATGCCACAATCACTTCTCTTCCATTCTCCTCTTGAGATCCTCAGCACTCAGGCACACACACCCATTGCGAGTTCCAAGCTGCCAGGTCTGGGACTCAAACCGCAGTTAGCTATGTGGGAGTCTAGTGACATAACCATTAAGCCATCTGCCAGTCACAGCAGAAGGGTTCTAGATCTCATGCCTCCACACTCCTTCTGAAAGGAAACAGGCTTTTTCCTTTATCCAGCAGTATGTTTTTCATTTGTTTATAGATTTATTTCGGAGCTCATGGCAACTGCAGGGATCATTTCATCTAAGCCCTTCCATCCATCATTTCACAAATGAGAAAATGGACACCCAGATTCAGTAGGCAACTTTCCTAAGTTAACTATGTGTCTAAATCATTAGAGGAACCAGTACTTAAACCATCATTGTTATTTTAATTCTTTGAATTATTTGAGGGGTGGAAAAGCACTCAGAGGAGTCAGACTTAAATTAGATCGAGGAGACAGTCTTTCTTATTATTTCTTTATATTGAAGAGTTAATTATAGCTCATATATATGGATATAGATATAGATAGATGTATTACACACACATATGAATAGTGTAACCATGTACGTAGGGAAATTTCTTTTCTTTTTTTGCCATGTTTAAATTTTACAAACTTCAACTTCAGATTTTCAGACTAAAAATTTCATAATGGAGTCCTGAGTAGAATCAAATTCCTCTGAAACTATACTCATATTTTTTATCTCTAAATGTTCTTGTTTTTTTTTTTTTCTCAAATGTGTAGGTATTGGTTTTCTTCAAATAGAATAAACTTTTCTTTTTAAACAGGAAGTATATCTTAATAGCATTTATTCCACCAGGCAATAATAAAATGTACTATTTTTTTTAACATCAAAATGATATCAAGAAGCTCTTGATTGGTGGGGGAAAACATTCTTTTGAAGTTGATATGTAATGACTGATTAGGATCTCTTTTAAATTAAGATAAAAATATTTGCCTTTTCTATGTAGATATTCTGTTAAGGCACACAGTGTATTTCAATACTCAAAGAAGAAGAAAGAGGAGCAGGAGGGAAGGAGAAAGGAGGAGGGGAAGAGAAGAAGAAAAAATTAGCAGGGGAGTGATAGGAGAAGAGAAGGGAAGAGGACAGAGCACAGGGTAGGAAAGAAAAAAAATTATGTCTTTGAGGAAAACTATCTATGTGCAAATCTCCCTTAGCTTTAAACTCTTCATGCCAAAGCAATAAATTAGCAGGAAAATGTAATAAAATATTTATTTGGGGGTCTGTTCGCTTTAATTTACTAACTAATACAGCACTTTACCAGTGTCACAATACATTAGGCTTTACATGATGTGGTGTACAGATAATTACAAGCAAGTGAATGCGTGTCTTTTGGGGTTGCCTTTAAAAATTCGATATTAAAGATCAAAGGAGAAGATATCCTAAGATCAAAGCATATTTTGGTAAACATATGTTTAATTATTTCCTCTGCAGGGAAATGAAAATTTGGCTCATGCTATTTTTCCCTGCCCAAAGGAAATTAAACCTTGGCTCGTGTTAAGATATATATTTTACAGATGATATTAAACATATTCATGTGAAATGTTTCTACATTCTTGCAAATTTGCCCTATTGATTGTTTTGTGCTTAGTTCTTTAATTAAAGTGAAATACCACACATAGTTATTTCCACAAGTAATTTTCTTATTGTGCTTAAGGGATCTGGGTCCCATATGGCCCACTGTGGTTTGAATCCAGCCCCAATGACTTACAAAATACATTGGCGCATGTGAGTCTATGCCCAAAATCCTGACAGGAAGGAGGAATGAAGGAAAAGGATTTCAGTGTGACCATGCCACATTGTGGGTACTTCCTCTCTTTCTTTCTCTCTGGTGAACATGCACACTCTGTGATAATTGAAAAGAAAACAAACAGCATGTAAATATTTGGGTAAAATTGGTAAAGAGTTTCTGTTAGCTTTTTCACATATCTTGTATCAAACCCACTTGACAAGAAACTCCTTCATGCTGAAGTAACCCAACATATAAATTTTAATCTACTTTGGTTAGAATAGAACTTTCTTGTTAGTGTGGGCATCCTTTGAAGAAAGCTACTAGTCTTTCAAGGATTTAAAGAGTTAATTTGATTTCTAAAATAACTCAGTTTCTTGAGTTTCATTGACAGTGGACAAAAATCAAGCCCAATAAACTTTCTAGGCCAGAATTTCTCTACCTTGGCAAAGGACAATTTGCATTAGGTATTCTTTGTTATGAAGGCTGCCAAGTGTGTTGTGGGATATCAAACTGCACACCAGCTTTTTATACTAGATGTTGGTAGCCTCACGTTTCCTACTCAGAACATCACAAATGTCTCCAGACATGCCAATATCTTCTGGAGGATGAAACAAAATCATCTTTAGTTTAAAAATCAATCTTCTAGAATAATCTAAACCTATAATACAATATGAGATGAGTTTTAAACTGAAGTCAGCCACATTGGAGTCTAGCATCTCAATCGTCTTGCCACCTGCTGGCTTCTGAACAATAATTTCAGAGCAAATAGTATTTTAAGATAGCATGAAAAAAAATACATGGTCTCTAAAAATGGGCTTTAAAAATATATACTGTCAAATTTCAACCTATGTTCTGGCTTTCTTTAAGTAACATACAGATAGGTGCTGATTTTTCTATCAGACCTTTCATTTATGGAAATGACACAAGATGACTTATAGAGGAGCTAAAGGAAATTACTGGACATCATTTAGCACGAACCTTCATATAGTAAAGTAATTCCAAAGGAGTGTTTTACACAGGAAAAGAAAGGTAACATCTTAGTGAGATGTGTTACATGGGTTTACAACCAGTTTCAGGAATAGTTGGTCAAAGATGATTTTTACCCGAAGGACAGAAGAATACTTAATTGGAAAAGTGCTTGCACATCGATGTTTATTGTGGCACTATTCACAATTGCTAAGTCGTGGAAACAACCCAAATGCACACGAACTGATGAATGGTTAGAAAAACTGTTGCACATATACTCAATGGAATACTATTCATCCATAAAAAAACAACAAAACCTTGACTATTGACAGGAAGTGGGTGAATATGGAAGACTTACTGCTGAGTGAAGCAAGCCATGCTATGAAGGAGAGGCGTTGTATGTCCCCACTTAATATATAACGAGTGTCTGCACTCTATGACTGGAACTAATTGTCTAAAGGATATAGAAATGCAGTATATAGATGTAAATACCAGATATAGTGTGTGTGAAAGAGGAGGGTCTGAGGAAGGACATTTGGGGGAGGGACAGGGAGGCAAAGCATCAATAGCACAAAGAGGTGTGGTATTATCTGTTGAAGATATTTCATAGTTTTATCAACAGTAGTAGGGAAAAATGTTTACCTGTTGAAATATCCATTTTGTAAGACAAATAGTAATGTGATTGAATGTATGGAAGAAAATGAAATTAAAAAAATTAAAATAAAGGCAAAAAAACCAATAAAAAAAAGTGAATTTTTTTTTTTTTGTCTTACCTGGGTGAAACGAATCTACTATGTAAAGGAGAAAGAGGTCTTGGTTTTACAAATTTCCATCATTAACTC
>NW_006159859.1:756412-789770 GCF_000334495.1 Tupaia belangeri chinensis
TACAAGAGGTGACAAAAATTGAAAGTAAAACCATTACAAAGCAGAAATTAGAAAGACAATCATACCTTCTGTTCCCAGTTATTTTTTCAGCAAGTTCTGTGTTTTCCTTCTTGAAATTGTCAATCTTTTCAGATATTTCTTGCAAAATAACTAAAAGGAGAGAGAAGTATATTTAAGATTATTATGAAAACTGAATAAAATCAAATTGACTGAAAAAGAAAATACAAAGATGATTTTTAGACAAGAAAGGAGTTGTTCTTTTAATTTAGCAGCTGTTAATGGATAATTTGGTTTTATCTGAAAGGGTGGGAAGAAGAGGTATAACAGGACAAGACTATTTTCACAGCAGACATTGTTCAATCCTTCAGGGCCTTTTCCATATTCCACTTTTATTTTTAATCTCTATTTTATTTATTTATTATTATTTTTAATTTGCTATATAGCATGTGTGTTCACTAGAGAGAGAAAGACAATGACAGAGAGAGGGAAAGTGAGAAAGGAAGCCACACGTCCAAGACTCAAACCAGAATTAGCCATGTGGGAGTCCAGCACCTTAACCATTACGCCACCTGCTGGCACCTCAATATTCAACTTTGAAGTCTGGTGATAGTGCTCTTGAATAAGAAAGGGAACTAGGGGTTCATGTTTTTCACCTAAGAGTTTTGTAGATGTTTCTGTGGCAGTGCCAAAGCAAAAGTTGAACCAAATGAAGTTAAATGGATGGGGAAGACTTTATTCAAGGCTATGGAAATAGGAGTGAAAACAAAAGTGGGGTAAGATGATGCAGAAATAATGGAGGACATTAGGGGAGGTTGATAAATGAGATACCTGCCCACCAAGTACTGAGTTTTTCCTGTGTTTGTAAATTGTTTTCTTCTGCGACAAAGCCATCCCTGTTTATTAGTTGGTACTCACTGAAGTTAGACTCCTGACTTCCCACAGACTGGAAGATAGCGGTACGATATTCCCTAAGTTTATATTCACAGTATGATCCCCAAGCTTTGAAAAACATAGTCTTGGACTGTGAAACTGAGAAGAACCTTGAATATTTACATACACACACACACACACACACACAAAAAAAAAAAAAAAAAAAAAACAGAGGAAAAAATGTACCATGCCAAGTGTTCTAAACATAAATGCTTAAAAGAAATAAAACTTTAAAAGCAGACAAGCACTTGTAATCAGGAAGAAACCCATCTAAAATTTATCAAGCTGAGGGAACATCAAGGTTCTCTTGATCAATACTCAAAACATGTTAATATTGGGACCAGCAGATGGCATAATGGTTGCATCATGGACTGCCACATAGCTGACCATGGTTTGAGTCCCAGACCCAGCAGCTTAAAACACACTGGGCATGTGTGAATGTGTGCCCAAAATCCTGAGAGGAGAATGGAGAAGAACGGATTGCAACATGGCGACTCCCATGATTGGTGATTGCTTACTTTCTGTCTCTTTGTCTTTCTAAAGAGTGCATGCACCCTACAGCAAAAATCTCTCTTAAAAAGATAAAAGTGTTAATGTTGTATTTCACACTGAGTTCCAAATGTTATGTAGCTGGCCTTTACAGCATTCTTTGTCAAACATCTGCTAGGTCCTGGCCTGTTTTTTTGCTACCAATACTATATAATTTTTGTTAAGTTTAGGATCCTGATAAAAACTGACTCAGACATTACTGAATAGAAACCCATTTTCACAAGTTTGTGTAATAATTAACTATGCCCTCACTTTTGAAACCGAAGAGTTTTAAAATGGCTCCAATGATATCTAGTGAATAGTTTGATGTCATTGTTCTTCCCAAGACTCATACCTTCTGAAATGTTCAGTCCAGCCTGCAGAAAGCAAAGGAAAAAAAAAAAAAAAGGATTATGCTCTGTTATGGCTAATGTGTAAAACCTAACCACATATCAAGTGATTTCTCATTGACAACCAAACTGTGCAAATTCAGTCTACATAGTTCCCACCAGCACCATAAATGAATGTCAAAATAAACTTATCCTGGTGTATGGATGGCGTAATGGTTATTGCTGGACTCCCATGTCGTCATCTGCAGTTCAAATCCTAGACGCATCAACTTAAAACTCACGCTGGGCACGTGTGCGTGTGTGCTCAAAATCCCGAGAGGAGAACAGAGGAGAAGGCTATCTCCCCTGGGTGGGGGGGTGATTTCTTGCTTTCTGTCTCTCTGTCTCTCCAGTGAGCTCACACACCCTATAGCAAAAATCTCTCTCAATAAATAAATAAATAAATAAATAAATAAATAAATAAATAAAAATAAACTTATCCCTGCATAAAAACGTTTGTAAAATCACTTTTTTCTAAAACCATATTTGAGATGATATACTACAGTATTACTATTTTTATGAAGTTGATAGAAAGTCTTTCACTCTTAAAACTTTTCTGAAACATAGTTGACCTCCATATCAATCTTTAAAAAGCCTTTCTGCACTAGTTAGCACAGTAACATAAAGAGCAGTTTTTAACATAGATGTGGTGCATCACATGCTAGCAGAAAACTTTTGCCTGTAGAGTCAGCAAAGTACAAGAAATGCACATTCTGAATTGTGGCAGGTCAGCTCCCTTCTGTTCACCCTGAAAAGGTAAGAGCAGTATTTGTTCATAGCTTTAAACTTTGAGCCAACAGAGTCAGACAAGTCAGATGTCCCCTTGGGCTCATTCTGTTCCAGATTTTAAATACAAGGTGAATGCGACTTAGTATCTCAACACACTCACACAGTCTGGCTTCAGAGTATAGATGGCACCACACACAACCATTAGAACTAAGGGAAATAGAGTCAGAGGCTTCCCAGTACCATAGCTGATAAGATTTGAAGATTGGAAGAAAAGAGATGAGCTGAATACAGAGTGATGTTTGAAACAAACAAACAAAAATGTTGTGCTGAATTTCTGTGTTATGTCTAAAAAAAGACAAGAATATCATATGTGTTAGGCATGCTGCCCATCACCCACAACACTGTACATATATGTGCAGTCATAAGCATGGCTGTGCTGTGAAGGGGAATGGCACAGAGACACATTACCAGAGCACAGCTCTTGAGAGCTGCTTCAGTGTGGTGTGTTGGTGTACATCACAGGAGGGTCCGGTCTGCAAGGAATAGCCATGTTTCACATAAAGCTCTGCCTCGATCCAGAGCTTATCTGATGGCTGCAAGTGCATCTATAACCAGTAAAGCATCAGGTACAGATATAAAAAATAAAAAGTATTCCACACCTATACTGGGTGGGGGTTAGGATCTGGACCTTTGGTGTCACTAATCAACCCACAATGGCAGCACCGTGTTGGCACAGAACTACGAGTCAGAAAGTCAGTCCACAATAAGTATAAATGAGACTTTTGAACCCTGACAAAGGCAAACTGCAAATCTCACTGGGACAAACCAGGATGTCAGGAACTTCCCTGAAAAATCACTGAACATGATTTTTTTTTTTGAGAGGTTTTCACCATAGGGCACGTGTGCTCGCAGACAGACAGAGAGAGACATAGAGACAGAAAGCGAGAAATCACCCCCCAGGGGGGATGGTCACGCCACAATCCCTTCTCCTCCATTCTCCTCTCGGAATCTTGGGCACGCACGCACACGCGCCCGGTGTGAGTTCTAAGCCACCGGGTCCAGGACGCAAACCGCAGTCGACTACGTGGGAGTCCAGCGACATAGCCATTACGCTAACTGCTGATTCCCATGAATTTACAATATTAAATGACTATCTTCACACTTTTTATAAATGTGTTTAAAATATTCACATAGAAAATGCAACCTACCTGAGGTGAATCAAAAGGGTGCATTCATCTCTTTTTGTTTTGTTTTACACTTTCTTTTTCTTCTCTCTGTTATTTCCGTTCTCTGTTCTATTAGATGACTGACAAAATGTTTTTCAAAAGTTGATGAGGGCTGTAGTTTACAAAATATAGCTTCTTTCACTTTACTTGTGACTACATAAAGTTAACAATTGATTAATAGGATTAGATTTTTACTAGATTCAAACACACTTTCTGGCATGAAATAAATGTTGAATAATTCATCATTAAAATCAAACTGTATAACCCAAAGAGTTACACCACTTTACAATTTGTGTTCCAATATTGATATAAAATGGGTTTTTTACTGAAATTTTAATTAGTCCTCTAAAAAGTTTACGTGACTAAATCCTCGCAGACTGTGAAAACATTTCCAAAGGTGAAGAGTTGCAATACCCCAACTGTAAACATTTGTTCCCTCAAATGAGTGATTATATATTTAAAATAAGCTAAGAAAATAAAATTAAGGATGCATCCCAAAACACAGGAGTTCTCTTTTGAAATTGAATTTCAGTGATATAAAAATTAATGAGCTTTGCAATGGCTCCCATGTCATTTTTTAGCCATGCCTTAATAACATGGAGATATTAAGGTAGGGAAACATTAGGGCATAATTGGGGAATATTTTCACTTTAGGAGGGACACAAATATTCTTTTTTATATTTAATCTGTAGTGTAATGATATGTAGCATCTATTTCCTTTATATAATATAGTGGTTGTGCCTATTACTTCAGCAACTATGAGATTGGGTAGTTTAGATATTTGTAATTGTCAGTACAAATTTGCAATGCAAGAGCTGAAAACTGACTGTTAAATTGGGATTAAAAAGTATAAAACTAAATAGCTTCCAAAAATAAAAATTTACTGTGGATTTATTTTTTTTATTAGTTTGGTTCCTTATATGATAAACACAATGAATTTAATACATTATTAATTTGCTATTAGAAAAAAGAATAAGGGATGTCTTCGTAAATTTCATAAAATAGTAATTGCTTTAGTACCTAATTTTGTTTTATTTTAATTTTTTCCTTAGCATATCTGAATATTAGAGATATTGTGCATTGTGTTCGTAGCATTTTGGCAGATAGTCTTATTTAGAAATTGAATCTATTATAACTTAAAATACTCAGAAAATTAAACATACGTGTTTTCTCAAATGTAACTGAAATGCAAAGCCATTGGTCAAATTAATTAGTCAGAAACTATTCAATGTGTTTAAATCATATAAACAACAAATAACACAATTCCTACTTTAATTTTATAAAAAGTAATTTTTATAAACTTTAATATAATAAAAATGATTTAAGCTTTTTATTCATCATTATTATTATTTCTACATTCAATCACTATACATCATTTAGCTTGTAAAGAGAATTTACCCATCATGATATACCCTCAGATCAGTCGTGTTGAGAAAACTATACACGTCATCATCAACAGTTAATAAACCATATCTATGTCCCACAAGTGTCTTACCTCTCTACTTTTTATCCCCAAATTTCCTTCCCTACCCTTTTCTACTCTCCCACTCTCCTTCCACTTTGTCCACATTCTATAGTAGAGACTGAAAGACTGGAGGACATAAAGCAATGAAAATTGTTATGGGTACTGCTTGATGCTTTTAAATTACTGGCTTACAATTAATTTTAGATCAGAGTAGTGTTTCTTGTAGCTGCTGACTCATGAAATTTTAAATTTAAAACAAAGGGAAATAAGTATAGGAATTTAGCATACTCCTAAGGCTCTCATTTACACATTCTTTTAATCCCCAAAAAGAAATGATAATCCAACAGAGAGCCTTGAAATTTATGATATTTGGCATGAAGTTGCTTAATTAAAAAAATATGATCATATGAAGTTTTTTGGTAGTTGATTAAGCAGTACATTAAATCTGGCCTATCTATAGTTATTTTAACCAAAAAGGATGCACTATACCATACAATGAAAATATGTTCTAAGGATAAGATCTCTAGAAAATATCCATATCTGGGCCAGCAGATGATGGAGAGGTTACATCATTGGACTCCCACATGACCGACTGTGGTTCGAGTCCCAGACCTTGTGGCTTGAAAATTGTGCCAGGCACGTGTGCATGCATGCCTGAGACTCCAGGAGAATGGTGGAGAAGGGATTGCAGTGCAGCCATCCCTGCTGAGGGCTGATTTCTCATTTTCTCTGTCATTGTCTATGTCTCTGTCTCTCTCTCTCATGAGTGTACATGCCCTAAGATAAAAACCTCTTAAAAAAATCCATATCCTATTTTTTTCTAGAGACTAATCCCTTCTTTTTCCTCACTTACAGGCCTAAAAATTGTTCCCTTTTCCAACAGTTTCCCACCAATACATTCAATAATTTCCAGATGTCATATTTAGATGAATAGTTTGGTAACAAAGAGTGGCTAAGCTAGTTAAAATAAATCCATTCTCATGTCTTATTCATTCTTCACAAATACTATCTATTATCACCAAGAAAGATATTGCTTATTTTAGGTAATATTCAGTGCAATAATGCCTCTACCCATTATGATTTCCTTAATGTTCCTAGAAAAATTCCTCATTCTATAAACTGAATTTGAAAGGCACCTTTCCTGGGAAACTTCACTTCTCTTCTGTAAGCCCAGTAAATGCCTCTTTGCCTAAATTTTATCTCCTAAATCCCATGGTGGTTGACTCAGGCCTTCAGCTAGAACTGTGAGAAGCTTAACCTCGGAGTTTTTTATTATCTTTGTGTCCACAGCACCTAGAAAATCATGATCTCTCTCTAGATACTTAATAAAATTAGGAATAAATATTTTATAACTTTTATATAAATGGTGTTTTTATTCATACAATGAATTTTATTTTGAAAAATTCCACCTCCACTCAACTACTCAGAATCGAAATTCCATATGGAAATATGAAGATTATTATAAAAATTAAGTGGTATTTGGCGATACCAATGGCCAAGGACTACTAGATAATACCTCTTATGAAATCATTGTTGCCCATATTTTTGTCAGTTGTATCAAGAAATATTTCTGACAAGTTAAAATGCAGCCAGATATATTCATGTCCCAAGGACGTCTACTATTGGATTGTATCTATAATCTTATGCAAATGTAATATATATAAAAGCAAAGAGGGGTCAAGAAAAGACTTACAGGGCCAACAGGGGGCATGGTGGTTAAGACTCTGTATTCCCACATGTCCGAACATGATTTGGGTTCCAAGCCCGGTGGCTTGCTTTCTCATTTTCCATTTTTCCTTGTCTGGTCAAATTAATAATAAAAACAAATAAAACTAAACAAATATTTTAAAAAATAATAAAGACTTACTTTTTGTCTCTGGATGAATGTTTAGCTGAAAGCTGTCAAGGAAGATAGTTTTCATGAGGTCAAATGATGTATTAGAACATATAGCTTTAGCTTTGTGTGATTTTCCTAACAAAATGTATGATTCCAAATCTGAACAACCTATGACATGTCTAGTTCTCTGTTTTCTAGTTATGGCAGCTCCATAATAAATTCACTTTTACTTGAACATCAGAACTGATCCCAATATTCGATGCCAGTACCTGTAAAATTTATGGCAAAAAAAAAAAACTGATCTCCCTGTTTCCTTAGCTACTAATTATAATACTATTTTAGCTCCAGCTAAATTTTCTTAAAAATATCTTTTTTTGTTATTCTCCTGAATAATCTTTTTAGTATTTCAAATTTTGGTAATTTAAATGTTGAACAATTCTAACTTTCATTGAAAGCCTCATATTCTTGATTAACCTAAATTTCAGCTGATTTTCATTCCTCTCTGTAATTTCTCCACACTTCAACTATTATAGATTTCTCAGCTGTATCTGACCCACGCATTTATTCCCTAGGACTTGGTTAATGCTTAAAACTGATGAGAATTGTTTTGATCGTCTAAATGTAGGAGTTAAACCACCTTCTTTTTTCACTTTCTATGGAATGCGATGCATGTACCACAAATTTGACATTTTCTTTCCAGTATAAAGCAAATTTAAGCATTTAAAATTTATCTTTAGATTAAATTGTAGAAAGATCAGAGAGTCGTATAATTCTTATCCACGTTAAATCTGTCTTAAATTTTGTACAAAATCAGCATTAGTAATGTTAGATACTGCATAAAACTATTCTCTTAGTTCACTTTATTACATATCTACAAGTTCCTTTTTCACTTTTACTAAAGTTTGTTTCTTTTTTTTTTTTTGGAGAAGTTTTTGCTATAGGGCGCGTGCGCTTGCCAGACAGACAGAGAGAGACATAGAAACAGAAAGCGAGAAATCACCCCCCAGGGGGGATGGTCACGCCGCAATCCCTTCTCCTCCATTCTCCTCTCGGGATCTTGGGCACGCACGCACACGCACCCAGAGTGAGTTTTAAACCACTGGGTCCGGGATGCGAACCGCAGTCGACTACGTGGGAGTCCAGCGACATAGCCATTACGCTAACTGCTGGTTCCCTAAAGCTTGTTTCTTTAAGCAAATGATTTCTAAAAATACTTCTTATGAGAAATGCCAAAAACACAAATTAAACTCTATTTATTTTTATTTTTCCAAATTAATAACTAGTACACCAAAATTTGAGCATCAGAGTCCTAAAATAATTATTTTAAGTAAGCTTATGACAAACCAAATATATATGCTGCTGTCTACTGTATTAAATGTCATATACCTATAGAGATTTTATGTAGAGATTCTAAAATATATATATAACATTAATTCTCCCCCCACATTCTGTTATTATTTGGTTTACCATGTCACTGCGCATTTTCTCTGCTTGAATGGGGGCTGCCCTTATGGCTGGCTTGGACCCATAGAATGCAGTAGAAATGCAGTACCATATCGATTTGTAGTTCAGGCCTCAAAGGACATGTCCTTTGCTGTGTGAACAAGCCTAGGCTAGCCTGCTGGGCCATGGGACACCAGGTGAAGCTCCACCGTTTATGCCAACTCAGGTCTTCCCAGACCATCTAACCTATAAAGAGCAGGGCTAGCTGAGATCAGTTGACTCTGCAAAGGTCATCAGAACTGTGGGTTAAAATGGATTGTGGACATGGTAATACCTTTGACTGGACTAATATGTAATGTGTTCATGCTGAGAAAATCCATTTCGTATGCTGTAAAGATATGCAATGATAAAACGTTTAAAAGAAGAAAAGAAGACAATGACAATGACAACGATGACAAAGAAGAAGAAAAGAAAAAGAAAAACATACCAGGGGCAGGTGCCCGATCCCCCAAGGGGTGCTTGCTCATTCTCTCTCTCTCTCTCCCCTCCTTGTGAATGCATGCACTCTAACAATTTTTTTTAAAAAGGTGCATAGAAAAAAAAAAAAGATGCAGAGCTCCTCCAGGGAGCAGAATTGGGTCCCAGTGAAGGAACATGTAGTGCTTACAAATAAAAAGATCTTGGCAACGTTAACCCAGTAGGATCTCAGAACTGAGAGGGACTAGTTCCCTTTTTTTTTTTTAAGAATTATTTAATATTATAATAATTATTATTATTACTTTTAATTTGACCAGAGAGAGACAGAGAGAGAGAAAGAGAGCAGGACAAAGAAAGCAAGCCGCCAGGTCCATGACTTGAACCGCGGTCGGCCATGTGGGAGTCAAGCACCCTAAAGCGCCCTAATCACCATGCTATGTGCTGACCCCTAGTTCCTTTTCAAATGATAATGTTTATCTCTCCGTTGTTCACTGGAAGTGTGGGAGTCATGTAACTTGTTTCCTAAGCTCTTTGCTCCCTGAATTGATGAGATCCATATCTGAGGAGACATGTCCATATTCACGGTAAATAATGAGATTCTGAACTTGGAGTGAGCTTGAGTGCAGGAGTTAGGATGGAGTGAGAATACTGTGCATGGACAGGGGACATGAAAAAGCAGTGCCAGTAGTTGGAATGTGATAGGTTGAAAACTGACCTCTTTTCCCAAACCTCAATTTGGGCTCCCTTTTTTGTGACATGACTTTGCAACTGTCCTCATAAAAATTGGCATGCAATGGGAACCAGCAGTTAGCATAATGGCTATGTTGCTGGATTCCCACGTAGTTGACTGCGGTTCGCGTCCCAGACCCAGTGGCTTAAAAATCACACTGGGCGCATGTGCGTGTGTGCCCAAGATCCCGAGAGGAGATTGCGGTGTGACCATCTCCTCTGGGGGGTGATTTCTCGCTTTCTGTCTCTATGTCTCTGTCTGTCTGGCGAGCGCACACACCCTGTAGCGAAAACCTCTCAAAAAAAAAAAAAAATTGACATGCACTTCCCCGCCTCTTGACTGTGCATTGACTTTGTGATTGTTTGGCTAATCTGTTGAACTGGAACTGAAGTTGTACTAGTTGTGATACCAGGCTTTGGGAAACCTTGCAAAATTCTGCTGGCTCTCAGGACCCTTCCATTACCATGTGTTTTAGTCTTCTGGAAAATGAGAGAGCACATGGAGCCAACCTTTATTCTCTCAGTAGAAGTCACCTTTTGCCAGCCAGCCCCAAGACAATTAGCCACTGGCTAGCAGATATGAAAATGGACAACTGGTATCTGCTGCAAGTGGCTTGGGGAGTAGAACCGCCTATACACATACAACAGAGTAGGCGATGGAAGCACTGCAATGAACAAGTCTCATATAATAAACCTGTTCTTCTCATGTTTTGGGCCTACTGATATCATTTTTAATATGTAGTGGTACTCAAATTCCTCACATGCTTTACGTTCCTTATTTTCATCTTAGATAAATGTTCTCTTACCCATTTATTTCCTCTGAGCTGAGTTGCAGTGGTGCAACTTTTAAAATAGAATTCCATTTTTTCTCCTACACTAAGGGCATAGATAATTGCACAGAGAGGAATACCCTTTTTTTTTTTTTTAGCATCTTGCAGACTGCTTGAGATATTGTCTATTTCAGAAGTATAAAATAAACCACTTGCATCTGAATTTTTAAACACAAGCTGTCTTAAACTCCAGGGTCGAGTAATTATGATTTGCCTTCAACTTAGTGACTATTGTAAGCATGAAGATGGCATGATTATGACTACTCTGTCCCCAGATGGCCTTCCTTCCTTCCTCACCAATTATTTCCTTTGTATTCATTGAGATTCTTTAAGAAATTTTTCCATTAAAAGAGTACTTTCTTGTCTCCGCCATTGGAATTGAATATTTCCAATTTTTTAAAATTTCATAAAGCAAAATAATGAACTTCATGACCTTATCCTAAACCTCAGAATATGTATAGTTGTCATTAAGTATGATAAAATTTTAAAAAATCAATTATCTCTGACCTCAAAAACTAATTGGAAGATCTTTGTGACAATATTCAGAATTTAGAGTGTTGTTGTTGTCATGTTTACCACTTTCAGAGAAATAAAATTTTCAACAAATAAGGGATAAGGTAGGTGTTTTATTAAAGCAAATTAAGACTACTCAAATCATTTCTGGATGGAGTAGCATTTCTTTTTAGAGGGAGATTTTTGATACAGGATGCATGTGCTTGCCAGAGAGAGACAGAGAGGTAGAAAGGAAGAAATGACCCCCCAAGCGGGTGGCCATACAACAATCCCTTCTGCTTCATTCTCCTCTTGGAATTTTAGGCATGCACACACATACGCCCAGCATGATATTTAGTCTTCCAAACCTGAGACTCAAACTGCAGTCAACCATGTAGGAGACCAGCCACCTAACCGTTACTTCATCTGCTGGTCCCAGAGCAGTGTTTCTTAATTACCATCAGGGTTTGCCTCTGAGACAGTTTCATAATCTACTTTTGGAAAATATTATCTGTATCCTCATGATGGCTGCTGTTTGAAATCTATCATAATTCCACAGAAACAAAACAAAAAATACCACCACTCACTTAGATTTCCTCTGTATTGTAGCTAATTATTGAACAAACTATGGGAAGTAATACAGTGGAAGATGTCATTTAAAAATTATCTTCAGGGACCAGCAGGTGGTGTGGTGGTTAAAGGCGCTGGATTCCCACATGGCTGACCATGGTTGAAGTCCTGGACTGGTGGCTTGCTTTCTCACTTTTCCTTTCTCTGTGTGAGTGTCTGTCTGGTTAAATTAAAAATGATCTTCGCACAGAACTCCAATATTTCTTATTGTATTTTACTCTTTTGGTTTGAGATGTAACATCAACAGAATAATTCCTAGATAGACTTGGCTGGCCCTATCACATGTTCTGCTGTTTTATTCTTGTTTGCTTTAAGAAGCTTGAGTACTGTTGCTCCCTGTACACTAAACACACATACATAAGGAGCATGCATAAACTATTTGTACACCAAAAAAAAAAAATCTGTAATCAAATTTTGACAACTCCAGTTTAGATATTACCAAAGAAAGCTATAGCCAAGACAAGTATTCCTTGTCAAAAATTCTTCACCCTGACCTCTGTAATGCCCCTACATTTCCATCCTTGAGATATACAGTAGTTACTTCTTCCTGATCATAAACATAATGCAACATACTCCTGCTTCCTACAGCTATTTTAAATTTTTTATAATTACTTCCTATTTTTTCTCTTCTTTTTAAATTTATTTTATACATTCAATCATTATACATCACAACAGCTCGTAAAATGAATTTTCCCAGCATAACTGCACACCACTTCAGTTAAAGATATTATCATACATGTTATCCTCAACAGACAATCCTCAATTTTTGTGTCCCTTAAATGTCTTTACATATCATTTATAAATTACTACAGTCAACTATGGCTTCTTTCTTTGAAATTCTCTTCTCCTTATTTCTGTATGTATACAATGTTCAATTTTCCTCCCGTATTTTCAACATTCTTTCTCAATACCTTCTTTCTCTAATCATCCTCTCTAATCATCCCCTCCATTTCCAAGTCCTTTCTTGATATTCTGTTCTTGTCATCATCTACATATATCTACCTCAGTGATCTCTGCACTGCACTATGACTTTAAGAAACAGGTGACAGCTCATGAACCTCAGAGCTGGATCTCCAATCAACTTATCTCCAAAGAGTATCATACTTAAAGTTCAAATCGCACACAAAGCTTCTTCGTGTACACACTTCAAAGCAGCAGATTTATAATATGTGGGGACTTCAAAATGTGGAAAAATAGAGTTAAAGTGCAAGTTTATTACTGGTGCTCCCCCCCAAAAAAAGAAATCTGGAGTTTTTAAATAGTATGTATTTTCCACAAACTTTTTAAAGTCCCCTTATGTATTTTCTTCTGTTTTACTCATCCCTGGGAATGGAATCACACCACCAGTGCCACTCCTGGTCTGTCTGCTCTTACACTGTGCTTTCAGTTAGCCACAAAATGTTTGAGTCTGGTTTCTTAATGCCTCTAATATTCATTCCCATCTCTAATTTTTATCTGTCATTGCATTTTTTATGATTTACCACATCTACCTGAGCAGTTAGAATACCTTCCTAATATATTTCACCACCATTGTTATTTTGTTTTGTTTTGTTTTTCCTAAAGCCCATTCATCACTAAATGGTCAGGACTCATTTCTCATCTGGTCCCAAAATAAAGCCATTTCTCCGTTTTCAGTTCATTAGTGAACTCCTGTAATCGCAAATACTTTAACTTGAAGCCAAAGGTGCTTCATGCTCTGATAGGAATCAACTCCCATAGTTGGTCTCTTGCTAATTCCTCAGGTTTCGTCTTTTCCATCTTTAAAAAAAATCCCTTACAAAGGACTATTACTGGGGACACATGACATTCTGCCCTACTCTTCCTCCATCTCCCTACTCTCTGCCCCACAACATATACACCTATTTGTTGGATATCCAAACAAGTTCCCGTGTGTGTGTGAGTGTGTGTGTGTGTGTGTGTGTGTGTGTTCCATCCAAGTCATAGTACGTCATGTTTCTATGTGTGTTCTATTCACATTTGTGGCACTTGTCTGCATTTCCATGAGTTTTTCTATCATGTTTTAACCATTCTGAGGGAATACATTGTCTTTTCTCTAATAGCATCAAGTCTGTAGCAAGACACTGTAAGATGTGTTGTTTCAAAAGAATGAATAGTAAAACTGTATAGAATAAAAAATTAAAGACTCAAGAGTTCTCATAATATATGATATCTAAATATTTATCAAATATAAGTAAAGAAGATATGGTTTCATTCTCTTATCATGGAAATACAGCCCTTCAATGAATGTGTTCTTTTTTTTTTTTTTTTCAAGAGAGACTTTTGCTATAGGATACATGTGCTCTCCAGAGAGACAGAAAGTAAGAAATCATCCCCCCAGTGGGAATGGCCACACTGCCATCCCTTTTCCTCCATTCTCAGGATCTTGGACACTTAAAACTCACATGTGCCCGGTGTGAGTTTTAAGCCACTGGGTCCAGAACTCAAACTGCCATCGACTATGTAGGAGTCCAGTGATGAACCATCTGCTGGTTCCAATCCTTCAACAAATGTTGATGAAGCTATTGGAAAGTTTTCATGCACATTGATACATGGGGCACCTGGCAACAGTAAAGTTCACACATAAATAGCTACTTCATTAAAGCTATATCTAACATCCTTGGTACATGATTTTTCTTAGCCACCCTACTGTTTTTCATTTATATGTCACCCATTAATGCCCATGAAAAAATCCACCCCTCATCCATTCAGTCTCAGTTCCTAATCCAGTCTTTCCCCTTTTCTGAGTGTCTGCAAACATACACCACTAACTCTCATTTTTGCACTGTGACCTATCAAATCCTAAATTATTCCATTATTTTTATAGATTGTGCATAGACTCCTTGTTTGAAGAATATTTGCTTCCGTGGCAACATTCTCAAGAAATGACTCATTTTCTTACAACATCTCTTTCCAGGAACAAGCTAAGATTTTCCTAGATCTATACGATTCTTCCATGCCATAGATATTTTTTATGTGTTTCATTATTAAAACATTTTCTTGGCAAGTCAAGCCACATAAAAGTTTTCTCTATCATCTGCAGTAGCACAAAATGCTGGTGTTTACCAGTAATCATATTTCTCCTCTCCGTCTACATGTAACGAATAAGCTGCACTTCTCAGCTGTGTTGGAATTGAGCATAGCCATCTGAGTTCCAGCCAATGAAACATAAACAAATCTAAATTGTGCTACTTTCAGGGCTGGTTTTTAAAGCATCTCCCTTGATGCTTATCACCTTGAACATTATGTGCCACAGACTCATCCAGACTTTGTTGTGAATGAAAAAGAAAGCTTTACTGGTTTTAATAAATGGGACTTGGATATTTTAAGAATAGCGATTGTGGGGTCAGCAGGTGACATGGTAGTTAAGGCACTGGACTCTCACATGGCTGACCATAGTTCAAGAGCCAGAACTGGTGGGCTGAAAATCACATCAGGAATGTGTGCATATGTGAGTGAGTGCATGCCCAAAATCCCAGGAGCAAAATGGAGGAGAAGGGATTGCAGCTTGGCCATCCCCAGGTGGGGGAGGAAGCGATGTCTCACTTTCCCTCTCTCTATCTCTCTCTGGCAAGCACATGCACCCTATGGCATAAGCCTTTAAAAAATAACAATTGTTAGTTGCTTCATTTAACACCAAGGGGAATGTGAGGATTGGCTCATTTTACTTCTCTCCATTTGCACGATCTCCATTCTTTTGAGTAACTTTATTACTCTCGGAATTCCTTTCTATTTTCTATGACAGTTATTGCATATCATTTTTCTTCAGCAAACCAGTCTTGAGGCTGCAGTCAGGATTTATAATTCTATAAACTTAAACCACTAAATCTTTCTCTCTGATAACAAACACTGAAGTCTTTTAATCCCTCATTATATATATATTTTTTCATATCATGCTTCACGGCTTTACTTTCCTAATGAAATTTATCACCCTGTTTGGCCATTTCTTGTCACTCATTAATTCCCCAGTTTCCTTGCCTTTTTTATGCTCCATCTACACACACTCCCAGCTTGGATCTATCTAATCACAAACATCTTCCATCTTCCAGGCTGCTGAGTTTTCCTGGAGAAAAAGCTCGTAACTCAGCCAGGTAAGGCAGATTTGTAGTTTCCCATTTTAGCTGGGCCCTCAAAACTGCTTGTCAGTCCCTTAACTCAATGGCTTTTGGTTTGAGAGCCATGACCTATATGATGGTGTGACCATAGATCTCCCTTCTACAGCATCTTGTATTTATCCTTCGGTTCGACAGAGGAACTTTAGAGCATGCAAGCTTGTGAGTTTGTGAACTTCAGTTCCCCCCTGTTGTCCTGGTTGTCCTCTCTTCCCCCAGCTTGTACTTACCCATGCCTTCTTCACACACAGCTGCTCAAGGATGCCTTGGCACTGCCAATCTCTGTGCTGAAATGCCTGCGTTACCACCAGGAAAGCAGTCACCAGGGCTAAGTACTTCTCTTCCTTGTAACATCAGAATAAAACCCAGTTCAGTATCGAGGTGGAAAAGAATAGATTTTCTCTTATCCTCTTATCGCATGTGGTCATCTGAATGCTAAAGTCACTGGGCTCATGGCTAGAGAATTGCCAAGTTTTCCTGGGCTATCCTGAGAATGTGCAACCCTCATCTCTCACTCGCCTGCAATTATTTCTCCAGACAGTCTTCTTTGCTACTGGTTGGTTATAAAATAGAAAATTCTGGACTAGCTGACATGGGATATGCAAATTTCAAAGAAGCTTTTCTAATCCATGTTTGGAGTAGTGAGCCAAGTACCTTTTGTTACCTTTATCACTGTCCTTTCCCTTTATATTCTCCTGGCTTGACTTGTCATGATGAATGTTCTATCCCAGTCTTATCTATTTGTGATGTACATAACTTTAGGGGTAAAAATAAATTCATTTATCTGAGAAATTTTTATTCAGTCATTTGAACAAATAACTCCCTAGAGACTATACTAGCTGATGATGTGGAACTGCATATTTTACGTTATGTCTCCAAGAATGCACATATCCAGATGTAGGAGAGAGAAAGTTCAACAAAGAAGCAAGTGCAATAAAATATTAAAATAGGTAAGGACAGTTGTAAAATGGGGTCACAAAGAGGGGCATAAGTAATTCAATTTCAAACGAAAAGCAAAAATTTCTTAGAGGAAATAATATAGGAGCGGTTTGAATTAGATTATGTAAGTAGTGGCTAGCTCTCCTATACAAGGTTATTGCTAGCATTAGAGTTTATGAAGCATTGAAGCACTCTGACAACTTGAAAAGTAAAATGTAATTGCCTATTTTCAATATATGTGTGTATGTGTAATAAAATTTGCACATTAGTAGACAGTTAAGAGCTTCTGATTAAAGGTTGTATGTCTTTGTCCTTCTGTACCTTTTTTTTTTAGAGAGAGATTTTTGTTATACAACTCTTGCATTCACCAGAGAGAGACACAGAGACAGAAAGTGGTAAATCAACCCATAGGGAAGATGGCCATGCCACATTCCCTTCTCCTCCATTATCCTCTCAGGATTTTATGTACACACAAGCACCCAGTGTGAATTTCAAGCCACCAGGTCCAGGACTTGAACCACAGTTGGCCATGTCTGCTGGTTCCTCTGTTCCTATTCTTACCATATCTTTGATTGGTGTGTGCACATGTATGTAGTATGTATAATCGAACCTTAATTTTTCAAGGTTTTCCAGGGTGTTGCTCTGGTTAACATCCTTGTTTTTAACTTTATTTAAACTTTATTCTTTAACTACAAACATTTAAAGAGCACTTTCTTATGTGAAACAATATTGTAGTATTCACTGTGATTAAAAAAGCAAAAGGTGTTTTATTGACAGACAAGCTTGATTTTTGCCCTTATGGTGTTTTACACTAAAGAAAAATGATAAAAGATCTGAGTATGAGACAGTTTTCCCTCACTATTATTTTTTATGAGAAAGTTTTTAAAACCTTGACTCAGACAAAAGATGATAATTCTTCACATCTTAGAGATAGTTAAAACCAGATAAAAGTAGAAATTAATGAAGTATATTAGAAGGCAGATTTATTTTTAGAAAATATAGCCCTAGATTTGTTATTCACAATAAGATAAATATGATTGCTGCTATTTGGAGCAATACTACTTCGAGTATGTTTATGTAAGATAAAACAAAACTTACCAAGAGGAACTATGAAGGAATACAATTTAGGACATTTAAAAGAAGGGATGTGTGTATGTGTGTGTGTGTGTGTGTGTGTGTGTTTATTTTTTATTGTTGTTATTTGGATAATGGACCAGTCCTGCCTTACAAATGCACACAGAGATTGTAAATACCTTGAAGTTCTATAGTTACCTATCCCCAAATTGTTAGAGATCTTCAATGTTGGTCATTAAGGTCTAAGCATCACATCTTTTAGTGAGGTCACCTTCTGGAGATTGTTGTGATAAGCCGTGCAAAGTATTATGAGACAAACCAATTTAATAAGGGGGCTTACCCATGCATAGAGAGATCATGGTGGCTGTCACTAATAGGACAGGAAACGGTTACTGAAGACATCAGTCTGAACAACAAAAGGAAACGGTTTTCAAAAATTTGCATGGAAAAAAGTCACATTTCCCAAATATCTTGATGTCATCCCACACATGGTCTCATCTTGTGACAGGAAAGTGGAAAAGGCCAGAGACATCTGAGAAGTGGCCATGTTTGGCCCCAAGATCCCATGACAGCATAGTGACTTCTCCTTACTTCTGCTTGTCATATCAAAGGTGTGGGCCACTCAGGGGCAAATACTAGTCTAGAGCCATTGTTGGAACGCGATTCTAGAAATGACGCCACGTAGTACCTGCCAGGGTACTCACGTAAATTCCCCTAACAGTCTAGAACATGAGGATAAGACATTGTTCCCCAAATTCTTTTTTTAATACATTAACAGTTTATGAAAATAATTTTTAAAAGAACTTATAAATTAATGAATTAAATTTAGCACAGTATCTCCTAAACTTACTAATTTAAAACTTGAGAAATAATGAAATTTTACTTTCTTCATTCCCTAATCTAATCTAAAACACTGAAAACAGGTTCCTGAAATCTGTTATTTATCATCCAAAGGTTATTTATCATCAGCTTGTCACATTTAAATGCTATTTAAATATTTTATATTAGGTTGATAACATGGTGAAACTGAATTGACTTTATCACTAGTTACAGTATGTTTAGAATGTATTTGTTTTGGGTCCAGTCTTGTGATCTAGTAAGTAAGGGAGCTGGATCCCAAATGGCCAACCATAGTTCAAATTCCAGCCCCACCGGGCATGTGTGCCAAAATCTGAATGGGATAGAGAAATAGAAGAGAAGGGATTGAAGTATGACCACATCCCATTGTGAGGTGCCTTCTCTCTCTCCTTCTCAATTTCACTGTCAGGGAACCCAAATATGTAAATAAATAAATAAATAAAATAAAGACTGCTAGATCTAAAGGGAGATAGAGACTCCAATCTACTAATTGTTGGAGATTTCAATACCCCACGGTCACCACTAGATAGGTCGTGTAGACAAAAAATAAAGAGGTGCAGGAATTAATTTATATCATAAACTAAATGGATCTAAAAGACATATAGATTATTCCATCCAGCAACTACAGAACATATTTTTCCTCATCTCCCATGAAACATTTTCAATGATTTATCACATAATAGGCCATAAAACAAGTACATATGTATTTTAAAAATATAGAAATTATACCTAGCATCTTTTCTGGCCACAAGGGAATTAAACCTGAAGTCAGTCACAGAAAGAGCACTTGACAATACACAAAAATATGGAAACTAAACAATCTACTACTGAATTACTACTGATAAAAAGAGAAAGGTGAGGGACCAGCAGTTAGCATAATGGCTATGTCGCTGGACTCCCAAGTAGTCAACCGTGGTTTGCATCCTGGACCCAACGGCTTAAAACTCAAGCCGGGTGTGTGTGTGTGCGTGCCCAAGATCCCGAGAGGAGAATGGAGGAGAAGGGATTGCGGTGTGGCCATCCCCCCCCGGGGGGTGATTTCTCACTTTCTGTCTCTCTGTCCCTCTCTGCATGGCGAGTGCATACACCCTATAGCAAAAAAAGAAAAAAATTTCTCAAAAAAAATAAATAAAAAGAGAAAGGTGGCAAATAACACATTTAAAGAAACTGGAGAAGCAACAGCAACAAATAATAATAATAAACAGAAGAAAAAATAAATAGTAAAGGCTAGACCTGAAATTTTTAAAAAGTATATTTTTCTCTAAAATCAAATTGTACTATGATTTATACTCTAAATATTTTTGAGCATATATAGCCCTTACTTTTGAATGAAAGAGGTGACCTGCAAGACACAATGTACCAATGATTTTATAATAAATGTGTGATGTATGTACATATGAGTGCATGAGCGACCACACACATATGCACATACGTGACAAATTTCTCTAAATTGTAACCAACTACACCCATAGAAATTTTATACTCAGAATAATCCAATATTCTTATGAAACCCCATCATTTTCTCTTCCTGAGCCAAGTACAATATCTTGAACTAGTGAAAATGCTTTGTTTTTAGTACTGTCAATATTCCTCTAGGTAGCACAGTGACACTTTCTTAAAATAATTCTGCCTTCTGGGCAACAGGCTTTTTTCACCATTAAATAAGACAAAATCAGTTTTGTAGTTCTTATTTTTTTTTTTTACTAGTGCGTAGACCTGTGTTAAGATTTTTCCTAAATTAAATGTCAAATCCAGATTGACACTTGAAATATAGTATTGCTTGATGTTTGATGAGAAGCTGTCAAATTATCTTTCCTTGTCAAATTGCCAGCTGCCTCTTCACATCTAGTTTGGGCTAAGGTCAGCAGAGCTCCACATAAAGAGGTCTAGTTGTCAAGACTGTGTGACCTGGGGTGGGTGGTAGGCGGGATGTGACACCAGCTATGTGTTGTTGGAAAATTATCCTTCGTACTCTTAGTGATTCAGTTCAGTTTAGGAGCTTTGAGATGTAGGCATCAAAAGAAAAGTTAAAATCCTTCTGATGAGCAATTTCCATGAAAAATCGAGTCAAAGCTTAGGGTACAGCTTTGAGGAAAGTTTTTATTCTGTTACTTGCTAAGCCAAGATACTATTCTTATATTCCTTTGATTCTAATTTTATTTAATTTATGTTTTAATGAATATGCACTTGATAAAGTGTGTGTGGAGTTGGTGTGTGTAGCTAAAACACGGAAAATGAACTGGTAGTCAGAATGCTTGGGCTATATTTTTGGTTCTTTAAAAAGGCAGAAAGATGAGGCCAACAGGTAGTATAGTGGTTAAGGCACTGGACTCCCACATGGCCAACCACAGTTTGAGTCCCAGACCTGGAAGATTGACACTCATGCTGGACACATGTGCATATGTTCCCAAAATTCTGAGATAAGAATGGAGGGGAAGGGATTGTGGCATAACCATCTTCCTGGGAGGGTGATTTCTTACTTTCTCTCTCTCTCTGTCTCTCTCTGTCTCTTTATTGAGTGCATGTGCCTTATAGTAAAAACCTCTCTACAATAAATATAAATAAATAAATAAATGTAGGGCTGGCCCCATAGCCTAGTGGTTAATGGTGCTAGATTCCATATTAATATTGTTTTAAGTTTTTGTCTGATATGAATATTGCCACAATTATCTCTATTATGTAGAAATGTGTGTGCACATAACTTATAATTTTCTTGGCTTCTGACATTTTGATTTCTTATATTTTCCATGTATTTCTACTTCTTTTCATGGCCTATTTAAAATGGGCTCTGAGCATTCTCTCCACAGTAAGACTATCCTACTTTTCCCTACGACATGAATTACTCACCCAGCCACAATCATGTCCTTTATCAGAGTGTAGTATATATGCTAAATAATCAGTCTTTTCCTTCCTGAGGCTGGAAATGCAGCGAGAAAACTCCCCCTTCTATTAGCTGCAGGCCAGTGTTCAGACACAGTGGCACTTGGTCATCATTGACTGAGTTGAGAGATGAATTACTCTTTAATTTCAAGTACGATCAACACATTGTATGATTTAAATGTGCTCTTTAACAGGCCATCATACTCTATATCATGGAACTTTGGGCAAATTATGAAGCCGAAGATTTCTGTGATCAAGTAGCTTACAGCCTAATTGATCATTAACAACCTAAACTCAGTAAGGATAATGAAAAATAAGCTGTTTACTATCCCCAATACATATTATAAGCAATAATTCCCACAGGAAATCATTGGAGTATATTTACCTTAATAATTCTTAGCAATGCTATCACACCTCTGTCCTCCTAAACTATAAGGATGTCCCATTCCTTGCCTGTAAATATTAGCATTTCCATCATAAAAATAGGTTTATCTAGCTTCAAAAATAAATGAGCATTCTACAAATAAATCTATTCCCAATTTCACAGAAAATATTTTTTCTCATATGCTTACAGTTTAATGAGGAAGATAATATTCAAAATAAATCATTTAAAACATCACAGTAATTACAATGGTGTACATAATTATAGTATAATAGTAAAGGTCAGGACTAGCTTAAATAGCTATGAAGCTTTGTTATATTTAGGAAAATTGTTGAGATTTATAATAATTTGTATGATCTGATGGACAATACAAATCTATAATTATTCCAATACCATTTAAAATTAGTGTCTTTTCTGATATCAGCAAGCATATAAAAAAATGTTGAGACTCTTTATGATGTAGCTTTTAGTTAACAAAACATAGAGTCAAAAATAATAGTGAAATAGAGATTTCCTATATCTTTTTTCTTTTTTAAAGAGTTTTTTTGCCTTAAGGTAAAAGCTTATGAGACAGACAGACAGACAGACAGACAGACAAGAGCAGTGAGAGGGAAAGTGAGAAATGACCCCACAGAGGGGATGTCACAATCCCTTCTGCTTCATTCTCTTCCTGGGATCTTGGGTACACATGCCCATGCACCTGGTGTGATTTTTTTTTTTTAAGCAACTAAGTCTGGGACTCGAACCACATTTGGCCATGTGGCATTCTAGTGTCATAACCATTACACCATCTGCTGGCCCTGAGATTTTCCATATATTAATTATTATGTATATTTTTATTTCATAATTTTTTAAAAGATGAAACATTTATTTATTTATTTTTAAGGTTTTTGCTATAGGAAGTATGCACTCATAGGAGACAGACAGTGAGAAGGAAAGTGAGAAATCACTCCCTCAGGTGGATTGACCAGGCCACAATCCTTTCTCCTCCATTCTCCTGATATTTTTGTGGCATGCATACACAGGTGCTTGGGGTGATTTTCAAAACACTCATTCTAGGACTCAAACCACAGTTAGCCATGTGGGAATCCAGCGTCTTAATCACTATGCTACCTGCTGTCCCCTACTTCATAAATTTTTATATATGGGTTGATTGCAGCAAAACTTTATGTTAATAGTCATTATTTGTTGTTTATTCTATTCTTTCAATATTTTTAAACAATACAGTGGGAGAGAAAAAAACTATAATAAGAAAATCATAGTAACTTCAAAAATGTAAGACTATTCTCATAATCTTTATGGTTCAGAAGTTAAAATATTCAGTAAAAGAAAAATATTTTATCATACTAATGCAAATATAACAAAACATTCATTTTTAAAGAGTTGTTCTAATTTGGTGAACGTATTTCTTAAGCAAAGATGTATGAAAATCACTAAAAACAAAATCCACACATCCCCACACACTATTTTGAAACTAAAGCAATTAGTTTAAATTATTTCAGGGTCAATATTGAAGTTGTTCTTTTATGTAAAAACAACTCCCAATGCATTCCAACTACCTTTCTTTTTAGAATAATTTAAAAGAATACATTATTATAAACTAATATCAATATTTAGGGAGAAAAAAGGAAAGGATACGGGTAATGTCATTCTCCAAGCCTGCCTGCAGGCAGTGAGAAGGCCAGGGTTCTTCTTCTTAACAACCTTGAAAACAGATGTGAATAAATAGTATTTCCCCAGAAAGCAAAATCAATCTCTCAGAACCTCACTAGCTACAGGTCACCAGCCAGCAACGCTGCACATTTAAAATGCTGCTGATGAGTTCAAGGTCATCCTGATAACTCTGCCCCAGTGGAGAAAAGTTGGCACTTTGCTATAGATTTCCCTGCCAGAACCTGTCCCTGTTTGACACCTTCATTTGATCCAGGATAGTTTCTTCTCTCTGAGGTCTACAACCAGGATCAAATATATTTCCTTAATAATGTCACATTCCAAAGAGCGACTCAGATGAGGGGACTTTTGACGGGTTTTGTTACTGACAGAAGCACCATCATAACAGAAAGATAATGAGAGAAGTTGCTAAGAGATGCTCCCATCATAGCCTCTTGGACTAATTCAGATAGCTGTCACAGAATTTCAAAAGAATAGAAAATGGATATTTGACAGGAAATAGGTGACAACATAAGAATATTTGTAAATTAAAAATGGAGTCATGGATATCCATTTCATGCCATACAAAGTGTTTTTTTAAAACTATTCTTAATCATATATTAAACTTTGTTTACCTATATTTTCATCAATTGAATTTTTTGTATTTTTCTAAATGGTTTCTATGTTCTAAAGATTGGTGAGACTGTCAGTCATGGTATCTATGTTCTAAATATCAATAAGACTATCAATCAGTACTAACCAGACATAAAAACTTTATGTAAGTATATAAACTTTATATAAACGTATAAACTTTAAGTCTACCTATATTTTTATCAGTTAAACTTTTTGTATTGTTCTAAATGGTTTCTATGTTCTAAAGATCAGTGAGACTGTCAGTCAGTACAAACCAGACAAAGCTAGAAGATTCAATGCTAAGTGAAATAAGGCAGACTATGAAAGAAAAATACTGTATGTCCCAGTTCAATATGTATCAAATACCTGCATTCTATGGCACAAATTGAAAGATTAAAAGATGGGGCCAGCAGGTGACATGATGATTAATGAGCCAAAACCCCACGTGGCCAACTGTGATTTGAATCCTGGCAGTTTGCTTCCTTGCTTTCTCTTTCTCTGTTTCTCTCTGGTGAGCTCACATGCCCTCTAGCAAATTTCAAATAATAATAATAAATCAAATATTTTTTAAGAAGATTCAAAGACATAAAAGTAGAGAGGACAACTGCAGATACTAGAGACTGTAAAGAAGGGGATGAGTGTTGGAGGTTAGGTGAGAGCAGCTCAGAAAAAAAGTATTAGTCATGAGAATGAGTGGTTCTATGTTGAAAATCATGTATATGGTAATATCCTTTATTTGATTATTGCACACTGTATGTGTTCTTTGCAAAGTCATCTTGTATGCCATAAAGGCGTATTGCAATTCAATATAATTAAGGAATGATTAAATAAAATTAAAATGACTTCCATGTAATATATCTTATTGAATTGACTTTAGCATGATATATTTAGTAGTCCGTGTTCCTTAGGTCTTATCAACCATATCAATCTCTCAGGAATCCAGGTGGAACTTCAGGAATGATCTCTCTTGAGTTACCCCCTCCCTAGTATTTAATATCACATGCCCTCCCAAGATGGCCCCAGCTTTCTCTTCATTTCCATTCTCACTT
The DNA here is from genome assembly GCF_000334495.1 of Tupaia belangeri chinensis. Taxonomy (NCBI): domain Eukaryota; kingdom Metazoa; phylum Chordata; class Mammalia; order Scandentia; family Tupaiidae; genus Tupaia; species Tupaia belangeri. The sequence goes on from NW_006159859.1 coordinate 781,692, forward strand.
TGCTACAGCACATGCTGTTCCTCTTGGCCATGGGCTATAGTGTTTCCCCTACCTCCTTTCACCTAGACCATCATTTCTCAGGACAACTGGTCAACTCTAGCTATTCAACTGCTCTTGGTACTGCACTTCCTGTCCAGACTTGCTGGAGACCTACACTGGGGAAGTACCATATGCATTAATTTCTGTCTTCTGAACAACTGTTCAAGGCTCTGCTGATGTCAGGCATGTTACTTGGACCAGAGCTGCTCACTTCTGTGCTTCCATTGGGTCCTTGTAGAGCTCAACACTCACCTCTCTCAACCGTATTCAGCTTTCTGAGGTCCCTTGATTCTCTGTGTTCTTAGAGAGCTCCTGGATATAGCACTATAGCTGGTCTTCAAACTGTAGAGGCCACTAGACTCCAAGATTGTCACTTGGCATATTCTTTATCATTGCATCTTCTCTGCTTATCACCAGGGACAGAATATACTAAGTACATAATAAATACTTGAAGGAGACCAGGTGGTGGCACAGTGGTAATGAAACTAGACCCATATGCAAATAGGTCCTGAGTTTCACTTCCAGTTTGACTTCTAGGACCTCTGTAAGCATGCTGGGATGGCTGAGACTGGGAGGGTGGGGGTAGGTCATGATGTAAAGACTCTGTTGAGGGTACTTCTCTCTTTGCCTCTTTCTTGATCATGGAAGAAATAAATAACTTACAAATGTTAAAATGTAAAACACTTAATGTATTTTGTTTCTTTTTTATCATTTTATTTATTTATATTTCACATTCATTTACTATATGTCATTACTAAATACAGAATGAATTTTCCCATCCAGAATACATGTATATTGGCTTAATCAGAGATATTACAATGCATATTAGCTTCAACAGATAATTTTCTATTTTGCCTTTCTTATCTGTTCTAATTATTTCTTTTTTGTTGTTTTCTCGATTCCCTCCCTCTCACTCTCTGCCATTTCCCACCCTCCTCCCACACTGTCTCTGGTGTTCACAGTTGCTCTATGTATGCAGCATTATTCATAATTGTTAAGACAAGGAAACAATCCAAATGTCCACAAACAGATGAATGGATTGAAAAAAATGTGGCACATGTACACTACAGAATGCTATTCAGCCATTAAAAAAAAAAAATGGGATCCTAGAATTTGAAAGGAAGTGGACAAATATGGGAGATTTACCACTAGGAGAAGCCAGACTATGAAAACGAAGCACTATATGTCCCCATTTAATATATACTGAATGTCTGCACTCCATGGCAGAAACTGAAATACTTGATGTATTTTGGCTGTTGAGACTCACTCAGTTTCCTTTTGATGGTGGACAAATGACTCTTGAACCTTTAACTGGATGTTTTATAGTGACAACAAAGTAGAAGTTTAGGTCTGAAGAAGGTATTAGGATAGTCCTTTCATCTTACTTAGAGCTCTGTTATCACCAGAGTCTGAGCAGGTTGCAATGATGTCCATACCATTTTACTCCTAATGACCACTTCCTGTGGCCCTCATGTGCTATTACTGGTCACCTAAGAAACCTTCTCAAACATGCTCTAAAGTCTCCCCTTTCTGACTTTGTTTCAGTCATCCTTCTTCTTCCTTCTGCCAAGCCACACAATTTTACCAGACATATTGTGTATATTTGAACCTCACGACCCAGAAATTTTGTGTTGTTCTATTTAAATATTCTATTGTGTATGTATGTGATGATGGTATGACCTTCAAAATACTTTTAAATAGGAAAAATCACATTCCAAATATTTTCTTTATATTAACACTCAGTAATATTAAAAACTTTGTCTCCAGAATGTAGTAAATCAAATATTTTAACTAGTGGTAATGAATCTTAAAATTCTTGTGGAAGTTTTACTGTGGATTAGCATTATTGACATGAATAATTAAATTGATTAAAAACATCAGCAGGTTTTTGTTCTTTTTTCTTTTATAAAAACATTGTTATTAATTCTGTTTAGTCCCTATGGTAATGATAATTAGAGTGGAAAGATAGAAACTTCAATTAAAAAGAAAAACTCAGAGACCTGTTTTCTCAGAATCTAATGAACACCTGGTGCCTTTGAATTCCATTATTCACTGGAATGCTTTTTGGAAAGTAAGGAGAGAGAAAGAGACATGAGGACCTTTCCTTTATTCAAAACTCCTTCAAAAATCTGTTGTATGTAGAGGTTCCAAAGGCTGTGGGACAATATGCAAACTCAAGATTAATGTCATGTAATTTTCAGAGACTCTGTTCAAGTCTGGAATCCATGTTGGATGTCCATTTCTTCAGTGGCTTTACACAAAGTGACTCTTCTCCAGCAGGAGACATCCCTTCCCTCTATATATGTCAACTCATCTCTTCTTCATTAAGAAAATACACACATATTCCATAAATCTCCCTTTCTAAAAACAATTATGACTCAGATCAGCCTGTAGCATGGTAGTTAAGGCAGCTGGATTCTACTGGGCCCCTGTGTGGTTGGAGTCCCAGACCCAGAGGCTTGAAAAACATACCACAATGTGTGTGTGTGTGCCCAAAATTCAGAAAAGAGGGAGAAAGGATTGTTATGTGACCATGCCCCATGGAGCAGGGGTGCTCTCTCACTTTTCCCCTTCTTTCTCAGGGGAGGGCACATGCCCCCTGGCAAAACAAATTGTAAAACAACAAAAAACATCTACAAGCAAATAAGATAACAGCAAAATTTTTGGACTCTACATTCTTCTTTACTTATTACATAAAGGAATGGGTTCCTTTTTTTCCATTTTCTCTGCTCCACTACATAGAAACATTGTTAGAAAAAAATTTTTCTAATGTCATATCCTTACCTTAGATGATCTTGTTCAATACCTGATTCAAATATTTCATTTACACTGATGATTCCCAAATTTATGCCCTCAGCTTTGACCATTCTCCTGAGCTCAAAAAGCATAGGAAGACATCTGGAAGGCATGTAAAGGACTGGATTCTGGTTCAGTGGTAAATTGCAACCCTCTCTGATTCTCTACTCCATCAGGATCCTGGGAATACATGTGCTTTTCCAATGGGTGTGTTGACTGTAGGAGCCAGGACCAGGATTCAAACTTCAGTTGGGCAAGTGGGATTAGGCTTTCTCTGCACAGCGTTTAACTTCTGCGCTAAGCAGCTGGCCAACACATTTTTATTAAATGCTTGCACTGTACTAAACTTGTGCTACATGCTAATTTTACCTTAATGATTAAAAGGGCATGACTTCAAGCCTCAAATGGGCAGAGGAGAAAAACGATAATCTGCAATAAATCAACAATGGCCTTGCAAGCTGGCATGTGCTACTATGATGCTGCTGATCGACAGGCTAGAACCACATGGGAGGCACAAGTTCCATTCCTGGACCAACCTAATTTAAAACACAATTTAAAATTGGGAAAGGGTGATACATTTAAAGGTGAGCAGGACAATACTTCGAAAAGATAGCAGGAGTGACTCCATTGCACAGTGGTTAAGCACTGCACGTAGGAAGCTTGATCCCACATGGCTTCAAACTCCCTCCCTAGCAGCCAAATGTGTCTGTGTGAGTGCCCCATAAGCAATTCCAGATTATTTTAACTGAGTTCAACAAATTCGGAAAGCCTACTGTCTATAGTCACTGTGGAAGTTAATGAGATAATGTAAGATGTGTACTGACAACAAGGAGATTATTTTCAGGCATCCTGAACTACTAAAATGATTGTTGATGCTCTTTGGTTTTCCTAAATAAATGCTTAATTCATTTACTTAGTCTAAAATTTCATGTTAAATATAAGAATTTACTTCTGATTCTTTCATTATTTATTATTTATTTATTTTCTTTGTTTTTAGGGTATGTGCACTTGCCATAGAGAGATAGAAGGCTAGAAATCACTTCCTAGGGAGATGACCATGACACAATTCCTTCTCTTCCATTCTGCTCTTGAAATTTTGGGCATGCATGCATATATGACCAGCATGAGTTTTAAGCCACCAGGTCTGGGACTCAAACCACAGTCAGCCACATGGGAGTCCAGCACATAACCACAAAGCCACCTCCTGATCTTACCATTTATTCTTAATAGATAAATTATTTCAAATCTTTCAGGTATAACACCTATTTTCAGAATTTATATATATCAAGTTTCCAGATAATGTCATTTATATAATTTATGTATAAAAATAATCCATAGTTATGAATTTAATAAAATGAGAGTTATTTACTCACATATAGAAGAGAATTTCCATACATTTTAATCATAGTTATGTATGAAGGGACTTCAGAAAATTAATTGAAAAATGTAATTAAAGTATGAGTTTATTTTGTTGTAAAAAAAAAAAAAAAAGAAAAGAAATCCAGGGTCAGTAGATGATGTGGAAGTTAAGGCACTGGATCCCCCATGGCCAAATGTGTGGCTTGAGTCCTGGACCCAATGCTTTGAAAATCATGTTGGGCACATGCATGTGCTGCCCAAAATTCTAAAAGGAGAAGAGATTGTGGCATGCCCATCCTCCCTGGGTGGGGAGGGTAGATTTCTCACTTTCACTCTCTCTGTCTCTCTCTTGTAAGTACATGAACCCTTTACTAAAAACAAAACAAAGCAAACAACAACAAAACTTGGAATCTGTGTATAATTTTTTCATAATACACATTTTCCATAAACTTTCTTAGGATCCCTCATATATGTGTAATGAATACTATGTATTTAGTCTTAAAAAATTCAGGCATCCAGGGAATGGATTCTTTATACTTGCATTTTCTATTGCCTCCTTCCTGGACATTAGGGGAAAAAAATCAATGCCATACATTTGTACAATGGATAAAAATCTATGGGAGAAGAAAGGCTGAACAGCCAGAGCACAGAGGATGTTTTTAGAGCCGTGAAAGTATTCTGTACAATTTATTAAGAGCAGATATGTGTCATTACATTTCTCAAATGCATAGAATGAACCGCCAAGAATGAACCCTAACATAACCTTAAGAGCAGATTTCACCATGTTTGATTCTACCTGTTTTAAATACTTCATACTGCCAGAGAGGTCAGAGCTTAAAAGGGACTTGCTTATTAGAATCTAATTTAGACAGTGTTATGGGTATATAATGTGAGGGGTCAGAGTACAGAAAATCTCAGAGAGATCAGTCTGAACCCTGATCGTATTTACTGCCAACCCCAATTTAACTCTAAGCATTTCCAGTTATGACAATAAGCTTTCTGCACTTTTGCCATGCTAAGTCAGATCTGCACTCATTTGCAAATAAGTATATAACAGATAAGACATTTGTTACCAGGAGGGGGGTAAAAAGTGATAGGCTAGAATTCTTTAAAGATGATAAAAATGAGAAAGAACTCTCTGCCATATGAGAGATTTAAAATATTTTACAACTGCCCAACAGTTTGTTGAAATGTGAGTTATTTCACTCTGGACTTAAGAGCATGTGCTGCCAACAATATAGTATCAGGCAACTGAAAAAAAAAAAATGTAGGATAATAGCCAAAAAAGAAGATATACTTGATAGTTACCTCTGAAAGCAGTGAGAATAGAACAGGAAATTTTGCTAAGATTGGTACTTCTGTTTGTGTTCTGTGAAATATATATGCTAAACTTAATATTAGGGGGACTCCAAGGTTGAAACAGTTGAATTATTTATAATAAACCAGAAAGAGGACTGTGAAAAACAAAAAGATATAGTTGAAGAAAATATAGAGCAATGGGAAAATACATATCCTTATCCTAGCATATATCTAGAGTAATGTCTCCTTAAAAAATATATAAACACATTATGAAATTAAATCAAAATGAGAATTAAGGGTAGAAAAATATAAATACTCACCCACTATAGTCCTCTGTTTCTTTTAGCTTCTGTAAAGATAAAATTATATATGTACATATATAATTACCAAAAAACATCTTGTACAGATAAATGTTTCCCAATTAAAAACAGAAGAAAAACAATTATTATTATTTGTCAAAAGCCTTTCATGAGACTATTTATCCACCTTATTTTCAAATTGTTTAAGGTTCAGATTATATATATAGTCAAATGTAATTGGTTGAAATTCCTTTTACACTCACAAACCCGGCATTATTTTTCAAAATGATTTATTGATTAAACAACATTTTTAAGATGCTATGGTTACCAACCTTAAGAATCATTTTAATAGGTAAACAACAACAAAAAAAACCATAAAAGTAAGTCTGATTTTCTTTTTATAGTAGTATTTAATTTTATTATTTCTCATTTACAAATCTTTAAAATGGACAGGAATGATTTTATTTCTTCAGTAATACTTTTCTGTTAATTAACATTATTTTGATTCTACATATATATATATTTGGCAGTAAATCTCCATACACAGTGTCCATTAGGGTTTCTTTTTCTAAAGGGGAGTAGCAGTAACAGTCACCACCTTTTACAAAATAAAGCACATAATTATTTTGGTAGTTTTACAAATCTTTTCTTGGCTGTAAATTCTAAAAAAATAACAAAAAACCATTAGAGAATACTGACTTGACTCCCACCTTGGTAGTATTTCCATTTTATTCTGAAAAATAACATTAAAAATATGACCTTGATATAACAGATCACCTCATTAGTAGTATACAAGATCAACAGAATCTAAAAATTGTATCATCACTCATATGTGGAATTTTTAATTTATCTCAGTGATCTCTAAACAGTTTGACACTTTTTTGAGGACGAGCAGCTCAATCTTAACCAAAATGTTTTTCCACTTTGATCATCTTTCCCTGGAATGGCTTTTTAAAAAAATACATTATACGGTACAGTAGTAAAAACCAAAAAAGCACAACCTAATTCCAGAACAGAAAATCTCTAGTGCGTTATCTCATAGTAAAGAGCAGCTTCCTTTGGAGGTCTTAACCTGTCTGCAATTCATCATGAAGATTTCTCTTTCCTCCTTGGAGCAGAGTCTATTCTATTGGAAGTCTGCACTCCATTTTCTGTTCCTTTTTTAGAAGACTTGGACCGTTTCTTCTTGGCACTTGAGGCCCTTAAATTAGCATCTTCTATCCACCTGTGGAGCCGCGAGATGATTAAGTTCCATGTGATGTAGGCTTGGATGGAACAACTGGACGACAGCACGGCGATTTTGGCGGCCAGTACACTCACATTCCCAGTGACGGCATCGGGGTTCCGACGCTGAGACCCGGCCAGGTGAAACCCAACCGTGAGGACTGAGACGATTAAAGTCATGAGTCTACCGAAAATAAACACAATGGTCCACAAAGAAAGCCCTTTCTGGTACTTCTCATCACTGAAATAAAACAGGCCGCACATGTGGGAAAGTAATTCCACGAAATAATGCAGCACCAGGAGGAGGAGTCCCAGATGGTTCAGGTACAGAAGGTAGGCACCTGCGATGTGGAAGAGGTGGAGGCCGATGTAGACCAGGTGCCGAGGGATGTCTTGCTTTTTGGTCTTCTGGAAGTAGAGTTCCGGAAACGCGTGGAACCAGTAAGCCAGCTGCGAGATGTAGAAAAACTTCATCTGAAACGTCATCATGTTGTGGGGGTGCGCCTTCCACAGGAGGGTGGGGTCCGACAGGCAGTTTTCCGAGATGAGAATGACCGTGCCCCAGATACAAGACACGACGTAGAATAAACCAAACTGGCCGGATTCGTTGAACTTGGTCTGCTTGGCCTTGGTGAACTGCATCCGCTTGTTGATTTTATCCAGCACATACTCCTGAATGGTGGCGTGCAGGATGATGGTCACCAGCATGTAGAAGAACACGGTGGCCAAATCTTTGACCCCATAATGGTAAAGGGACTTGGATCCCAGGGGCGCTTGATCTTCTGCAGCAGGGACCACGACGCTGTGCTGGAGCGTCAGGAAGACGATGGACGCCTCTGCTGTCCCCTCGAACATCAGCCCCAGCACGAAGAACATCCCCACGCAGGATACGATGTCCGCGTGGTTCTGCAGGATGAACTCCTGGCTCAGCACCGGGGGGTTCTTGGCGCTCTTCTTACGGAGCCCCATGGCGGCGCCTCCCGGTACTCACCACCCGGCCGCGCCGCCTCCTCCCGGCTGGTGCTCACCGCGCCGCAGGCGCCCCCCCCCCGCCCCCCGGCCC
>NW_006159859.1:790535-803542 GCF_000334495.1 Tupaia belangeri chinensis
CGCCCCCCGGTCCTCCCCACCCGGCGCCCCCGCCTCCTCCCGGCTGTTGCTCACCGCGCCGCAGTCGCCGCCGCCGCGCCCCGGGCCCCGCTGCCCATCCCGAAGCCCGTACCCTGTTGCTGTGGCCGCCCGGAAAAAAAAGGAAATCCACCGCGAGGCCGAGAGGGCTGAGCATGCGCACCAGGGGGACGGCGGAGGCAGGGAAGGAAATCGAGCGCCGCGCCCCTACCCGGCGCCAGGCCCGGGGCCGCGAGCGAGGAGCCTCCACCCGGATCGTCCTCCGGAGGAGGGTGCGCCTGGGTGCCTTTATTCAAAGCACCTTCATCAGTAATCGTGGTCAAGCGCATGGAGCTCAGGCTGCTTTTCGTCAGATCTTTAAAAAGGACAGGAGCGTAATAACTGCAAACGCTCATGGTGCGTGTACCAGGTGGTCCTCCACGCACTATGTATTTGTAGATTTAACCTTCACACAAAACCCAGTGAGGTGGATACCTTATGATCTCCCTTTTATTTGTTTATTTTATTTTATTTTTTTTTAGCAGACAAGAAACTGAAGCACACAGAAATTAAGAAATATGCCCAAGATCACACCCCTCGTGTCTAGTGTGAGTCGCCATGACTTAAGCTGCCTGGCTCCAGACCGTGTGCTTTTCATGATTGTACTGTACTGCTTCTGCATGTAAACGTGCCCTACCTGGATGTATTTACTAGATCAACAACATGCATATTAAAAACAGTTCTATTAACAAAAACAATAATGCCATTTGATCAGCAGTGATATTTTGGAAGTTTGGAAAGAAGATGGAAGAGGAGAACTATTTATCAGTTCATGGAAAATTCTTTAGGTTACAAAGTCCCGAAGCAAATTACCTTTATTCTAATAGATAAGAATCTCCTTCTTCATTTGCATCTGTTTTTGCATTTCTTATTTTGCTAAAATTCACATTTTAAAAACAGCTTCTGTTGTAAATGCTAATAACCTTTCACAATTCAAATTTCATGTCAGTCCTCAAATTTCTCTTTGAATGAGAAGCAACTTTCTTTTTTTTTTCTGTTTCATGAGATCATAATCATTACTGACAGAATGAAGGTTTAAACTTTGCAGCATACATTCCAGATGAAGTGCTACAGGAATTAAAGAATAAACCATTGATTATACTTAGGCTGCCTGATTTCCCTTCATCATTGTCTCCTTCATGAGCATAGAAAATATAGTTGCTATCTACCTGTGTAATTATTTTTATGATATTGAACAAAATAATTCTGATCAATAGATGGGTCACTAGCATTTCCTAGAACAACCAAACAATTACATATAGAATTTGTTGTGGAAAGTGTTTCTGAGTTAAGGAAAGCACTAACATATTTTTCCATAGCAAGAATTCCATGCTTCTTGAAGGATTCCTCATTGGATAGTTCACTGAAAGTGTAAATATTAGGGCACCATCAAATGAGAAAAAAAAAATCAGACATTGAAGGCATGTGGGAGGACACAAAGACAAGAACAATACATTGTGGAAATTGTTAAGACTTTATTCAGGAAAGTGCATATATACTTTTTTGAGACTAATTATAATTTGAAATATAGTTTTTCCTTCTCCATATAGGCACAGACACCATAACTGTGGTCATTTGGGGGCACACTAAGTATACACAGTAGTTGCGTAATTCCTGATCTAAGGCTCTGCTTATATTTGTGTTTGGCATTATTTTGTTGTTGTTGTTGGAGAGGATTTTTGCTATAGGGCACATGCATTCTCCAGAAAGACAGAGAGAGACAGAGACAGAAAGCGAGAAATCACCCCCTGGCAGGGAGGGCCCTGCCGCAATCCCTTCTCCTCCATTCTCTTCTTGGGATCTTGGGCACGCATGTACACGTGCCCAGTGTGAGTTTAAGCCACCAGGTCCAGGACTCGAACCACAGTTGACTACATGGGAGTTCAGCGACATAGCCATTATGCTAACTGCTGGTCCCTGTTTGAGATTATTATTATTTTTTTTTGAGAGGTTTTCACTATAGGGCGCGTGCGCTCGCCAGACAGACAGACAGAGAGACAGAGAGACAGAAAGCGAGAAATCACCCCCCAGGGGGGATGGTCACGCTGCAATCTCTTCTCCTCCATTCTCCTCTTGGGATCCTGGGCACGCACGCACACGCGCCCGGCGTGAATTTTAAGCCACCAGGTCCGGGACATGAACCGTGGTTGACTACGTGGGAGTCCAGCAACATAGCCATTACACTAACTGCTGGTTCCCTGTTTGGCATTATTTTTGACAGTTCTTCCAACCTTACCTGTGCAACTATGTAGAACTCGACTTCAAAACAAGAAAATAAAAAGCATATATCAAAGTGTATAGTACAAATATTTGTGCATAAATATGAAATGTTATTTTATTACTAAAGGAAGAAAAACGTTATGGACTAGTTTAAAATTATTTCTGCATTAAACTGAACTTTTTTTTCTTTATCACTTTTTACTTGTTTTTCAACTAAGCGAAGTATCTTCAGCATGTCTCTCCCTCTTTGAATTTATACTACTTAATGATATTCTGTAATGTCCTTTTTTTCATTTAAATTTCATACTACATGTGGTCTTAGATTTAGATTTCATGTTAATATCACAAATGTATAAAACATTAAATTTCTGAAACTACTGGGATCTGTTAAGGTGTTTTAGTGATATAATATGATGTTTTATTTCACTGGTTTTATTGACATTTTATTTGATAAAAAATATAATGTATAGAACAATATTTTTTAAGATTATGATACCACTGTGATTATTATATCATGTATTTTGGAGGTATTCCTCTTGTATGCTCACCCTTCTGCTTGTGGTGCAGAAAATTATTAAAATTCAAATGGACACTTCTAATTTCATTCAGGAGGGAGTAACTATGATGAAATTTCTACTCATTCTGTAAATAATTTTAAAGCTAGACAAAAACATGAGAAAATTTTGGTTCAGATATTGTGAAACATACTGCAAAGAACTGAAAGAAGGGAGTCAAGTGAGTCCCACAATTGCCCTGGTTTTTGCTTTGGGAGAATTTTCAGACTGTTGTGCAGGAAAGAAAAAATTAAGATCCCAGGGATCTTCAGCTAAGGCCACTGAAATTTTCTTAGTGGAGTAATTGTGCAAAGTGAGGTGGCAGAAGAGTTCCTGAAATGTGTATTCATATGCCCTAGAGTCTGCTGCTAGTAGTAAACCCTGCATGCACAGGCTTAAAATACACTGAGTTAACAGGAAGCCCTAAAAGGATTGAGCTACTCTACAATGAGCATAACTGCCTATAAGAAATCTCCATTTCTTGCCAATGAGAAATTTATATTGTCAGGCATTCTGTAAAAAATTACAAAATAAAAGCAGAGTTCAGCTGGAACTGTCCAACAAGAAGTCTCCATGGGGCCTCTCCATGTGATGTTGGCATCATCATGGCCCAAGGCTAATGAATTGAAGAAAGAAGTCTAGTCAACAAGTTAGAAATGTCATGGCCTCTTGTGACATGCATTAAAATGTGTATAATTTTCATTGTTAAATAAACCACAAATCTTTTCAATTTCAAGGCAGAGTAAAGCTGGAGGGGAGGATGGGAATTGTTGACAGTATCTCTTATGAAACGTGTACAGAATATTTATGGGTAAATTTTTAAAAGGTACAACCTTTCAATTGGCAACACATTTTATTCTTATTCTATGGACACTGTATACACTATTCCCTTCTCTTTTTTTAAAGAATTATTTTTCAACTTTATTTATTTATTTATTTATTTATTTATTTATTTATTTATTCATTCATTCATTCATTCATTCATTCATACCAGAGAGGGACAGAGTGAGAGAGAAAGAGAGAGAGAGAAAATGAGAAAGCAAGCCACTAAGTCCGGGACTCGAACCACTGTTGGTCATGTGGGAGTCCAGCATCCTTAACCACCATGCAACCTGCCAGCCCCCACTATTCCCTTCTAATACTAACAATAGTCTCATGCCAATATAGCATCAGGTTAAGGTTTATTACCCAGGAAATCATAAGCCATATTGGATCTAGATACAAATAAAAAACAGTCTTTTCCTTTGTTAAACTTACCCTTGATCTAAGGACTTCTGAACTAAAAGGTTTGTGAGTCTCAGACCCCCAAGACATAGCAAAAATGCAATAGACCCTTCCATTCAGGAATAGGCAAAAGGGATGCACACAGCCTTCAATGATCAATAATAATTATGAGATCAAATTGTCAGAGTGAAAAAGTAATTAGGTATTGACCCAAGGACTCCAACTGAGCTGTTTAGTACAGGATGGGACATGCTGTTGCTAGAATGCCTGTCAATCTAGTTATGTGAAATGGCCATGGCATGTGAAAGGGTAGGTAACAGGATATCAATGGCTGGGGCTATTTAGATTTAGGCTTCAGAGTGATGGAGCACAGAATAGGGTCATTCCTTCTTCTTCTTTTTTTTTTTTTTAAGATAAATTTTTCCTATAGTGCACATGCACTCACCAGACAGAGACAGAGAGACAGAAAGCGAGAAATTGATGGTCATGCCACAATCCCTTCTCCTCCATTCTCCTCTTGGGATTTTGGGTATGAAAGCACATGCACCTGGCCTGAGTTTGAAGCTACCAGGTCTAGGGGACTTGAACTGCGGTCAACTACATGGGAGTTCAGTGACATAACCATTACACCATCTGTTGGTTCCAAGACATGATCATTCTTGGCTCCTAATTACCTAGAGTCAGATGGTGATGCTTCTCTGTGTCTCTGTGTCATATGGTATGTGTACTATGAACATGGTGACAAGTTGAGGAGTGAGTTTCTTTGGTCTCTGGTTCCCAAATGACTGGGATGGAGGGAAAACTCTAGACTCAGGAATGTATCATTTTGATTGGTATAACTCTTCTGGAAATTCTATATATAATCATGACTCCAGGGACAGTCACAACTCTGGGCACAGCAATCACTTGGATCACACCAGGGATACCTTTGACGTGGCCTAAAAGCTGGTTCTGATAAGAGAGTTTCTGACTTGTAGAAGTAATATTTCACCTGAGAGCTGACTGAAAGACTGTTACCCATTGTATTTTTTCTATTGGTGCTATAAATACCACCCCACACTTACTGGCTTACAGCAACATAAAATGAACAAGAGGAGTTCTTCAAAAAGTTCATGGAAAATTCATATTATGAAAAAGAACACAAGAATTCTAAAATTTTTTTTGCACCAAGATAAAATAGTAATTTAATTTCACATACCATGAACTTTTTCAATCCTATCATATTATCTGGCAATTCTGGAGATCTTAGAGATCAAAATAGGTTGCATTACATTCTTTGCCAACGCCTCAATTTTAGGTGTTGGCTCTAGGAAAAGAAATGGTCTCCTGCCTTTTCCAGGTTGTAGAGGTCACTGAATCCCTTAGTTCATAACCTCTCCTTCTATCTCCAAAGCCAAAATCACTGAACTCCGAACCCTCATTCACCCTGCACCATGGTTTCATTATAATATCTGACTCTTTGCCTCCCTCTTTTTCTATCTACTAAATATTACAGTGGGCCCACCAGTTTAATTCAGAATAACATACCCATGTCTTTCACTTAATCCATCCACACAGTTCCTTTTACCATGTAATTTATTATGTCTACAGGGTTCAGGGGTTAGAATGCAGACATCCTTGGGGCGGTGATTTTTCTGCCTACCATACCATGTTGGGGAAGAGTAGTACACCAAAGGGAAGTGTTCCAAAATGGGAAACAACCAGTGCGATGTTCAGGAATCTGAAAGTACTTCAACATGAATCAAACAAGAAGCAGGAAAGAATGCTAAGAAGGAAAAAAAAATTACAACCACAAATGGTAAATAATTACTTAGTAATATGCTTGGTATTACTTGCAAAATGCCAAGTTTTAAATATATTTTTTAAGCAGGATTCTGAAATAGAGCATGAAAATGACAAACATTGTTGCAGAAAGTGTTTCTACAGTGGAGGAGGAATGCAAGCAAGAAAGAAGTTATCTGTACATTTTTTGAAAATCAAATGTTTTGATTTTTCTTCACAGGGTAGGAAGGCTTTTATTTATTCATCTTCTTGTACTCAGGTCTAAGTTTAAACAATTAAAAAATCCATATACTGATTTGTGATGTCTAATATCTGACGTGGTGATAAGCATCATTGTTTTGCTATGCATATCTAGAGAGTATTCAACTTGTCCCGTGTGTATGTAAAGACAGAATCATGTAGGTGTAGTAAAAGCATGCAAAAACAGTGAAAATAGCAAGTACCAGTATGATTTGACAATTGGAAATAGGAACACCTTTTATACACTATAATCTGCTCATTAAGAATATATAAAACACATAGCACTTCTGAGCACATACCCACTGTGTCCATTATAAAAACTCTCTTTTCACAAGCTCATGCATTTTCAAAAATGTATATGATTAATATGGCAGTTCCCAATACTTTCAAAAATATAAAACAACCACAACAAGAACCCCAGATAGGTAAATTACAAACTATTAGGCCAGCCAATGGAATGATGACTAAGGCGGCTGGATTCCACAGGCCAACTATACGGTTTGAGTCCTAGACACGGAGGTTCAGGAAACACTCCAGGTATGTGTACACAAGTGCCCAAAATCCTGATATGAAAAAGGAAGAGATGGGATTGTGGCATGGTCATCCCTCCTTGGTGGTTTCTCACTTTTGCTTTTCCTCTCTCTCTCTCGCCAGCAAGTAAACATAACCCATAGTAATTTTTTTTTAAAGTACAATTTTCCTTTGGAGGTGAAAAGCAATTAATGCATTTTTATCTTTTTCGTTTTCTTTCTTTTTTTTTTTTGGAGAGGTTTTTGCTATAGGGCGCGTGCGCTCGCCAGACAGAGAGAAACATAGAGACAGAAAGCAAGAAATCTCCCCCCAGGAGGGATGATCACGCCACAATCCCTTCTCCTCCACTCTCCTCTCGGGATCTTGGGCACGCACACACACGCGCCCGACATGAGTTTTAAGCCACCGGGGCCGGGACGCAAACCGCGGTCGACTACATGGGAGTCGAGCAACATAGCAATTACACTAACTGCTGGTTCCCTATCTTTTTAGTTTTATTTCTTGAGAGAGATTTTTGCTATAGGGCAAATGCACTCGCCAGAGAGACAGAGAGAGAGAAAGCGAAAAATCCCCCCACCAGTGGAGATGGCCACACTGCAATCCCTTCTCCTCCATTCTCCTCTTGGGATTTTGAGCATCCACACACACTTACCTGGTAAGTTTAAACTTGCTGGGTCCAGGATGCAAACTGCAGTCAACTGAGTGAGAGTCCACTGACATAACCGTTACATCATCTGCTGGTCCCAATTAATGCATTTTAAAAATGATGTGGCATATCATAACAACTGCTAGCATAGTGTCTAGAATAGACTGTCATACCTTTCTTTTATTATAGGAGGAAATATATTAAAGACACATTTCAAATCTCTTGCCTGTTTGCTATGTGTGGGCTATTATATTTCTGCAAAATATGACAGAAAAACCAGGCTTTTGTTAATCTTCCTCAATTCCCTTATTGAAATAAACATTTGTTGGGGGAATTTTTAAATACCCATTGGCATCACACACAATTTTGCTCCTGATCATCTCTGTTTGATCTTGGCGATGTCTATGGCACGAACCGCCATGGACGTGTTCCAAGCCTCTGGTTTAAACACAGGGTTGGAAAAGCCAGTGTTAGTAAGTGAAATCCAGCAGTGACATTTGGAGCCTGAAGTAGATAGAAAGGGTTTCTTTTATTTAGTGCTTCTACAAACAATTCATTTTAATTTCTATCATCATTCACTTGCTTTGCTTTTTTTTTTGTTTTAATCTATAGATTCAGGCTGTGGGTGGTAATTACTTGATAATTTTGTTAAGCTTTTCTCATATACCACAGTACCAAAGCCAAGTATATTGAAAACTAAAGTCTGCATCATGTTGGCAAGGGCAAAGAAGACTGTGCACCATTTATTTCTGACAAGAAAAAATGATCTTAATGTCCCTCATACACCAGCTTCCTCACACATTCCCTTCTATAGAATGCATCAATCAGCAGGTGTCAGTTTTGTGGCAGTCGTGATTTGTATTCCTTCTGGCAGCTTTCCTACTTTATAGGCCCTAAAATAGGTTCAGTTATAGCCTACAACTGCAGGAGGAGGAAAATCCATTTCCTGGATCCATCTCCTTGGCTCACAACCATTTGATGTTATTGTCTTTCTAATACTTGCCACCAACGTTATTGACAGTGTTACAAAATAGATAGAATGAGAACTGGATGCTTTTTACAAGATCTTATAATTAAATAAAAGAAAATAAAAAAGAACCACATCTGTAAAAGTAAAGCACAGGTATTTTACAAGGAAGGTCCCAAGGTCAAGAGAAATCCTTATTTTCTCCATTACAGAACTAGACCTATACTTTTGCAAGGAATGCAAGTGAAAGTACTCTAATCTTGTGTTATATCCCATTTGAGGCTCTTAACGTAAATGGCCTCCTAGTTTTCCTAAGTAATAAATAAGTGGAGAATGATCTCTGGCTATGTAAGCACAAGCTATCTTTTTTGTTTCAATGCTAATTTATTTTCTGCCCAATGCATTCTTTTTTCTTTTTTTGGAGAAGTTTTTGCTTTAGGGCACGTGCACTCGCCAGACAGACAGAGACATAGAGACAGAAAGCGAGAAATCACCCCCCAGGGGGGATGGTCACGCCGCAATCCCTTCTCCTCCATTCTCCTCTCGGGATCTTGGGCACACACGCACGCACACGCGCCCGGCGTGAGTTTTAAGCCACCGGGTCCGGGACGCGAACCGTGGTCGACTACGTGGGAGTCCAGCGACATAGCCATTACGCTAACTGCTGGTTCCCTTACCCAATGCATTCTTATATACTACTTAGCTCAAGTGGCACACAATGTTGAAGAATGAATAATGAGAAAATGAAATATCCTGTTTTTCAAATCACATTTTCTTTTTCTTAGAGAGAGAGAGATTTTTGCTGTAGGGCACATGTGCTCCCTGGAGACACAGATAGAGAAAGTGAGAAACCACCCCAGAGAGGGGATGACCAGGCTCCAATCCCATCTCCGGTCTCCTTTCAGGACTTTGGGCATGCATGCACATGTGCCTATGATTTGAGTTTCAAGTCATTAGGTCCAGGACTTGAACTGCTATTGGCCATGTGGGAGTCCAACACCTTAACCAGTATGCCACCTGCTGGTCTCCAAATTATGGTCTTTTTAAGCATCACTTTTTGACCCCACAAGATACATTTTTTTTTTTTCTGAAGTAGAATAGCTACACTTTAAATAAGGAAAATATTTGAGTGTTAAATAAATATCTTCAACAGATACTTTATAATAAGCATTTCTAGAACTATGCTAGACATTCAGGGTCAATTAATTTGACAATATTAGAGAGCTGGCCATGGTGGCACAGCAGAGACACAACATTCTGCACTGATGAAGTCATGACAGAAGGTCCCAGGTTTGTGTTCTGAGGATTCGCTGAAAAGGACCTTAGTTCAGTAAAAGCTAAGGAAATCTAACCAAAATTTCTACTGGAGTTAATAACGCTGTATCACTGTTGACTCATGAGTTGTGACAAATGTAATACAGGAAAGCTAAAATAGCAATGGCAGGACAAGCTGGATGCAGAACACACAGGATGGGTCAGCACTGTCCTGGCATCTTTTCTTTTGGTGTTAAATATTATTGAACAACATAATGTTTTTCAAAAAGTAATGAGGTTGTACCAGGTGCTTGTGTGTGCATGCCCAAAATCCTAAGAGGAGAATTGAGAAGAAGGGATTGTGGAGTGGCCATCCCCTGGGGAGATGATTTCTCGTCTTCTGTCTCTCTGTCTCTCTCTGTCTCTCAGGTGAGTGCATGTGCCCTACAGCAAAAATCTCTCTTAAAAACAAAAACAAACAAACAAAAAACAAGTAATGATGTTTGGGCCAGCAGGTGGTATGGTCGTTAAGGCACAGGATGCCCACATGGTAAACTCTGGTTTGAGTCCCAGACCTGGTGGCTTGCTTTCTTACTTTTCTTCTCTCTCTCTCTCTCTCTCTCAATCTCTCCCTCTCTCTCTCTCTCCCTCCCTCCCTCTCTCTCTCTCTCGTGCCCTGTAGCAAATTATAAAAGAATAATACATTAAATTTAAAAATTCTTTAACAAAAGTAATAAATTTTAAAAAGTAGTGATGTTCATACACATCTGTATGTTTAGAATTATTCCTGCCTTAAATTAAGAGATCAAGAAACTGTTTAGTTTGAACAAGTTATTAAAGGGCCAGCTGCTAGGGCCAGCAAATCTGATACTCCTGCCAACTACAATTAAACTCAGGGAGGCAGGGGCCAGTTGTGGCATGGTGGTTAAGGCTCTGGATTCCCAGATGGCCAACCATGGTTCGAGTCCTGAACCTGGTGACTTGCTTGCTTTCTCACTTTCCCTCTCTTTCTCTCTCTCTCTCTCTCACACTGGTCAAATTAAAATACATACATTTAAAGAAATAATTAAAAAAAAAAAAAAGAACCAGCTGCCTTATGGGAAAAAGAGAAGACCAAAGGGGGGGGGGGAATAAGAAACCAATATTTAAAGCAGGCATCAAATTTTTAAAATTATATTTTTCTTCCTATTATTTAATGTTAACTGACTGTCATTGAAACAGCAGTGCTAAAATTTCATAATTTTACACCGTCAGAAATTTTTATCTATCAAACACTAGTGGTGAATTCAGGTATTAATATAAAAATCAACTTTAAGTTTTTGCCTTAAAAAAAAAAGGCTATCCATTTAAAACTATGATATCTTTGCCTAACTTAAAGGATTGGGCTTTTGAATCAGTTATTATTAGGGTGCAGGCTACTGTCTTCTGTTTCTGGCTGCTTTAATTGGATAGCAGTCTGGTATGACTACAGGAGGAAATATACTAACTCTAACAGTGACTTTTTCATCGTTGACCTTTTCTTTGAAATTTTAAAGTGGCCTGGTAGTTAAGGCAGTTGGATCCCAACCCAGGCATTTTGAAAAACATGTCAGGTTGGGGCCAGCAGGAACTGTAGTGGTTAAGATGTTGGACTCCCACGTGGTCACAAATGATTCGAGTCCCAGACCCAGCTGGCTTGAAACTCACTTTGGACATGTGTGTGTGGGCACCCAAAATCCCAACAGGAAAATGAAAGAGAAAGGATTGTAGTGTAGCCATCTCTCTGGGGGGGGATTTCTCATTTTCTAACTCTCTTCTGTCTCTCCAGAAAGTGTATGCACCCTATAGAAAAAAATCTCTCTTAAAAAATCAAAAAGAAAAGACAGGAACAGCAGATGGTGTAATGGTTATGTCTCTGGACTCCCACATAGTTGACTGCTGTTCAAGTCCTGGACCCAGCAGCTTAAAACTCATGCCAGGTATGTGTGCATGTGTGCTCAAGATCCCAAGAGGAGAATGGAGGAGTAGGGATTTCAGTGTGGCCATCCCCCCTAAGGGATGATTTCTCACTTTCTGCTTCTCTGTCTCTCTCTGCCTCTCTGGCAAGTGCACGTGCTCTATAGCAAAAATCTCTCTCAAGAAAAAGAAGGAAAGAAAAATATGTCAGGCACATATGCCTACATACCCAAATACCAAAAGGATAGAGAAATGGAGAGAAGGGATTGCGGTGTGACCATGTCCAACTGGGGGATGCTTTCCCTCTCTTCCCTCACATCTCCACCTCTTATATCTATATGCCTCTCTGGAAAAAAAAATCCCACTCTCTGGCTACTATTTTAAAAATAAAAAAGAAATAAAAAAGAGAGAAGTGCTATGGACACATGGAGACATAGACACACAGGGAAGAATTCCACGTAAGAAGAGATTTAAGTATCTCTATCTAAGAAATACTAATAATTGTCAGGAAATACCAGAGGCTCTAAAAGGCAAGGAAGAATTCATGTCTTAGTTCTTCAAGCTAGATCCTGTTCTGCCATGTATACATTAGTACAATTTTATTTTGGTGCAAAAAAGAAAAAAATGAAATCTTTGTGTAGTATTTTCAGAATACATATGTTCTTTCTTTTTTTTTTTTTGGAGAGGTTTTCGCTATAGGGCGTGTGCGCTTGCCAGACAGACAGAGAGAGACATTAGAGACAGAAAGCGAGAAATCACCCCCCAGGGGGGATGGTCACGCCGCAATCCCTTCTCCTCCATTCTCCTCTCGGGATCTTGGGCCCGCACGCACACGCGCCCGGCGTGAGTTTTAAGCCACCGGGGCCGGGACGCGAACCACAGTCGACTATGTGGGAGTCCAGAAACATAGCCATTACGCTACCTGCTGCTTCCCAGAATACATATTTTCTATACAGTTTTTGAAATCCTGAGCAAGTTTAACTGTTTGTAAAAAATGAATAAAACAAAAACAAAGAACGTGGGATAAGCATCACATGTGGCTGACATATCTTCAAATATTTGCTTTCATACATTGCTTGTGATGGCCCAGTAATACAACTACTTGGAAGAACAGCGTCTGGATTTCTTATTAACATGAAATGTATGATAGGATCCAACACTTTCTTCACAAGGCATTTATCCAAGATAATGTACACAAAAATACACAAGAAAGAGTTACATATGGATATTTGCAGCAGTTTTTTGTTCTGTTTTTGTCATGAAGCATGTATGTACACCAAGTGTTGGGGTAAGGGAGAGGGAGAGAGAGGAAAGGTGAGAAATCATTCCCCCCTCCCCAGGGAGGATGGCCACACCTTAATCCCATCTTCTCCATTCTTCTCTGGGGATTTTGGGCACACACATGTGCCTGGTGTGATTTTCAACCCACTGGGTCCTAGATCCACCTGTGGTTGACCATATGGGAATCTAGCACTTTAACCTCCATGCCAACTGCTGGCCCGAAAAGCAGTTATATATGACAGTAGTACAGTAGTTGAAGAATGCATAAACAAATTGTGCTGGTGTGTGTAACTTTTAATTTTGTTAAGCAGGGAAA